>NW_026060237.1:3567500-3921479 GCF_024166365.1 Elephas maximus indicus | reverse complement strand
TTAGGGTTGGTGTTAGGGTTAGGTTTTGGTTTTTGTGTTAAGGTTAGGGTCAGGTTTAGGGTAGCTTTAGGGTTAGGGTTTGGTTTAGGGTTGTGGTTAGGGTGAAGTTGAAGTTAAGGGTGAGGTTTGAGCTTAGCCTTAGCCTTAGGGGTTAGGGTTAGGTTTAAGGTTCGGATTAGGTTTAGGGTTAAGATCACTTTTAGGGTTAGGGTAAGTGTTAGGGTTAAGTGTTGGTTAGGTTTAGGGCTATTTTAAGGTCAGAGACAAGATGAGGTTAGGGGTAGGTTTAGGATTAGATGTTTGTGTGAGGGTTAGTGCTAGGTTTCCATTTAAGCTGAGGGTGTAGGGTAAGTTTTAGGGTTAGAGATAGAGTTAGGGCCAGGGTTAGGTTTAAGTTTAGGGTTAGGGTTAGGGTTAGGTTTATGGTTAGGATTAGGGTTAGAGTCAGAGTTGGGGGATATTTAGTATTATGTTTGGTTTTAGGGTTAGGGTTAGGGTGAAGTTTATGTTAAGTGTGAGGGTTAGGGTTAGGTTTTGGGTTAGGGTTAGGTTTAAGGCTAGAGTGAGGGGATGGTTTAGGGTTAGGTTTAGTTTTAGGGTTAGGCTTAGGTTTAGGGTGAAGGTTAAGATTAGGTTTAGAGTAAATATTAGAGTTAGGTGTTTGGGTTAATGTTAGGATCAGGTTAGGGTTAGGTTTAGGGTGAGTGTTAGGGTTAGGGTTAGGTTTTGGTGTTTGGATTAATGTTAGGGTCAGGTTTAGGGTTAGCTTTAGGGTTAGGGTTCGGGTTAGGGTTAGGGTTAGGGGGAAGTTTAAGTTGAGGGTGAGGGTTGAGCTTAGCCTTAGCATTAGGGTTTAGGGCTAAGGTTAGGATTAGGTTTAGGGTTAAGATTAGCTTCAGGGTTAGGGTAAGTGTTAGGGTTAAGTCATGGTTAGGTTTAGGGCTAGTTTAAGGTTAGAGATAAGTTTAGGTTAAGGGTAAGGTTTAGGTTTCGATGTTAGTGTGAGGGTTAGTGTTAGGTTTCCATTTAAGCTGAGCGTGTAGGGTAAGTTTTAGGGTTAGAGATAGAGTTAGGGTCAGCGTTAGGTTTCAGCTTAGAGTTAGGGTTCGGTTTATGCTTAGGATTAGGTTTAGGGCCAGAGTTGGGAGATATTTAGTATTATGATTAGTTTTAGGGTTAGGGTGAAGTTTATGTTAAGTGGGAGGGTTAGAGTTAGGGTTAGGTTTAGGTTTAGGGCTAGAGTGAGGGGATAGTTTAGGGTTAGGTTTAGTTTTAGAGTTAGGCTTAGGTTTAGGGTGAAGGTTAAGATTAAGGTTAGGATAAACATTAGAGCTAGGGGTTTGGGTTAAGGTTAGGATCAGGTTAGGGTTAGGTTTAGGGTTAGTGTTAGGGTTAGTGTTAGGGTTAGTGTTACGTTTTGCTGTTTAGATTAAGGTTAGGGTCAGGTTAGGGTTAGCTTTAGGGTTAGGGTTCGGTTTAGGGTTAGGGTTAGGGTGAAGTTTAAGTCAAGAGTGAGGGTTGAGCTTAGACTTAGCGTTAGGGTTTAGGGTTAAAGTTAGGATTAGGTTTAGGGTTAAGATTAGTTTTAGGGTTAGGGTAAGTTTTAGGGTTAAGTCATGGTTAGGTTTAGGGCTAGTTTAAGGTTAGGGTACGGTTTAGGTTTAGATGTTATTGTGAGGGTTAGTGTTAGGTTTCCATTTAAGCTGAGTGTGTAGGTTAAGTTTTAGGGTTAGGATTAGGGAAAGAGATAGAGTTAGGGTCAGGGTTCAGTTTACGTTTAGAGTTAGGGTTAGGCTTATGGTTAGGATTAGGGTTAAGGTCAGAGTTGGGGGAGATTTCGTATTATGTTTCGTTGTAGGGTTAGGGTTGGAGTGAAGTTTATGTTAAGTGTGAGGGTTAGGGTTAGTTTTAGGGGTTGGGTTTAGGTTAGGGTCAGGGTGAGGGTTTTGGTTAGGTTTAGGGTTAGGGTTAGGGTTAGAGTTAGGTTTAGGGGTAGCTTTAGTTTTGGTTAGGGTTAGGATTTGAATGAAGTTAGGGTAGGTTTAGGTTTATGGGTAGGATGAAATTTTGGTTAAAGGTGAGGGTTCGGTTTAGGGTTAGGGTTAGAGTTATTGTTAGGGTTAGGTTTGAGTTTATGGTAGGTTTAAAGTTAGGGTTAAGGTTAGGTTAGGGTTATGGTCGGTGTTAAGAGTAGGATTAGGTTTAGGGTGAGGGTAAAGATCAGAGTTATTGTAAGGTTTATTTTTAGTTTTACAGGTGCACCAAGGTTAAGGTTACGGTTTGGTATATGGGTAGGGATAGGTTTAGAGTTAGGGTGAGCATTAGGTTAGGGATAGGGTGAAGTTTAAGATCGGGTGAGGGTTAGGGATAGGGTTATGGCTAAGGTTTGGTTTAGTTTTCAGGTTAGTGTTAAGGTTGTTTTTCGTGTTAGGGTTAAGTTTACGGGTTCTGTTTACTTTTAGGGTGAGGGATAGATTTTAGGTTAGGGTTAAGTTTAGTGTTACGGTTCGGGTTAGGGTCACGGTTTGTGTTAGGCTTTGTGGTTGGGGTGAGGGTTAGGTTTAGGGCTAGGGTTGGGTAAGTTTAGGATTATGGTTATGGTAAGGTGTTAGGGGTTAGAGTTTTAATTTAGGCTGAGTGTTTGGGTGAGGGTCCCGGTTAGTCATTGTGGTTCTGGTCATGCTTAGTTTTCGTTTATGGTTAGGGTTAGGTTTATGATCAGGTTTAGGGTTAGTGTTAGAGTTAGGGTGAGAGTTAGGGTTAAGGTTTGGGTTAGGCTTTGGTGTTAGGGGTTAGGGTTTGGGTTAGAGTTATCGTTACGGCTTAGGGTTTCTCTTCAGTGTTAGGGTTAGGGTTAGGGAGAGCATTAGGGTTAGGGTTGGGGGATATGGTTAGGGGTTAGGGTGAGGGTTATGGTTAGTTTTACAGTTAAGGTGAGGGTTTAGAGTAAGTGTTATGTTTAGGGTTGCAGTTAGGGTTAGGTTTAGGGTTAGGGTTAGGTGTAGCGTAAGTTTTCGGTTTAGATTCAGGTTTCGAATTAGAATTAGTGTTCTATTTAAGATCAAGGTTAGAGTTAGGGTTAGTGTTATGATTAGGTCTACGGTTAGGATTAGGATTAGGTCTAGACTTCGGTTCAGGGCTAATGTAAGGCTAAGTTTTAGGGTTACAGGTGGAGTTGCATTATGGTTAGAGTTTGGTTTAAGGTTAGGGTTTGGGTTAGGTTTAGGTTTAGGGTTAAGGTTAGGGTTAGGGTTGGATGAAGTTTAGGATGGCGTGAGGGTTACTCTTAGGGTTAGGGCTAGAGTTTGATTTTGTGTTCAGGTTAGTGTTAAGGTTAGGTTTAAAGTTCGGGTTAGGGTTAGCAGTTATCTTTAGGGTTAGTGTTAGGTTTAGGTTTAGGGTTAGAGTTACATTTAGGTTCAGGGTGAGGGTTAAGTTAAGTGTTAGCATTACGGTGAGGAATATACTTAGTGTTAGAGGTTAGGTTCATGGTTAGGATAGGGTTAAGTTTAGGGTTAATGTTAGGGTTAGTGTTAGATTTGGGTTACTGTTCGTGTTTGGGTTAGGGTTAGGGATAAGTTTAGGGATAGTGTTAGGTTTAGGGTTGGGGATACGGTTCAGGGTTAGGGTGAGGGTTAGCATTAGGTTTAGAGTTAAGGTGAGGGTTTAGGGTAAGTGTTATGGTTAGGGTTAGAGTTAGAGTTAGGGTTCGGGTGAATTTTCAGTTAATAGTGAGGTTTAGGGTAAGGGTTAGTGTTAAGGTTAGAGTTAGGATTAAGATTAGTGTTAGGGTTAGGTTTAGGGTCAGGTTGAAGTTAGGGGTAAGGTTAGGGTTAAGGCTATTTTTACGGTCGGGGTAGTGCTAGGTTAGGGTTAGGGTTCGGTTTAGAGTTAGAGTTAGTGCTAGGGTTTAGGGTTAGGTTTAGGGTCAGCTTTAGAGTTATTGTTAGGGTTAGGGTAGAGTTAAGGTTAGGGTTAACTTTAAAGTTAAGTAAGGGTTACGTTTAGGTCAGTGTTAGCGTTATTATTAGAGATAGGGTTACGTTTAAGGAAAGGGTTAGGGTTCGTGTGAGGGTTAGTGTTAGGTTTACAGTTAAGCCGATGTTTTACGGTGTTAACGGTTAGGGCCAGGGTTAGAGTTAGGGTTAGGGTTAGGTTTAGGTGTAGGGCTAGAGTGAGGGGATAGTTTAGGGTTAGGTTTAGAGTGAAGGTTAAGTTAACATTAGTGTTAGGGTAAATATTAGAGTTAGGTGTTTCTGTTAAGGTTAGGATCAGGTTAGGGTTAGGTTTAGGGTTGGTGTTAGGGTTAGGTTTTGGTTTTTGTGTTAAGGTTAGGGTCAGGTTTAGGGTAGCTTTAGGGTTAGGGTTTGGTTTAGGGTTGTGGTTAGGGTGAAGTTGAAGTTAAGGGTGAGGTTTGAGCTTAGCCTTAGCCTTAGGGGTTAGGGTTAGGTTTAAGGTTCGGATTAGGTTTAGGGTTAAGATCACTTTTAGGGTTAGGGTAAGTGTTAGGGTTAAGTGTTGGTTAGGTTTAGGGCTATTTTAAGGTCAGAGACAAGATGAGGTTAGGGGTAGGTTTAGGTTTAGATGTTTGTGTGAGGGTTAGTGCTAGGTTTCCATTTAAGCTGAGGGTGTAGGGTAAGTTTTAGGGTTAGAGATAGAGTTAGGGCCAGGGTTAGGTTTAAGTTTAGGGTTAGGGTTAGGTTTATGGTTAGGATTAGGGTTAGAGTCAGAGTTGGGGGATATTTAGTATTATGTTTGGTTTTAGGGTTAGGGTTAGGGTGAAGTTTATGTTAAGTGTGAGGGTTAGGGTTAGGTTTTGGGTTAGGGTTAGGTTGAAGGCTAGAGTGAGGGGATAGTTTAGGGTTAGGTTTAGTTTTAGGGTTAGGCTTAGGTTTAGGGTGAAGGTTAAGATTAGGTTTAGAGTAAATATTAGAGTTAGGTGTTTGGGTTAATGTTAGGATCAGGTTAGGGTTAGGTTTAGGGTTAGTGTTAGGGTTAGGGTTAGGTTTTGGTGTTTGGATTAATGTTAGGGTCAGGTTTAGGGTTAGCTTTAGGGTTAGGGTTCGGGTTAGGGTTAGGGTTAGGGGGAAGTTTAAGTTGAGGGTGAGGGTTGAGCTTAGCCTTAGCATTAGGGTTTAGGGCTAAGGTTAGGATTAGGTTTAGGGTTAAGATTAGCTTCAGGGTTAGGGTAAGTGTTAGGGTTAAGTCATGGTTAGGTTTAGGGCTAGTTTAAGGTTAGAGATAAGGTTAGGTTAAGGGTAAGGTTTAGGTTTCGATGTTAGTGTGAGGGTTAGTGTTAGGTTTCCATTTAAGTTGAGCGTGTAGGGTAAGTTTTAGGGTTAGAGATAGAGTTAGGGTCAGGGTTAGGTTTCAGTTTAGAGTTAGGGTTCGGTTTATGCTTAGGATTAGGTTTAGGGCCAGAGTTGGGAGATATTTAGTATTATGATTAGTTTTAGGGTTAGGGTGAAGTTTATGTTAAGTGGGAGGGTTAGAGTTAGGGTTAGGTTTAGGTTTAGGGCTAGAGTGAGGGGATAGTTTAGGGTTAGGTTTAGTTTTAGAGTTAGGCTTAGGTTTAGGGTGAAGGTTAAGATTAAGGTTAGGATAAACATTAGAGCTAGGGGTTTGGGTTAAGGTTAGGATCAGGTTAGGGTTAGGTTTAGGGTTAGTGTTAGGGTTAGTGTTACGTTTTGCTGTTTAGATTAAGGTTAGGGTCAGGTTAGGGTTAGCTTTAGGGTTAGGGTTCGGTTTAGGGTTAGGGTTAGGGTGAAGTTTAAGTCAAGAGTGAGGGTTGAGCTTAGACTTAGCGTTAGGGTTTAGGGTTAAAGTTAGGATTAGGTTTAGGGTTAAGATTAGTTTTAGGGTTAGGGTAAGTTTTAGGGTTAAGTCATGGTTAGGTTTAGGGCTAGTTTAAGGTTAGAGATAAGGTTAGGTTAAGGGTACGGTTTAGGTTTAGATGTTATTGTGAGGGTTAGTGTTAGGTTTCCATTTAAGCTGAGTGTGTAGGGTAAGTTTTAGGGTTAGGATTAGGGTTAGAGATAGAGTTAGGGTCCGGGTTCGGTTTACGTTTAGAGTTAGGGTTAGGCTTATGGTTAGGATTAGGGTTAAGGTCAGAGTTGGGGGAGATTTCGTATTATGTTTCGTTGTAGGATTAGGGTTGTAGTGAAGTTTATGTTAAGTGTGAGGGTTAGGGTTAGTTTTAGGGGTTGGGTTCAGGTTAGGGTCAGGGTGAGGGTTTTGGTTAGGTTTAGGGTTAGGGTTAGGGTTAGAGTTAGGTTTAGGGTTAGCTTTAGTTTTGGTTAGGGTTAGGATTTGAATGAAGTTAGGGTAGGTTTAGGTTTATGGGTAGGGTGAAATTTTGGTTAAAGGTGAGGGTTCGGTTTAGGGTTAGGGTTAGAGTTATTGTTAGGGTTAGGTTTGAGTTTATGGTAGGTTTAAAGTTAGGGTTAAGGTTAGGTTAGGGTTATGGTCGGTGTTAAGAGTAGGATTAGGTTTAGGGTGAGGGTAGAGATCAGAGTTATTGTAAGGGTTATTTTTAGTTTTACAGGTGCACCAAGGTTAAGGTTAAGGTTTGGTATATGGGTAGGGATAGGTTTAGAGTTAGGGTGAGCTTTAGGTTAGGGATAGGGTGAAGTTTAAGATCGGGTGAGGGTTAGGGATAGGGTTATGGCTAAGGTTTGGTTTAGTTTTCAGGTTAGTGTTAAGGTTGTTTTTCGTGTTAGGGTTAAGTTTACGGGTTCTGTTTACTTTTAGGGTGAGGGTTAGATTTTAGGTTAAGGTTAAGTTTAGTGTTACGGTTCGGGTTAGGGTCACGGTTTGTGTTAGGCTTTGTGGTTGGGGTGAGGGTTAGGTTTAGGGCTAGGGTTGGGTAAGTTTAGGATTATGGTTATGGTAAGGTGTTAGGGGTTAGAGTTTGAATTTAGGGTGAGTGTTTGGGTGAGGGTCCCAGTTAGTCATTGTGGTTCTGGTCATGCTTAGTTTTGGTTGATGGTTAGGGTTAGGTTTATGATCAGGTTTAGGGTTAGGGTGAGAGTTAGGGTTAAGGTTTGGGTTAGGCTTTGGTGTTAGGGGTTAGGGTTTGGGTTAGAGTTATCGTTACGGCTTAGGGTTTCTCTTCAGTGTTAGGGTTAGGGTTAGGGAGAGCATTAGGGTTAGGGTTGGGGGATATGGTTAGGGGTTAGGGTGAGGGTTATGGTTAGTTTTACAGTTAAGGTGAGGGTTTAGAGTAAGTGTTATGTTTAGGGTTGCAGTTAGGGTTAGGTTTAGGGTTAAGGTTAGGTGTAGCGTAAGTTTTCGGTTTAGGTTCAGGTTTCGAATTAGAATTAATGTTCTATTTAAGATCAAGGTTAGAGTTAGGGTTAGTGTTAGGATTAGGTCTACGGTTAGGATTCGGATTAGGTCTAGACTTAGGTTCAGGGCTAATGTAAGGCTAAGTTTTAGGGTTACAGGTGGAGTTGCATTATGGTTAGAGTTTGGTTTAAGGTTAGGGTTTGGGTTAGGTTTAGGTTTAGGTTTAAGGTTAGGGTTAGGGTTGGATGAAGTTTAGGATGGCGTGAGGGTTACTCTTAGGGTTAGGGCTAGAGTTTGATTTTGTGTTCAGGTTAGTGTTAAGGTTAGGTTTAAAGTTCGGGTTAGGGTTAGGAGTTATCTTTAGGGTTAATGTTAGGTTTAGGTTTAGGGCTAGAGTTACATTTAGGTTCAGGGTGAGGGTTAAGGTAAGGGTTAGCATTACGGTGAGGATTATACTTAGTGTTAGAGGTTAGGTTCATGGTTAGGATAGGGTTAAGTTTAGGGTTAATGTTAGGGTTAGTGTTAGATTAGGGTTACTGTTCGTGTTTGGGTTAGGGTTAGGGATAAGTTTAGGGATAGTGTTAGGTTTAGGGTTGGGGATACGGTTCGGGGTTAGGGTGAGGGTTAGCATTAGGTTTAGAGTTAAGGTGAGGGTTTAGGGTAAGTGTTATGGTTAGGGTTAGAGTTAGAGTTAGGGTTCGGGTGAATTTTCAGTTAATAGTGAGGTTTAGGGTAAGGGTTAGTGTTAAGGTTAGAGTTAGGATTAAGATTAGTGTTAGGGTTAGGTTTAGGGTCAGGTTGAAGTTAGGGGTAAGGTTAGGGTTAAGGCTATTTTTACGGTCGGGGTAGTGCTAGGTTAGGGTTAGGGTTCGGTTTAGAGTTAGAGTTAGTGCTAGGGTTTAGGGTTAGGTTTAGGGTCAGCTTTAGAGTTATTGTTAGGGTTAGGGTAGAGTTAAGGTTAGGGTTAACTTTAAAGTTAAGTAAGGGTTACGTTTAGGTCAGTGTTAGCGTTATTATTAGAGATAGGGTTACGTTTAAGGAAAGGGTTAGGGTTCGTGTGAGGGTTAGTGTTAGGTTTACAGTTAAGCCGATGTTTTACGGTGTTAACGGTTAGGGCCAGGGTTAGAGTTAGGGTTAGGGTTAGGTTTAGGTGTAGGGCTAGAGTGAGGGGATAGTTTAGGGTTAGGTTTAGAGTGAAGGTTAAGTTAACATTAGTGTTAGGGTAAATATTAGAGTTAGGTGTTTGTGTTAAGGTTAGGATCAGGTTAGGGTTAGGTTTAGGGTTGGTGTTAGGGTTAGGTTTTGGTTTTTGTGTTAAGGTTAGGGTCAGGTTTAGGGTAGCTTTAGGGTTAGGGTTTGGTTTAGGGTTGTGGTTAGGGTGAAGTTGAAGTTAAGGGTGAGGTTTGAGCTTAGCCTTAGCCTTAGGGGTTAGGGTTAGGTTTAAGGTTCGGATTAGGTTTAGGGTTAAGATCACTTTTAGGGTTAGGGTAAGTGTTAGGGTTAAGTGTTGGTTAGGTTTAGGGCTATTTTAAGGTCAGAGACAAGATGAGGTTAGGGGTAGGTTTAGGTTTAGATGTTTGTGTGAGGGTTAGTGCTAGGTTTCCATTTAAGCTGAGGGTGTAGGGTAAGTTTTAGGGTTAGAGATAGAGTTAGGGCCAGGGTTAGGTTTAAGTTTAGGGTTAGGGTTAGGTTTATGGTTAGGATTAGGGTTAGAGTCAGAGTTGGGGGATATTTAGTATTATGTTTGGTTTTAGGGTTAGGGTTAGGGTGAAGTTTATGTTAAGTGTGAGGGTTAGGGTTAGGTTTTGGGTTAGGGTTAGGTTGAAGGCTAGAGTGAGGGGATAGTTTAGGGTTAGGTTTAGTTTTAGGGTTAGGCTTAGGTTTAGGGTGAAGGTTAAGATTAGGTTTAGAGTAAATATTAGAGTTAGGTGTTTGGGTTAATGTTAGGATCAGGTTAGGGTTAGGTTTAGGGTGAGTGTTAGGGTTAGGGTTAGGTTTTGGTGTTTGGATTAATGTTAGGGTCAGGTTTAGGGTTAGCTTTAGGGTTAGGGTTCGGGTTAGGGTTAGGGTTAGGGGGAAGTTTAAGTTGAGGGTGAGGGTTGAGCTTAGCCTTAGCATTAGGGTTTAGGGCTAAGGTTAGGATTAGGTTTAGGGTTAAGATTAGCTTCAGGGTTAGGGTAAGTGTTAGGGTTAAGTCATGGTTAGGTTTAGGGCTAGTTTAAGGTTAGAGATAAGTTTAGGTTAAGGGTAAGGTTTAGGTTTCGATGTTAGTGTGAGGGTTAGTGTTAGGTTTCCATTTAAGCTGAGCGTGTAGGGTAAGTTTTAGGGTTAGAGATAGAGTTAGGGTCAGAGTTAGGTTTCAGCTTAGAGTTAGGGTTCGGTTTATGCTTAGGATTAGGTTTAGGGCCAGAGTTGGGAGATATTTAGTATTATGATTAGTTTTAGGGTTAGGGTGAAGTTTATGTTAAGTGGTAGGGTTAGAGTTAGGGTTAGGTTTAGGTTTAGGGCTAGAGTGAGGGGATAGTTTAGGGTTAGGTTTAGTTTTAGAGTTAGGCTTAGGTTTAGGGTGAAGGTTAAGATTAAGGTTAGGATAAACATTAGAGCTAGGGGTTTGGGTTAAGGTTAGGATCAGGTTAGGGTTAGGTTTAGGGTTAGTGTTAGGGTTAGTGTTAGGGTTAGTGTTACGTTTTGCTGTTTAGATTAAGGTTAGGGTCAGGTTAGGGTTAGCTTTAGGGTTAGGGTTCGGTTTAGGGTTAGGGTTAGGGTGAAGTTTAAGTCAAGAGTGAGGGTTGAGCTTAGACTTAGCGTTAGGGTTTAGGGTTAAAGTTAGGATTAGGTTTAGGGTTAAGATTAGTTTTAGGGTTAGGGTAAGTTTTAGGGTTAAGTCATGGTTAGGTTTAGGGCTAGTTTAAGGTTAGAGATAAGGTTAGGTTAAGGGTACGGTTTAGGTTTAGATGTTATTGTGAGGGTTAGTGTTAGGTTTCCATTTAAGCTGAGTGTGTAGGGTAAGTTTTAGGGTTAGGATTAGGGTTAGAGATAGAGTTAGGGTCCGGGTTCGGTTTACGTTTAGAGTTAGGGTTAGGCTTATGGTTAGGATTAGGGTTAAGGTCAGAGTTGGGGGAGATTTCGTATTATGTTTCGTTGTAGGGTTAGGGTTGTAGTGAAGTTTATGTTAAGTGTGAGGGTTAGGGTTAGTTTTAGGGGTTGGGTTCAGGTTAGGGTCAGGGTGAGGGTTTTGGTTAGGTTTAGGGTTAGGGTTAGGGTTAGAGTTAGGTTTAGGGTTAGCTTTAGTTTTGGTTAGGGTTAGGATTTGAATGAAGTTAGGGTAGGTTTAGGTTTATGGGTAGGGTGAAATTTTGGTTAAAGGTGAGGGTTCGGTTTAGGGTTAGGGTTAGAGTTATTGTTAGGGTTAGGTTTGAGTTTATGGTAGGTTTAAAGTTAGGGTTAAGGTTAGGTTAGGGTTATGGTCGGTGTTAAGAGTAGGATTAGGTTTAGGGTGAGGGTAGAGATCAGAGTTATTGTAAGGGTTATTTTTAGTTTTACAGGTGCACCAAGGTTAAGGTTAAGGTTTGGTATATGGGTAGGGATAGGTTTAGAGTTAGGGTGAGCTTTAGGTTAGGGATAGGGTGAAGTTTAAGATCGGGTGAGGGTTAGGGATAGGGTTATGGCTAAGGTTTGGTTTAGTTTTCAGGTTAGTGTTAAGGTTGTTTTTCGTGTTAGGGTTAAGTTTACGGGTTCTGTTTACTTTTAGGGTGAGGGTTAGATTTTAGGTTAAGGTTAAGTTTAGTGTTACGGTTCGGGTTAGGGTCACGGTTTGTGTTAGGCTTTGTGGTTGGGGTGAGGGTTAGGTTTAGGGCTAGGGTTGGGTAAGTTTAGGATTATGGTTATGGTAAGGTGTTAGGGGTTAGAGTTTGAATTTAGGGTGAGTGTTTGGGTGAGGGTCCCAGTTAGTCATTGTGGTTCTGGTCATGCTTAGTTTTGGTTGATGGTTAGGGTTAGGTTTATGATCAGGTTTAGGGTTAGGGTGAGAGTTAGGGTTAAGGTTTGGGTTAGGCTTTGGTGTTAGGGGTTAGGGTTTGGGTTAGAGTTATCGTTACGGCTTAGGGTTTCTCTTCAGTGTTAGGGTTAGGGTTAGGGAGAGCATTAGGGTTAGGGTTGGGGGATATGGTTAGGGGTTAGGGTGAGGGTTATGGTTAGTTTTACAGTTAAGGTGAGGGTTTAGAGTAAGTGTTATGTTTAGGGTTGCAGTTAGGGTTAGGTTTAGGGTTAAGGTTAGGTGTAGCGTAAGTTTTCGGTTTAGGTTCAGGTTTCGAATTAGAATTAATGTTCTATTTAAGATCAAGGTTAGAGTTAGGGTTAGTGTTAGGATTAGGTCTACGGTTAGGATTCGGATTAGGTCTAGACTTAGGTTCAGGGCTAATGTAAGGCTAAGTTTTAGGGTTACAGGTGGAGTTGCATTATGGTTAGAGTTTGGTTTAAGGTTAGGGTTTGGGTTAGGTTTAGGTTTAGGTTTAAGGTTAGGGTTAGGGTTGGATGAAGTTTAGGATGGCGTGAGGGTTACTCTTAGGGTTAGGGCTAGAGTTTGATTTTGTGTTCAGGTTAGTGTTAAGGTTAGGTTTAAAGTTCGGGTTAGGGTTAGGAGTTATCTTTAGGGTTAATGTTAGGTTTAGGTTTAGGGCTAGAGTTACATTTAGGTTCAGGGTGAGGGTTAAGGTAAGGGTTAGCATTACGGTGAGGATTATACTTAGTGTTAGAGGTTAGGTTCATGGTTAGGATAGGGTTAAGTTTAGGGTTAATGTTAGGGTTAGTGTTAGATTAGGGTTACTGTTCGTGTTTGGGTTAGGGTTAGGGATAAGTTTAGGGATAGTGTTAGGTTTAGGGTTGGGGATACGGTTCGGGGTTAGGGTGAGGGTTAGCATTAGGTTTAGAGTTAAGGTGAGGGTTTAGGGTAAGTGTTATGGTTAGGGTTAGAGTTAGAGTTAGGGTTCGGGTGAATTTTCAGTTAATAGTGAGGTTTAGGGTAAGGGTTAGTGTTAAGGTTAGAGTTAGGATTAAGATTAGTGTTAGGGTTAGGTTTAGGGTCAGGTTGAAGTTAGGGGTAAGGTTAGGGTTAAGGCTATTTTTACGGTCGGGGTAGTGCTAGGTTAGGGTTAGGGTTCGGTTTAGAGTTAGAGTTAGTGCTAGGGTTTAGGGTTAGGTTTAGGGTCAGCTTTAGAGTTATTGTTAGGGTTAGGGTAGAGTTAAGGTTAGGGTTAACTTTAAAGTTAAGTAAGGGTTACGTTTAGGTCAGTGTTAGCGTTATTATTAGAGATAGGGTTACGTTTAAGGAAAGGGTTAGGGTTCGTGTGAGGGTTAGTGTTAGGTTTACAGTTAAGCCGATGTTTTACGGTGTTAACGGTTAGGGCCAGGGTTAGAGTTAGGGTTTAGGGTTAGGTTTAGGTGTAGGGCTAGAGTGAGGGGATAGTTTAGGGTTAGGTTTAGAGTGAAGGTTAAGTTAACATTAGTGTTAGGGTAAATATTAGAGTTAGGTGTTTGTGTTAAGGTTAGGATCAGGTTAGGGTTAGGTTTAGGGTTGGTGTTAGGGTTAGGTTTTGGTTTTTGTGTTAAGGTTAGGGTCAGGTTTAGGGTAGCTTTAGGGTTAGGGTTTGGTTTAGGGTTGTGGTTAGGGTGAAGTTGAAGTTAAGGGTGAGGTTTGAGCTTAGCCTTAGCCTTAGGGGTTAGGGTTAGGTTTAAGGTTCGGATTAGGTTTAGGGTTAAGATCACTTTTAGGGTTAGGGTAAGTGTTAGGGTTAAGTGTTGGTTAGGTTTAGGGCTATTTTAAGGTCAGAGACAAGATGAGGTTAGGGGTAGGTTTAGGTTTAGATGTTTGTGTGAGGGTTAGTGCTAGGTTTCCATTTAAGCTGAGGGTGTAGGGTAAGTTTTAGGGTTAGAGATAGAGTTAGGGCCAGGGTTAGGTTTAAGTTTAGGGTTAGGGTTAGGTTTATGGTTAGGATTAGGGTTAGAGTCAGAGTTGGGGGATATTTAGTATTATGTTTGGTTTTAGGGTTAGGGTTAGGGTGAAGTTTATGTTAAGTGTGAGGGTTAGGGTTAGGTTTTGGGTTAGGGTTAGGTTGAAGGCTAGAGTGAGGGGATAGTTTAGGGTTAGGTTTAGTTTTAGGGTTAGGCTTAGGTTTAGGGTGAAGGTTAAGATTAGGTTTAGAGTAAATATTAGAGTTAGGTGTTTGGGTTAATGTTAGGATCAGGTTAGGGTTAGGTTGAGGGTGAGTGTTAGGGTTAGGGTTAGGTTTTGGTGTTTGGATTAATGTTAGGGTCAGGTTTAGGGTTAGCTTTAGGGTTAGGGTTCGGGTTAGGGTTAGGGTTAGGGGGAAGTTTAAGTTGAGGGTGAGGGTTGAGCTTAGCCTTAGCATTAGGGTTTAGGGCTAAGGTTAGGATTAGGTTTAGGGTTAAGATTAGCTTCAGGGTTAGGGTAAGTGTTAGGGTTAAGTCATGGTTAGGTTTAGGGCTAGTTTAAGGTTAGAGATAAGTTTAGGTTAAGGGTAAGGTTTAGGTTTCGATGTTAGTGTGAGGGTTAGTGTTAGGTTTCCATTTAAGCTGAGCGTGTAGGGTAAGTTTTAGGGTTAGAGATAGAGTTAGGGTCAGAGTTAGGTT
This sequence comes from Elephas maximus indicus, assembly GCF_024166365.1. Lineage (NCBI taxonomy): Eukaryota > Metazoa > Chordata > Mammalia > Proboscidea > Elephantidae > Elephas > Elephas maximus. The sequence continues at coordinate 3,907,544 of NW_026060237.1, read as the reverse complement.
TCAGCTTAGAGTTAGGGTTCGGTTTATGCTTAGGATTAGGTTTAGGGCCAGAGTTGGGAGATATTTAGTATTATGATTAGTTTTAGGGTTAGGGTGAAGTTTATGTTAAGTGGGAGGGTTAGAGTTAGGGTTAGGTTTAGGTTTAGGGCTAGAGTGAGGGGATAGTTTAGGGTTAGGTTTAGTTTTAGAGTTAGGCTTAGGTTTAGGGTGAAGGTTAAGATTAAGGTTAGGATAAACATTAGAGCTAGGGGTTTGGGTTAAGGTTAGGATCAGGTTAGGGTTAGGTTTAGGGTTAGTGTTAGGGTTAGTGTTAGGGTTAGTGTTACGTTTTGCTGTTTAGATTAAGGTTAGGGTCAGGTTAGGGTTAGCTTTAGGGTTAGGGTTCGGTTTAGGGTTAGGGTTAGGGTGAAGTTTAAGTCAAGAGTGAGGGTTGAGCTTAGACTTAGCGTTAGGGTTTAGGGTTAAAGTTAGGATTAGGTTTAGGGTTAAGATTAGTTTTAGGGTTAGGGTAAGTTTTAGGGTTAAGTCATGGTTAGGTTTAGGGCTAGTTTAAGGTTAGAGATAAGGTTAGGTTAAGGGTACGGTTTAGGTTTAGATGTTATTGTGAGGGTTAGTGTTAGGTTTCCATTTAAGCTGAGTGTGTAGGGTAAGTTTTAGGGTTAGGATTAGGGTTAGAGATAGAGTTAGGGTCCGGGTTCGGTTTACGTTTAGAGTTAGGGTTAGGCTTATGGTTAGGATTAGGGTTAAGGTCAGAGTTGGGGGAGATTTCGTATTATGTTTCGTTGTAGGGTTAGGGTTGTAGTGAAGTTTATGTTAAGTGTGAGGGTTAGGGTTAGTTTTAGGGGTTGGGTTCAGGTTAGGGTCAGGGTGAGGGTTTTGGTTAGGTTTAGGGTTAGGGTTAGGGTTAGAGTTAGGTTTAGGGTTAGCTTTAGTTTTGGTTAGGGTTAGGATTTGAATGAAGTTAGGGTAGGTTTAGGTTTATGGGTAGGGTGAAATTTTGGTTAAAGGTGAGGGTTCGGTTTAGGGTTAGGGTTAGAGTTATTGTTAGGGTTAGGTTTGAGTTTATGGTAGGTTTAAAGTTAGGGTTAAGGTTAGGTTAGGGTTATGGTCGGTGTTAAGAGTAGGATTAGGTTTAGGGTGAGGGTAGAGATCAGAGTTATTGTAAGGGTTATTTTTAGTTTTACAGGTGCACCAAGGTTAAGGTTAAGGTTTGGTATATGGGTAGGGATAGGTTTAGAGTTAGGGTGAGCTTTAGGTTAGGGATAGGGTGAAGTTTAAGATCGGGTGAGGGTTAGGGATAGGGTTATGGCTAAGGTTTGGTTTAGTTTTCAGGTTAGTGTTAAGGTTGTTTTTCGTGTTAGGGTTAAGTTTACGGGTTCTGTTTACTTTTAGGGTGAGGGTTAGATTTTAGGTTAAGGTTAAGTTTAGTGTTACGGTTCGGGTTAGGGTCACGGTTTGTGTTAGGCTTTGTGGTTGGGGTGAGGGTTAGGTTTAGGGTTAGGGTTGGGTAAGTTTAGGATTATGGTTATGGTAAGGTGTTAGGGGTTAGAGTTTGAATTTAGGGTGAGTGTTTGGGTGAGGGTCCCAGTTAGTCATTGTGGTTCTGGTCATGCTTAGTTTTGGTTGATGGTTAGGGTTAGGTTTATGATCAGGTTTAGGGTTAGGGTGAGAGTTAGGGTTAAGGTTTGGGTTAGGCTTTGGTGTTAGGGGTTAGGGTTTGGGTTAGAGTTATCGTTACGGCTTAGGGTTTCTCTTCAGTGTTAGGGTTAGGGTTAGGGAGAGCATTAGGGTTAGGGTTGGGGGATATGGTTAGGGGTTAGGGTGAGGGTTATGGTTAGTTTTACAGTTAAGGTGAGGGTTTAGAGTAAGTGTTATGTTTAGGGTTGCAGTTAGGGTTAGGTTTAGGGTTAAGGTTAGGTGTAGCGTAAGTTTTCGGTTTAGGTTCAGGTTTCGAATTAGAATTAATGTTCTATTTAAGATCAAGGTTAGAGTTAGGGTTAGTGTTAGGATTAGGTCTACGGTTAGGATTCGGATTAGGTCTAGACTTAGGTTCAGGGCTAATGTAAGGCTAAGTTTTAGGGTTACAGGTGGAGTTGCATTATGGTTAGAGTTTGGTTTAAGGTTAGGGTTTGGGTTAGGTTTAGGTTTAGGTTTAAGGTTAGGGTTAGGGTTGGATGAAGTTTAGGATGGCGTGAGGGTTACTCTTAGGGTTAGGGCTAGAGTTTGATTTTGTGTTCAGGTTAGTGTTAAGGTTAGGTTTAAAGTTCGGGTTAGGGTTAGGAGTTATCTTTAGGGTTAATGTTAGGTTTAGGTTTAGGGCTAGAGTTACATTTAGGTTCAGGGTGAGGGTTAAGGTAAGGGTTAGCATTACGGTGAGGATTATACTTAGTGTTAGAGGTTAGGTTCATGGTTAGGATAGGGTTAAGTTTAGGGTTAATGTTAGGGTTAGTGTTAGATTAGGGTTACTGTTCGTGTTTGGGTTAGGGTTAGGGATAAGTTTAGGGATAGTGTTAGGTTTAGGGTTGGGGATACGGTTCGGGGTTAGGGTGAGGGTTAGCATTAGGTTTAGAGTTAAGGTGAGGGTTTAGGGTAAGTGTTATGGTTAGGGTTAGAGTTAGAGTTAGGGTTCGGGTGAATTTTCAGTTAATAGTGAGGTTTAGGGTAAGGGTTAGTGTTAAGGTTAGAGTTAGGATTAAGATTAGTGTTAGGGTTAGGTTTAGGGTCAGGTTGAAGTTAGGGGTAAGGTTAGGGTTAAGGCTATTTTTACGGTCGGGGTAGTGCTAGGTTAGGGTTAGGGTTCGGTTTAGAGTTAGAGTTAGTGCTAGGGTTTAGGGTTAGGTTTAGGGTCAGCTTTAGAGTTATTGTTAGGGTTAGGGTAGAGTTAAGGTTAGGGTTAACTTTAAAGTTAAGTAAGGGTTACGTTTAGGTCAGTGTTAGCGTTATTATTAGAGATAGGGTTACGTTTAAGGAAAGGGTTAGGGTTCGTGTGAGGGTTAGTGTTAGGTTTACAGTTAAGCCGATGTTTTACGGTGTTAACGGTTAGGGCCAGGGTTAGAGTTAGGGTTAGGGTTAGGTTTAGGTGTAGGGCTAGAGTGAGGGGATAGTTTAGGGTTAGGTTTAGAGTGAAGGTTAAGTTAACATTAGTGTTAGGGTAAATATTAGAGTTAGGTGTTTGTGTTAAGGTTAGGATCAGGTTAGGGTTAGGTTTAGGGTTGGTGTTAGGGTTAGGTTTTGGTTTTTGTGTTAAGGTTAGGGTCAGGTTTAGGGTAGCTTTAGGGTTAGGGTTTGGTTTAGGGTTGTGGTTAGGGTGAAGTTGAAGTTAAGGGTGAGGTTTGAGCTTAGCCTTAGCCTTAGGGGTTAGGGTTAGGTTTAAGGTTCGGATTAGGTTTAGGGTTAAGATCACTTTTAGGGTTAGGGTAAGTGTTAGGGTTAAGTGTTGGTTAGGTTTAGGGCTATTTTAAGGTCAGAGACAAGATGAGGTTAGGGGTAGGTTTAGGTTTAGATGTTTGTGTGAGGGTTAGTGCTAGGTTTCCATTTAAGCTGAGGGTGTAGGGTAAGTTTTAGGGTTAGAGATAGAGTTAGGGCCAGGGTTAGGTTTAAGTTTAGGGTTAGGGTTAGGTTTATGGTTAGGATTAGGGTTAGAGTCAGAGTTGGGGGATATTTAGTATTATGTTTGGTTTTAGGGTTAGGGTTAGGGTGAAGTTTATGTTAAGTGTGAGGGTTAGGGTTAGGTTTTGGGTTAGGGTTAGGTTGAAGGCTAGAGTGAGGGGATAGTTTAGGGTTAGGTTTAGTTTTAGGGTTAGGCTTAGGTTTAGGGTGAAGGTTAAGATTAGGTTTAGAGTAAATATTAGAGTTAGGTGTTTGGGTTAATGTTAGGATCAGGTTAGGGTTAGGTTTAGGGTGAGTGTTAGGGTTAGGGTTAGGTTTTGGTGTTTGGATTAATGTTAGGGTCAGGTTTAGGGTTAGCTTTAGGGTTAGGGTTCGGGTTAGGGTTAGGGTTAGGGGGAAGTTTAAGTTGAGGGTGAGGGTTGAGCTTAGCCTTAGCATTAGGGTTTAGGGCTAAGGTTAGGATTAGGTTTAGGGTTAAGATTAGCTTCAGGGTTAGGGTAAGTGTTAGGGTTAAGTCATGGTTAGGTTTAGGGCTAGTTTAAGGTTAGAGATAAGTTTAGGTTAAGGGTAAGGTTTAGGTTTCGATGTTAGTGTGAGGGTTAGTGTTAGGTTTCCATTTAAGCTGAGCGTGTAGGGTAAGTTTTAGGGTTAGAGATAGAGTTAGGGTCAGAGTTAGGTTTCAGCTTAGAGTTAGGGTTCGGTTTATGCTTAGGATTAGGTTTAGGGCCAGAGTTGGGAGATATTTAGTATTATGATTAGTTTTAGGGTTAGGGTGAAGTTTATGTTAAGTGGTAGGGTTAGAGTTAGGGTTAGGTTTAGGTTTAGGGCTAGAGTGAGGGGATAGTTTAGGGTTAGGTTTAGTTTTAGAGTTAGGCTTAGGTTTAGGGTGAAGGTTAAGATTAAGGTTAGGATAAACATTAGAGCTAGGGGTTTGGGTTAAGGTTAGGATCAGGTTAGGGTTAGGTTTAGGGTTAGTGTTAGGGTTAGTGTTAGGGTTAGTGTTACGTTTTGCTGTTTAGATTAAGGTTAGGGTCAGGTTAGGGTTAGCTTTAGGGTTAGGGTTCGGTTTAGGGTTAGGGTTAGGGTGAAGTTTAAGTCAAGAGTGAGGGTTGAGCTTAGACTTAGCGTTAGGGTTTAGGGTTAAAGTTAGGATTAGGTTTAGGGTTAAGATTAGTTTTAGGGTTAGGGTAAGTTTTAGGGTTAAGTCATGGTTAGGTTTAGGGCTAGTTTAAGGTTAGAGATAAGGTTAGGTTAAGGGTACGGTTTAGGTTTAGATGTTATTGTGAGGGTTAGTGTTAGGTTTCCATTTAAGCTGAGTGTGTAGGGTAAGTTTTAGGGTTAGGATTAGGGTTAGAGATAGAGTTAGGGTCCGGGTTCGGTTTACGTTTAGAGTTAGGGTTAGGCTTATGGTTAGGATTAGGGTTAAGGTCAGAGTTGGGGGAGATTTCGTATTATGTTTCGTTGTAGGGTTAGGGTTGTAGTGAAGTTTATGTTAAGTGTGAGGGTTAGGGTTAGTTTTAGGGGTTGGGTTCAGGTTAGGGTCAGGGTGAGGGTTTTGGTTAGGTTTAGGGTTAGGGTTAGGGTTAGAGTTAGGTTTAGGGTTAGCTTTAGTTTTGGTTAGGGTTAGGATTTGAATGAAGTTAGGGTAGGTTTAGGTTTATGGGTAGGGTGAAATTTTGGTTAAAGGTGAGGGTTCGGTTTAGGGTTAGGGTTAGAGTTATTGTTAGGGTTAGGTTTGAGTTTATGGTAGGTTTAAAGTTAGGGTTAAGGTTAGGTTAGGGTTATGGTCGGTGTTAAGAGTAGGATTAGGTTTAGGGTGAGGGTAGAGATCAGAGTTATTGTAAGGGTTATTTTTAGTTTTACAGGTGCACCAAGGTTAAGGTTAAGGTTTGGTATATGGGTAGGGATAGGTTTAGAGTTAGGGTGAGCTTTAGGTTAGGGATAGGGTGAAGTTTAAGATCGGGTGAGGGTTAGGGATAGGGTTATGGCTAAGGTTTGGTTTAGTTTTCAGGTTAGTGTTAAGGTTGTTTTTCGTGTTAGGGTTAAGTTTACGGGTTCTGTTTACTTTTAGGGTGAGGGTTAGATTTTAGGTTAAGGTTAAGTTTAGTGTTACGGTTCGGGTTAGGGTCACGGTTTGTGTTAGGCTTTGTGGTTGGGGTGAGGGTTAGGTTTAGGGCTAGGGTTGGGTAAGTTTAGGATTATGGTTATGGTAAGGTGTTAGGGGTTAGAGTTTGAATTTAGGGTGAGTGTTTGGGTGAGGGTCCCAGTTAGTCATTGTGGTTCTGGTCATGCTTAGTTTTGGTTGATGGTTAGGGTTAGGTTTATGATCAGGTTTAGGGTTAGGGTGAGAGTTAGGGTTAAGGTTTGGGTTAGGCTTTGGTGTTAGGGGTTAGGGTTTGGGTTAGAGTTATCGTTACGGCTTAGGGTTTCTCTTCAGTGTTAGGGTTAGGGTTAGGGAGAGCATTAGGGTTAGGGTTGGGGGATATGGTTAGGGGTTAGGGTGAGGGTTATGGTTAGTTTTACAGTTAAGGTGAGGGTTTAGAGTAAGTGTTATGTTTAGGGTTGCAGTTAGGGTTAGGTTTAGGGTTAAGGTTAGGTGTAGCGTAAGTTTTCGGTTTAGGTTCAGGTTTCGAATTAGAATTAATGTTCTATTTAAGATCAAGGTTAGAGTTAGGGTTAGTGTTAGGATTAGGTCTACGGTTAGGATTCGGATTAGGTCTAGACTTAGGTTCAGGGCTAATGTAAGGCTAAGTTTTAGGGTTACAGGTGGAGTTGCATTATGGTTAGAGTTTGGTTTAAGGTTAGGGTTTGGGTTAGGTTTAGGTTTAGGTTTAAGGTTAGGGTTAGGGTTGGATGAAGTTTAGGATGGCGTGAGGGTTACTCTTAGGGTTAGGGCTAGAGTTTGATTTTGTGTTCAGGTTAGTGTTAAGGTTAGGTTTAAAGTTCGGGTTAGGGTTAGGAGTTATCTTTAGGGTTAATGTTAGGTTTAGGTTTAGGGCTAGAGTTACATTTAGGTTCAGGGTGAGGGTTAAGGTAAGGGTTAGCATTACGGTGAGGATTATACTTAGTGTTAGAGGTTAGGTTCATGGTTAGGATAGGGTTAAGTTTAGGGTTAATGTTAGGGTTAGTGTTAGATTAGGGTTACTGTTCGTGTTTGGGTTAGGGTTAGGGATAAGTTTAGGGATAGTGTTAGGTTTAGGGTTGGGGATACGGTTCGGGGTTAGGGTGAGGGTTAGCATTAGGTTTAGAGTTAAGGTGAGGGTTTAGGGTAAGTGTTATGGTTAGGGTTAGAGTTAGAGTTAGGGTTCGGGTGAATTTTCAGTTAATAGTGAGGTTTAGGGTAAGGGTTAGTGTTAAGGTTAGAGTTAGGATTAAGATTAGTGTTAGGGTTAGGTTTAGGGTCAGGTTGAAGTTAGGGGTAAGGTTAGGGTTAAGGCTATTTTTACGGTCGGGGTAGTGCTAGGTTAGGGTTAGGGTTCGGTTTAGAGTTAGAGTTAGTGCTAGGGTTTAGGGTTAGGTTTAGGGTCAGCTTTAGAGTTATTGTTAGGGTTAGGGTAGAGTTAAGGTTAGGGTTAACTTTAAAGTTAAGTAAGGGTTACGTTTAGGTCAGTGTTAGCGTTATTATTAGAGATAGGGTTACGTTTAAGGAAAGGGTTAGGGTTCGTGTGAGGGTTAGTGTTAGGTTTACAGTTAAGCCGATGTTTTACGGTGTTAACGGTTAGGGCCAGGGTTAGAGTTAGGGTTAGGGTTAGGTTTAGGTGTAGGGCTAGAGTGAGGGGATAGTTTAGGGTTAGGTTTAGAGTGAAGGTTAAGTTAACATTAGTGTTAGGGTAAATATTAGAGTTAGGTGTTTGTGTTAAGGTTAGGATCAGGTTAGGGTTAGGTTTAGGGTTGGTGTTAGGGTTAGGTTTTGGTTTTTGTGTTAAGGTTAGGGTCAGGTTTAGGGTAGCTTTAGGGTTAGGGTTTGGTTTAGGGTTGTGGTTAGGGTGAAGTTGAAGTTAAGGGTGAGGTTTGAGCTTAGCCTTAGCCTTAGGGGTTAGGGTTAGGTTTAAGGTTCGGATTAGGTTTAGGGTTAAGATCACTTTTAGGGTTAGGGTAAGTGTTAGGGTTAAGTGTTGGTTAGGTTTAGGGCTATTTTAAGGTCAGAGACAAGATGAGGTTAGGGGTAGGTTTAGGTTTAGATGTTTGTGTGAGGGTTAGTGCTAGGTTTCCATTTAAGCTGAGGGTGTAGGGTAAGTTTTAGGGTTAGAGATAGAGTTAGGGCCAGGGTTAGGTTTAAGTTTAGGGTTAGGGTTAGGTTTATGGTTAGGATTAGGGTTAGAGTCAGAGTTGGGGGATATTTAGTATTATGTTTGGTTTTAGGGTTAGGGTTAGGGTGAAGTTTATGTTAAGTGTGAGGGTTAGGGTTAGGTTTTGGGTTAGGGTTAGGTTGAAGGCTAGAGTGAGGGGATAGTTTAGGGTTAGGTTTAGTTTTAGGGTTAGGCTTAGGTTTAGGGTGAAGGTTAAGATTAGGTTTAGAGTAAATATTAGAGTTAGGTGTTTGGGTTAATGTTAGGATCAGGTTAGGGTTAGGTTTAGGGTGAGTGTTAGGGTTAGGGTTAGGTTTTGGTGTTTGGATTAATGTTAGGGTCAGGTTTAGGGTTAGCTTTAGGGTTAGGGTTCGGGTTAGGGTTAGGGTTAGGGGGAAGTTTAAGTTGAGGGTGAGGGTTGAGCTTAGCCTTAGCATTAGGGTTTAGGGCTAAGGTTAGGATTAGGTTTAGGGTTAAGATTAGCTTCAGGGTTAGGGTAAGTGTTAGGGTTAAGTCATGGTTAGGTTTAGGGCTAGTTTAAGGTTAGAGATAAGTTTAGGTTAAGGGTAAGGTTTAGGTTTCGATGTTAGTGTGAGGGTTAGTGTTAGGTTTCCATTTAAGCTGAGCGTGTAGGGTAAGTTTTAGGGTTAGAGATAGAGTTAGGGTCAGAGTTAGGTTTCAGCTTAGAGTTAGGGTTCGGTTTATGCTTAGGATTAGGTTTAGGGCCAGAGTTGGGAGATATTTAGTATTATGATTAGTTTTAGGGTTAGGGTGAAGTTTATGTTAAGTGGGAGGGTTAGAGTTAGGGTTAGGTTTAGGTTTAGGGCTAGAGTGAGGGGATAGTTTAGGGTTAGGTTTAGTTTTAGAGTTAGGCTTAGGTTTAGGGTGAAGGTTAAGATTAAGGTTAGGATAAACATTAGAGCTAGGGGTTTGGGTTAAGGTTAGGATCAGGTTAGGGTTAGGTTTAGGGTTAGTGTTAGGGTTAGTGTTAGGGTTAGTGTTACGTTTTGCTGTTTAGATTAAGGTTAGGGTCAGGTTAGGGTTAGCTTTAGGGTTAGGGTTCGGTTTAGGGTTAGGGTTAGGGTGAAGTTTAAGTCAAGAGTGAGGGTTGAGCTTAGACTTAGCGTTAGGGTTTAGGGTTAAAGTTAGGATTAGGTTTAGGGTTAAGATTAGTTTTAGGGTTAGGGTAAGTTTTAGGGTTAAGTCATGGTTAGGTTTAGGGCTAGTTTAAGGTTAGAGATAAGGTTAGGTTAAGGGTACGGTTTAGGTTTAGATGTTATTGTGAGGGTTAGTGTTAGGTTTCCATTTAAGCTGAGTGTGTAGGGTAAGTTTTAGGGTTAGGATTAGGGTTAGAGATAGAGTTAGGGTCCGGGTTCGGTTTACGTTTAGAGTTAGGGTTAGGCTTATGGTTAGGATTAGGGTTAAGGTCAGAGTTGGGGGAGATTTCGTATTATGTTTCGTTGTAGGGTTAGGGTTGTAGTGAAGTTTATGTTAAGTGTGAGGGTTAGGGTTAGTTTTAGGGGTTGGGTTCAGGTTAGGGTCAGGGTGAGGGTTTTGGTTAGGTTTAGGGTTAGGGTTAGGGTTAGAGTTAGGTTTAGGGTTAGCTTTAGTTTTGGTTAGGGTTAGGATTTGAATGAAGTTAGGGTAGGTTTAGGTTTATGGGTAGGGTGAAATTTTGGTTAAAGGTGAGGGTTCGGTTTAGGGTTAGGGTTAGAGTTATTGTTAGGGTTAGGTTTGAGTTTATGGTAGGTTTAAAGTTAGGGTTAAGGTTAGGTTAGGGTTATGGTCGGTGTTAAGAGTAGGATTAGGTTTAGGGTGAGGGTAGAGATCAGAGTTATTGTAAGGGTTATTTTTAGTTTTACAGGTGCACCAAGGTTAAGGTTAAGGTTTGGTATATGGGTAGGGATAGGTTTAGAGTTAGGGTGAGCTTTAGGTTAGGGATAGGGTGAAGTTTAAGATCGGGTGAGGGTTAGGGATAGGGTTATGGCTAAGGTTTGGTTTAGTTTTCAGGTTAGTGTTAAGGTTGTTTTTCGTGTTAGGGTTAAGTTTACGGGTTCTGTTTACTTTTAGGGTGAGGGTTAGATTTTAGGTTAAGGTTAAGTTTAGTGTTACGGTTCGGGTTAGGGTCACGGTTTGTGTTAGGCTTTGTGGTTGGGGTGAGGGTTAGGTTTAGGGCTAGGGTTGGGTAAGTTTAGGATTATGGTTATGGTAAGGTGTTAGGGGTTAGAGTTTGAATTTAGGGTGAGTGTTTGGGTGAGGGTCCCAGTTAGTCATTGTGGTTCTGGTCATGCTTAGTTTTGGTTGATGGTTAGGGTTAGGTTTATGATCAGGTTTAGGGTTAGGGTGAGAGTTAGGGTTAAGGTTTGGGTTAGGCTTTGGTGTTAGGGGTTAGGGTTTGGGTTAGAGTTATCGTTACGGCTTAGGGTTTCTCTTCAGTGTTAGGGTTAGGGTTAGGGAGAGCATTAGGGTTAGGGTTGGGGGATATGGTTAGGGGTTAGGGTGAGGGTTATGGTTAGTTTTACAGTTAAGGTGAGGGTTTAGAGTAAGTGTTATGTTTAGGGTTGCAGTTAGGGTTAGGTTTAGGGTTAAGGTTAGGTGTAGCGTAAGTTTTCGGTTTAGGTTCAGGTTTCGAATTAGAATTAATGTTCTATTTAAGATCAAGGTTAGAGTTAGGGTTAGTGTTAGGATTAGGTCTACGGTTAGGATTCGGATTAGGTCTAGACTTAGGTTCAGGGCTAATGTAAGGCTAAGTTTTAGGGTTACAGGTGGAGTTGCATTATGGTTAGAGTTTGGTTTAAGGTTAGGGTTTGGGTTAGGTTTAGGTTTAGGTTTAAGGTTAGGGTTAGGGTTGGATGAAGTTTAGGATGGCGTGAGGGTTACTCTTAGGGTTAGGGCTAGAGTTTGATTTTGTGTTCAGGTTAGTGTTAAGGTTAGGTTTAAAGTTCGGGTTAGGGTTAGGAGTTATCTTTAGGGTTAATGTTAGGTTTAGGTTTAGGGCTAGAGTTACATTTAGGTTCAGGGTGAGGGTTAAGGTAAGGGTTAGCATTACGGTGAGGATTATACTTAGTGTTAGAGGTTAGGTTCATGGTTAGGATAGGGTTAAGTTTAGGGTTAATGTTAGGGTTAGTGTTAGATTAGGGTTACTGTTCGTGTTTGGGTTAGGGTTAGGGATAAGTTTAGGGATAGTGTTAGGTTTAGGGTTGGGGATACGGTTCGGGGTTAGGGTGAGGGTTAGCATTAGGTTTAGAGTTAAGGTGAGGGTTTAGGGTAAGTGTTATGGTTAGGGTTAGAGTTAGAGTTAGGGTTCGGGTGAATTTTCAGTTAATAGTGAGGTTTAGGGTAAGGGTTAGTGTTAAGGTTAGAGTTAGGATTAAGATTAGTGTTAGGGTTAGGTTTAGGGTCAGGTTGAAGTTAGGGGTAAGGTTAGGGTTAAGGCTATTTTTACGGTCGGGGTAGTGCTAGGTTAGGGTTAGGGTTCGGTTTAGAGTTAGAGTTAGTGCTAGGGTTTAGGGTTAGGTTTAGGGTCAGCTTTAGAGTTATTGTTAGGGTTAGGGTAGAGTTAAGGTTAGGGTTAACTTTAAAGTTAAGTAAGGGTTACGTTTAGGTCAGTGTTAGCGTTATTATTAGAGATAGGGTTACGTTTAAGGAAAGGGTTAGGGTTCGTGTGAGGGTTAGTGTTAGGTTTACAGTTAAGCCGATGTTTTACGGTGTTAACGGTTAGGGCCAGGGTTAGAGTTAGGGTTAGGGTTAGGTTTAGGTGTAGGGCTAGAGTGAGGGGATAGTTTAGGGTTAGGTTTAGAGTGAAGGTTAAGTTAACATTAGTGTTAGGGTAAATATTAGAGTTAGGTGTTTGTGTTAAGGTTAGGATCAGGTTAGGGTTAGGTTTAGGGTTGGTGTTAGGGTTAGGTTTTGGTTTTTGTGTTAAGGTTAGGGTCAGGTTTAGGGTAGCTTTAGGGTTAGGGTTTGGTTTAGGGTTGTGGTTAGGGTGAAGTTGAAGTTAAGGGTGAGGTTTGAGCTTAGCCTTAGCCTTAGGGGTTAGGGTTAGGTTTAAGGTTCGGATTAGGTTTAGGGTTAAGATCACTTTTAGGGTTAGGGTAAGTGTTAGGGTTAAGTGTTGGTTAGGTTTAGGGCTATTTTAAGGTCAGAGACAAGATGAGGTTAGGGGTAGGTTTAGGTTTAGATGTTTGTGTGAGGGTTAGTGCTAGGTTTCCATTTAAGCTGAGGGTGTAGGGTAAGTTTTAGGGTTAGAGATAGAGTTAGGGCCAGGGTTAGGTTTAAGTTTAGGGTTAGGGTTAGGTTTATGGTTAGGATTAGGGTTAGAGTCAGAGTTGGGGGATATTTAGTATTATGTTTGGTTTTAGGGTTAGGGTTAGGGTGAAGTTTATGTTAAGTGTGAGGGTTAGGGTTAGGTTTTGGGTTAGGGTTAGGTTGAAGGCTAGAGTGAGGGGATAGTTTAGGGTTAGGTTTAGTTTTAGGGTTAGGCTTAGGTTTAGGGTGAAGGTTAAGATTAGGTTTAGAGTAAATATTAGAGTTAGGTGTTTGGGTTAATGTTAGGATCAGGTTAGGGTTAGGTTTAGGGTGAGTGTTAGGGTTAGGGTTAGGTTTTGGTGTTTGGATTAATGTTAGGGTCAGGTTTAGGGTTAGCTTTAGGGTTAGGGTTCGGGTTAGGGTTAGGGTTAGGGGGAAGTTTAAGTTGAGGGTGAGGGTTGAGCTTAGCCTTAGCATTAGGGTTTAGGGCTAAGGTTAGGATTAGGTTTAGGGTTAAGATTAGCTTCAGGGTTAGGGTAAGTGTTAGGGTTAAGTCATGGTTAGGTTTAGGGCTAGTTTAAGGTTAGAGATAAGTTTAGGTTAAGGGTAAGGTTTAGGTTTCGATGTTAGTGTGAGGGTTAGTGTTAGGTTTCCATTTAAGCTGAGCGTGTAGGGTAAGTTTTAGGGTTAGAGATAGAGTTAGGGTCAGGGTTAGGTTTCAGCTTAGAGTTAGGGTTCGGTTTATGCTTAGGATTAGGTTTAGGGCCAGAGTTGGGAGATATTTAGTATTATGATTAGTTTTAGGGTTAGGGTGAAGTTTATGTTAAGTGGGAGGGTTAGAGTTAGGGTTAGGTTTAGGTTTAGGGCTAGAGTGAGGGGATAGTTTAGGGTTAGGTTTAGTTTTAGAGTTAGGCTTAGGTTTAGGGTGAAGGTTAAGATTAAGGTTAGGATAAACATTAGAGCTAGGGGTTTGGGTTAAGGTTAGGATCAGGTTAGGGTTAGGTTTAGGGTTAGTGTTAGGGTTAGTGTTAGGGTTAGTGTTACGTTTTGCTGTTTAGATTAAGGTTAGGGTCAGGTTAGGGTTAGCTTTAGGGTTAGGGTTCGGTTTAGGGTTAGGGTTAGGGTGAAGTTTAAGTCAAGAGTGAGGGTTGAGCTTAGACTTAGCGTTAGGGTTTAGGGTTAAAGTTAGGATTAGGTTTAGGGTTAAGATTAGTTTTAGGGTTAGGGTAAGTTTTAGGGTTAAGTCATGGTTAGGTTTAGGGCTAGTTTAAGGTTAGGGTACGGTTTAGGTTTAGATGTTATTGTGAGGGTTAGTGTTAGGTTTCCATTTAAGCTGAGTGTGTAGGTTAAGTTTTAGGGTTAGGATTAGGGAAAGAGATAGAGTTAGGGTCAGGGTTCAGTTTACGTTTAGAGTTAGGGTTAGGCTTATGGTTAGGATTAGGGTTAAGGTCAGAGTTGGGGGAGATTTCGTATTATGTTTCGTTGTAGGGTTAGGGTTGGAGTGAAGTTTATGTTAAGTGTGAGGGTTAGGGTTAGTTTTAGGGGTTGGGTTTAGGTTAGGGTCAGGGTGAGGGTTTTGGTTAGGTTTAGGGTTAGGGTTAGGGTTAGAGTTAGGTTTAGGGGTAGCTTTAGTTTTGGTTAGGGTTAGGATTTGAATGAAGTTAGGGTAGGTTTAGGTTTATGGGTAGGATGAAATTTTGGTTAAAGGTGAGGGTTCGGTTTAGGGTTAGGGTTAGAGTTATTGTTAGGGTTAGGTTTGAGTTTATGGTAGGTTTAAAGTTAGGGTTAAGGTTAGGTTAGGGTTATGGTCGGTGTTAAGAGTAGGATTAGGTTTAGGGTGAGGGTAAAGATCAGAGTTATTGTAAGGTTTATTTTTAGTTTTACAGGTGCACCAAGGTTAAGGTTACGGTTTGGTATATGGGTAGGGATAGGTTTAGAGTTAGGGTGAGCATTAGGTTAGGGATAGGGTGAAGTTTAAGATCGGGTGAGGGTTAGGGATAGGGTTATGGCTAAGGTTTGGTTTAGTTTTCAGGTTAGTGTTAAGGTTGTTTTTCGTGTTAGGGTTAAGTTTACGGGTTCTGTTTACTTTTAGGGTGAGGGATAGATTTTAGGTTAGGGTTAAGTTTAGTGTTACGGTTCGGGTTAGGGTCACGGTTTGTGTTAGGCTTTGTGGTTGGGGTGAGGGTTAGGTTTAGGGCTAGGGTTGGGTAAGTTTAGGATTATGGTTATGGTAAGGTGTTAGGGGTTAGAGTTTTAATTTAGGCTGAGTGTTTGGGTGAGGGTTCCGGTTAGTCATTGTGGTTCTGGTCATGCTTAGTTTTCGTTTATGGTTAGGGTTAGGTTTATGATCAGGTTTAGGGTTAGTGTTAGAGTTAGGGTGAGAGTTAGGGTTAAGGTTTGGGTTAGGCTTTGGTGTTAGGGGTTAGGGTTTGGGTTAGAGTTATCGTTACGGCTTAGGGTTTCTCTTCAGTGTTAGGGTTAGGGTTAGGGAGAGCATTAGGGTTAGGGTTGGGGGATATGGTTAGGGGTTAGGGTGAGGGTTATGGTTAGTTTTACAGTTAAGGTGAGGGTTTAGAGTAAGTGTTATGTTTAGGGTTGCAGTTAGGGTTAGGTTTAGGGTTAGGGTTAGGTGTAGCGTAAGTTTTCGGTTTAGATTCAGGTTTCGAATTAGAATTAGTGTTCTATTTAAGATCAAGGTTAGAGTTAGGGTTAGTGTTATGATTAGGTCTACGGTTAGGATTAGGATTAGGTCTAGACTTCGGTTCAGGGCTAATGTAAGGCTAAGTTTTAGGGTTACAGGTGGAGTTGCATTATGGTTAGAGTTTGGTTTAAGGTTAGGGTTTGGGTTAGGTTTAGGTTTAGGGTTAAGGTTAGGGTTAGGGTTGGATGAAGTTTAGGATGGCGTGAGGGTTACTCTTAGGGTTAGGGCTAGAGTTTGATTTTGTGTTCAGGTTAGTGTTAAGGTTAGGTTTAAAGTTCGGGTTAGGGTTAGCAGTTATCTTTAGGGTTAGTGTTAGGTTTAGGTTTAGGGTTAGAGTTACATTTAGGTTCAGGGTGAGGGTTAAGTTAAGTGTTAGCATTACGGTGAGGAATATACTTAGTGTTAGAGGTTAGGTTCATGGTTAGGATAGGGTTAAGTTTAGGGTTAATGTTAGGGTTAGTGTTAGATTTGGGTTACTGTTCGTGTTTGGGTTAGGGTTAGGGATATGTTTAGGGATAGTGTTAGGTTTAGGGTTGGGGATACGGTTCAGGGTTAGGGTGAGGGTTAGCATTAGGTTTAGAGTTAAGGTGAGGGTTTAGGGTAAGTGTTATGGTTAGGGTTAGAGTTAGAGTTAGGGTTCGGGTGAATTTTCAGTTAATAGTGAGGTTTAGGGTAAGGGTTAGTGTTAAGGTTAGAGTTAGGATTAAGATTAGTGTTAGGGTTAGGTTTAGGGTCAGGTTGAAGTTAGGGGTAAGGTTAGGGTTAAGGCTATTTTTACGGTCGGGGTAGTGCTAGGTTAGGGTTAGGGTTCGGTTTAGAGTTAGAGTTAGTGCTAGGGTTTAGGGTTAGGTTTAGGGTCAGCTTTAGAGTTATTGTTAGGGTTAGGGTAGAGTTAAGGTTAGGGTTAACTTTAAAGTTAAGTAAGGGTTACGTTTAGGTCAGTGTTAGCGTTATTATTAGAGATAGGGTTACGTTTAAGGAAAGGGTTAGGGTTCGTGTGAGGGTTAGTGTTAGGTTTACAGTTAAGCCGATGTTTTACGGTGTTAACGGTTAGGGCCAGGGTTAGAGTTAGGGTTAGGGTTAGGTTTAGGTGTAGGGCTAGAGTGAGGGGATAGTTTAGGGTTAGGTTTAGAGTGAAGGTTAAGTTAACATTAGTGTTAGGGTAAATATTAGAGTTAGGTGTTTGTGTTAAGGTTAGGATCAGGTTAGGGTTAGGTTTAGGGTTGGTGTTAGGGTTAGGTTTTGGTTTTTGTGTTAAGGTTAGGGTCAGGTTTAGGGTGGCTTTAGGGTTAGGGTTTGGTTTAGGGTTGTGGTTAGGGTGAAGTTGAAGTTAAGGGTGAGGTTTGAGCTTAGCCTTAGCCTTAGGGGTTAGGGTTAGGTTTAAGGTTCGGATTAGGTTTAGGGTTAAGATCACTTTTAGGGTTAGGGTAAGTGTTAGGGTTAAGTGTTGGTTAGGTTTAGGGCTATTTTAAGGTCAGAGACAAGATGAGGTTAGGGGTAGGTTTAGGTTTAGATGTTTGTGTGAGGGTTAGTGCTAGGTTTCCATTTAAGCTGAGGGTGTAGGGTAAGTTTTAGGGTTAGAGATAGAGTTAGGGCCAGGGTTAGGTTTAAGTTTAGGGTTAGGGTTAGGTTTATGGTTAGGATTAGGGTTAGAGTCAGAGTTGGGGGATATTTAGTATTATGTTTGGTTTTAGGGTTAGGGTTAGGGTGAAGTTTATGTTAAGTGTGAGGGTTAGGGTTAGGTTTTGGGTTAGGGTTAGGTTGAAGGCTAGAGTGAGGGGATAGTTTAGGGTTAGGTTTAGTTTTAGGGTTAGGCTTAGGTTTAGGGTGAAGGTTAAGATTAGGTTTAGAGTAAATATTAGAGTTAGGTGTTTGGGTTAATGTTAGGATCAGGTTAGGGTTAGGTTTAGGGTTAGTGTTAGGGTTAGGGTTAGGTTTTGGTGTTTGGATTAATGTTAGGGTCAGGTTTAGGGTTAGCTTTAGGGTTAGGGTTCGGGTTAGGGTTAGGGTTAGGGGGAAGTTTAAGTTGAGGGTGAGGGTTGAGCTTAGCCTTAGCATTAGGGTTTAGGGCTAAGGTTAGGATTAGGTTTAGGGTTAAGATTAGCTTCAGGGTTAGGGTAAGTGTTAGGGTTAAGTCATGGTTAGGTTTAGGGCTAGTTTAAGGTTAGAGATAAGGTTAGGTTAAGGGTAAGGTTTAGGTTTCGATGTTAGTGTGAGGGTTAGTGTTAGGTTTCCATTTAAGTTGAGCGTGTAGGGTAAGTTTTAGGGTTAGAGATAGAGTTAGGGTCAGGGTTAGGTTTCAGTTTAGAGTTAGGGTTCGGTTTATGCTTAGGATTAGGTTTAGGGCCAGAGTTGGGAGATATTTAGTATTATGATTAGTTTTAGGGTTAGGGTGAAGTTTATGTTAAGTGGGAGGGTTAGAGTTAGGGTTAGGTTTAGGTTTAGGGCTAGAGTGAGGGGATAGTTTAGGGTTAGGTTTAGTTTTAGAGTTAGGCTTAGGTTTAGGGTGAAGGTTAAGATTAAGGTTAGGATAAACATTAGAGCTAGGGGTTTGGGTTAAGGTTAGGATCAGGTTAGGGTTAGGTTTAGGGTTAGTGTTAGGGTTAGTGTTACGTTTTGCTGTTTAGATTAAGGTTAGGGTCAGGTTAGGGTTAGCTTTAGGGTTAGGGTTCGGTTTAGGGTTAGGGTTAGGGTGAAGTTTAAGTCAAGAGTGAGGGTTGAGCTTAGACTTAGCGTTAGGGTTTAGGGTTAAAGTTAGGATTAGGTTTAGGGTTAAGATTAGTTTTAGGGTTAGGGTAAGTTTTAGGGTTAAGTCATGGTTAGGTTTAGGGCTAGTTTAAGGTTAGAGATAAGGTTAGGTTAAGGGTACGGTTTAGGTTTAGATGTTATTGTGAGGGTTAGTGTTAGGTTTCCATTTAAGCTGAGTGTGTAGGGTAAGTTTTAGGGTTAGGATTAGGGTTAGAGATAGAGTTAGGGTCCGGGTTCGGTTTACGTTTAGAGTTAGGGTTAGGCTTATGGTTAGGATTAGGGTTAAGGTCAGAGTTGGGGGAGATTTCGTATTATGTTTCGTTGTAGGGTTAGGGTTGTAGTGAAGTTTATGTTAAGTGTGAGGGTTAGGGTTAGTTTTAGGGGTTGGGTTCAGGTTAGGGTCAGGGTGAGGGTTTTGGTTAGGTTTAGGGTTAGGGTTAGGGTTAGAGTTAGGTTTAGGGTTAGCTTTAGTTTTGGTTAGGGTTAGGATTTGAATGAAGTTAGGGTAGGTTTAGGTTTATGGGTAGGGTGAAATTTTGGTTAAAGGTGAGGGTTCGGTTTAGGGTTAGGGTTAGAGTTATTGTTAGGGTTAGGTTTGAGTTTATGGTAGGTTTAAAGTTAGGGTTAAGGTTAGGTTAGGGTTATGGTCGGTGTTAAGAGTAGGATTAGGTTTAGGGTGAGGGTAGAGATCAGAGTTATTGTAAGGGTTATTTTTAGTTTTACAGGTGCACCAAGGTTAAGGTTAAGGTTTGGTATATGGGTAGGGATAGGTTTAGAGTTAGGGTGAGCTTTAGGTTAGGGATAGGGTGAAGTTTAAGATCGGGTGAGGGTTAGGGATAGGGTTATGGCTAAGGTTTGGTTTAGTTTTCAGGTTAGTGTTAAGGTTGTTTTTCGTGTTAGGGTTAAGTTTACGGGTTCTGTTTACTTTTAGGGTGAGGGTTAGATTTTAGGTTAAGGTTAAGTTTAGTGTTACGGTTCGGGTTAGGGTCACGGTTTGTGTTAGGCTTTGTGGTTGGGGTGAGGGTTAGGTTTAGGGTTAGGGTTGGGTAAGTTTAGGATTATGGTTATGGTAAGGTGTTAGGGGTTAGAGTTTGAATTTAGGGTGAGTGTTTGGGTGAGGGTCCCAGTTAGTCATTGTGGTTCTGGTCATGCTTAGTTTTGGTTGATGGTTAGGGTTAGGTTTACGATCAGGTTTAGGGTTAGGGTGAGAGTTAGGGTTAAGGTTTGGGTTAGGCTTTGGTGTTGGGGTTAGGGTTTGGGTTAGAGTTATCGTTACGGCTTAGGGTTTCTCTTCAGTGTTAGGGTTAGGGTTAGGGAGAGCATTAGGGTTAGGGTTGGGGGATATGGTTAGGGGTTAGGGTGAGGGTTATGGTTAGTTTTACAGTTAAGGTGAGGGTTTAGAGTAAGTGTTATGTTTAGGGTTGCAGTTAGGGTTAGGTTTAGGGTTAAGGTTAGGTGTAGCGTAAGTTTTCGGTTTAGGTTCAGGTTTCGAATTAGAATTAATGTTCTATTTAAGATCAAGGTTAGAGTTAGGGTTAGTGTTAGGATTAGGTCTACGGTTAGGATTCGGATTAGGTCTAGACTTAGGTTCAGGGCTAATGTAAGGCTAAGTTTTAGGGTTACAGGTGGAGTTGCATTATGGTTAGAGTTTGGTTTAAGGTTAGGGTTTGGGTTAGGTTTAGGTTTAGGTTTAAGGTTAGGGTTAGGGTTGGATGAAGTTTAGGATGGCGTGAGGGTTACTCTTAGGGTTAGGGCTAGAGTTTGATTTTGTGTTCAGGTTAGTGTTAAGGTTAGGTTTAAAGTTCGGGTTAGGGTTAGGAGTTATCTTTAGGGTTAATGTTAGGTTTAGGTTTAGGGCTAGAGTTACATTTAGGTTCAGGGTGAGGGTTAAGGTAAGGGTTAGCATTACGGTGAGGATTATACTTAGTGTTAGAGGTTAGGTTCATGGTTAGGATAGGGTTAAGTTTAGGGTTAATGTTAGGGTTAGTGTTAGATTAGGGTTACTGTTCGTGTTTGGGTTAGGGTTAGGGATAAGTTTAGGGATAGTGTTAGGTTTAGGGTTGGGGATACGGTTCGGGGTTAGGGTGAGGGTTAGCATTAGGTTTAGAGTTAAGGTGAGGGTTTAGGGTAAGTGTTATGGTTAGGGTTAGAGTTAGAGTTAGGGTTCGGGTGAATTTTCAGTTAATAGTGAGGTTTAGGGTAAGGGTTAGTGTTAAGGTTAGAGTTAGGATTAAGATTAGTGTTAGGGTTAGGTTTAGGGTCAGGTTGAAGTTAGGGGTAAGGTTAGGGTTAAGGCTATTTTTACGGTCGGGGTAGTGCTAGGTTAGGGTTAGGGTTCGGTTTAGAGTTAGAGTTAGTGCTAGGGTTTAGGGTTAGGTTTAGGGTCAGCTTTAGAGTTATTGTTAGGGTTAGGGTTAGGGTAGAGTTAAGGTTAGGGTTAACTTTAAAGTTAAGTAAGGGTTACGTTTAGGTCAGTGTTAGCGTTATTATTAGAGATAGGGTTACGTTTAAGGAAAGGGTTAGGGTTCGTGTGAGGGTTAGTGTTAGGTTTACAGTTAAGCCGATGTTTTACGGTGTTAACGGTTAGGGCCAGGGTTAGAGTTAGGGTTAGGGTTAGGTTTAGGTGTAGGGCTAGAGTGAGGGGATAGTTTAGGGTTAGGTTTAGAGTGAAGGTTAAGTTAACATTAGTGTTAGGGTAAATATTAGAGTTAGGTGTTTGTGTTAAGGTTAGGATCCGGTTAGGGTTAGGTTTAGGGTTGGTGTTAGGGTTAGGTTTTGGTTTTTGTGTTAAGGTTAGGGTCAGGTTTAGGGTAGCTTTAGGGTTAGGGTTTGGTTTAGGGTTGTGGTTAGGGTGAAGTTGAAGTTAAGGGTGAGGTTTGAGCTTAGCCTTAGCCTTAGGGGTTAGGGTTAGGTTTAAGGTTCGGATTAGGTTTAGGGTTAAGATCACTTTTAGGGTTAGGGTAAGTGTTAGGGTTAAGTGTTGGTTAGGTTTAGGGCTATTTTAAGGTCAGAGACAAGATGAGGTTAGGGGTAGGTTTAGGTTTAGATGTTTGTGTGAGGGTTAGTGCTAGGTTTCCATTTAAGCTGAGGGTGTAGGGTAAGTTTTAGGGTTAGAGATAGAGTTAGGGCCAGGGTTAGGTTTAAGTTTAGGGTTAGGGTTAGGTTTATGGTTAGGATTAGGGTTAGAGTCAGAGTTGGGGGATATTTAGTATTATGTTTGGTTTTAGGGTTAGGGTTAGGGTGAAGTTTATGTTAAGTGTGAGGGTTAGGGTTAGGTTTTGGGTTAGGGTTAGGTTGAAGGCTAGAGTGAGGGGATAGTTTAGGGTTAGGTTTAGTTTTAGGGTTAGGCTTAGGTTTAGGGTGAAGGTTAAGATTAGGTTTAGAGTAAATATTAGAGTTAGGTGTTTGGGTTAATGTTAGGATCAGGTTAGGGTTAGGTTTAGGGTGAGTGTTAGGGTTAGGGTTAGGTTTTGGTGTTTGGATTAATGTTAGGGTCAGGTTTAGGGTTAGCTTTAGGGTTAGGGTTCGGGTTAGGGTTAGGGTTAGGGGGAAGTTTAAGTTGAGGGTGAGGGTTGAGCTTAGCCTTAGCATTAGGGTTTAGGGCTAAGGTTAGGATTAGGTTTAGGGTTAAGATTAGCTTCAGGGTTAGGGTAAGTGTTAGGGTTAAGTCATGGTTAGGTTTAGGGCTAGTTTAAGGTTAGAGATAAGGTTAGGTTAAGGGTAAGGTTTAGGTTTCGATGTTAGTGTGAGGGTTAGTGTTAGGTTTCCATTTAAGTTGAGCGTGTAGGGTAAGTTTTAGGGTTAGAGATAGAGTTAGGGTCAGGGTTAGGTTTCAGTTTAGAGTTAGGGTTCGGTTTATGCTTAGGATTAGGTTTAGGGCCAGAGTTGGGAGATATTTAGTATTATGATTAGTTTTAGGGTTAGGGTGAAGTTTATGTTAAGTGGGAGGGTTAGAGTTAGGGTTAGGTTTAGGTTTAGGGCTAGAGTGAGGGGATAGTTTAGGGTTAGGTTTAGTTTTAGAGTTAGGCTTAGGTTTAGGGTGAAGGTTAAGATTAAGGTTAGGATAAACATTAGAGCTAGGGGTTTGGGTTAAGTTAGGATCAGGTTAGGGTTAGGTTTAGGGTTAGTGTTAGGGTTAGTGTTACGTTTTGCTGTTTAGATTAAGGTTAGGGTCAGGTTAGGGTTAGCTTTAGGGTTAGGGTTCGGTTTAGGGTTAGGGTTAGGGTGAAGTTTAAGTCAAGAGTGAGGGTTGAGCTTAGACTTAGCGTTAGGGTTTAGGGTTAAAGTTAGGATTAGGTTTAGGGTTAAGATTAGTTTTAGGGTTAGGGTAAGTTTTAGGGTTAAGTCATGGTTAGGTTTAGGGCTAGTTTAAGGTTAGAGATAAGGTTAGGTTAAGGGTACGGTTTAGGTTTAGATGTTATTGTGAGGGTTAGTGTTAGGTTTCCATTTAAGCTGAGTGTGTAGGGTAAGTTTTAGGGTTAGGATTAGGGTTAGAGATAGAGTTAGGGTCCGGGTTCGGTTTACGTTTAGAGTTAGGGTTAGGCTTATGGTTAGGATTAGGGTTAAGGTCAGAGTTGGGGGAGATTTCGTATTATGTTTCGTTGTAGGGTTAGGGTTGTAGTGAAGTTTATGTTAAGTGTGAGGGTTAGGGTTAGTTTTAGGGGTTGGGTTCAGGTTAGGGTCAGGGTGAGGGTTTTGGTTAGGTTTAGGGTTAGGGTTAGGGTTAGAGTTAGGTTTAGGGTTAGCTTTAGTTTTGGTTAGGGTTAGGATTTGAATGAAGTTAGGGTAGGTTTAGGTTTATGGGTAGGGTGAAATTTTGGTTAAAGGTGAGGGTTCGGTTTAGGGTTAGGGTTAGAGTTATTGTTAGGGTTAGGTTTGAGTTTATGGTAGGTTTAAAGTTAGGGTTAAGGTTAGGTTAGGGTTATGGTCGGTGTTAAGAGTAGGATTAGGTTTAGGGTGAGGGTAGAGATCAGAGTTATTGTAAGGGTTATTTTTAGTTTTACAGGTGCACCAAGGTTAAGGTTAAGGTTTGGTATATGGGTAGGGATAGTTTTAGAGTTAGGGTGAGCTTTAGGTTAGGGATAGGGTGAAGTTTAAGATCGGGTGAGGGTTAGGGATAGGGTTATGGCTAAGGTTTGGTTTAGTTTTCAGGTTAGTGTTAAGGTTGTTTTTCGTGTTAGGGTTAAGTTTACGGGTTCTGTTTACTTTTAGGGTGAGGGTTAGATTTTAGGTTAAGGTTAAGTTTAGTGTTACGGTTCGGGTTAGGGTCACGGTTTGTGTTAGGCTTTGTGGTTGGGGTGAGGGTTAGGTTTAGGGTTAGGGTTGGGTAAGTTTAGGATTATGGTTATGGTAAGGTGTTAGGGGTTAGAGTTTGAATTTAGGGTGAGTGTTTGGGTGAGGGTCCCAGTTAGTCATTGTGGTTCTGGTCATGCTTAGTTTTGGTTGATGGTTAGGGTTAGGTTTATGATCAGGTTTAGGGTTAGGGTGAGAGTTAGGGTTAAGGTTTGGGTTAGGCTTTGGTGTTGGGGTTAGGGTTTGGGTTAGAGTTATCGTTACGGCTTAGGGTTTCTCTTCAGTGTTAGGGTTAGGGTTAGGGAGAGCATTAGGGTTAGGGTTGGGGGATATGGTTAGGGGTTAGGGTGAGGGTTATGGTTAGTTTTACAGTTAAGGTGAGGGTTTAGAGTAAGTGTTATGTTTAGGGTTGCAGTTAGGGTTAGGTTTAGGGTTAAGGTTAGGTGTAGCGTAAGTTTTCGGTTTAGGTTCAGGTTTCGAATTAGAATTAATGTTCTATTTAAGATCAAGGTTAGAGTTAGGGTTAGTGTTAGGATTAGGTCTACGGTTAGGATTCGGATTAGGTCTAGACTTAGGTTCAGGGCTAATGTAAGGCTAAGTTTTAGGGTTACAGGTGGAGTTGCATTATGGTTAGAGTTTGGTTTAAGGTTAGGGTTTGGGTTAGGTTTAGGTTTAGGTTTAAGGTTAGGGTTAGGGTTGGATGAAGTTTAGGATGGCGTGAGGGTTACTCTTAGGGTTAGGGCTAGAGTTTGATTTTGTGTTCAGGTTAGTGTTAAGGTTAGGTTTAAAGTTCGGGTTAGGGTTAGGAGTTATCTTTAGGGTTAATGTTAGGTTTAGGTTTAGGGCTAGAGTTACATTTAGGTTCAGGGTGAGGGTTAAGGTAAGGGTTAGCATTACGGTGAGGATTATACTTAGTGTTAGAGGTTAGGTTCATGGTTAGGATAGGGTTAAGTTTAGGGTTAATGTTAGGGTTAGTGTTAGATTAGGGTTACTGTTCGTGTTTGGGTTAGGGTTAGGGATAAGTTTAGGGATAGTGTTAGGTTTAGGGTTGGGGATACGGTTCGGGGTTAGGGTGAGGGTTAGCATTAGGTTTAGAGTTAAGGGGAGGGTTTAGGGTAAGTGTTATGGTTAGGGTTAGAGTTAGAGTTAGGGTTCGGGTGAATTTTCAGTTAATAGTGAGGTTTAGGGTAAGGGTTAGTGTTAAGGTTAGAGTTAGGATTAAGATTAGTGTTAGGGTTAGGTTTAGGGTCAGGTTGAAGTTAGGGGTAAGGTTAGGGTTAAGGCTATTTTTACGGTCGGGGTAGTGCTAGGTTAGGGTTAGGGTTCGGTTTAGAGTTAGAGTTAGTGCTAGGGTTTAGGGTTAGGTTTAGGGTCAGCTTTAGAGTTATTGTTAGGGTTAGGGTAGAGTTAAGGTTAGGGTTAACTTTAAAGTTAAGTAAGGGTTACGTTTAGGTCAGTGTTAGCGTTATTATTAGAGATAGGGTTACGTTTAAGGAAAGGGTTAGGGTTCGTGTGAGGGTTAGTGTTAGGTTTACAGTTAAGCCGATGTTTTACGGTGTTAACGGTTAGGGCCAGGGTTAGAGTTAGGGTTAGGGTTAGGTTTAGGTGTAGGGCTAGAGTGAGGGGATAGTTTAGGGTTAGGTTTAGAGTGAAGGTTAAGTTAACATTAGTGTTAGGGTAAATATTAGAGTTAGGTGTTTGTGTTAAGGTTAGGATCAGGTTAGGGTTAGGTTTAGGGTTGGTGTTAGGGTTAGGTTTTGGTTTTTGTGTTAAGGTTAGGGTCAGGTTTAGGGTAGCTTTAGGGTTAGGGTTTGGTTTAGGGTTGTGGTTAGGGTGAAGTTGAAGTTAAGGGTGAGGTTTGAGCTTAGCCTTAGCCTTAGGGGTTAGGGTTAGGTTTAAGGTTCGGATTAGGTTTAGGGTTAAGATCACTTTTAGGGTTAGGGTAAGTGTTAGGGTTAAGTGTTGGTTAGGTTTAGGGCTATTTTAAGGTCAGAGACAAGATGAGGTTAGGGGTAGGTTTAGGTTTAGATGTTTGTGTGAGGGTTAGTGCTAGGTTTCCATTTAAGCTGAGGGTGTAGGGTAAGTTTTAGGGTTAGAGATAGAGTTAGGGCCAGGGTTAGGTTTAAGTTTAGGGTTAGGGTTAGGTTTATGGTTAGGATTAGGGTTAGAGTCAGAGTTGGGGGATATTTAGTATTATGTTTGGTTTTAGGGTTAGGGTTAGGGTGAAGTTTATGTTAAGTGTGAGGGTTAGGGTTAGGTTTTGGGTTAGGGTTAGGTTGAAGGCTAGAGTGAGGGGATAGTTTAGGGTTAGGTTTAGTTTTAGGGTTAGGCTTAGGTTTAGGGTGAAGGTTAAGATTAGGTTTAGAGTAAATATTAGAGTTAGGTGTTTGGGTTAATGTTAGGATCAGGTTAGGGTTAGGTTTAGGGTGAGTGTTAGGGTTAGGGTTAGGTTTTGGTGTTTGGATTAATGTTAGGGTCAGGTTTAGGGTTAGCTTTAGGGTTAGGGTTCGGGTTAGGGTTAGGGTTAGGGGGAAGTTTAAGTTGAGGGTGAGGGTTGAGCTTAGCCTTAGCATTAGGGTTTAGGGCTAAGGTTAGGATTAGGTTTAGGGTTAAGATTAGCTTCAGGGTTAGGGTAAGTGTTAGGGTTAAGTCATGGTTAGGTTTAGGGCTAGTTTAAGGTTAGAGATAAGGTTAGGTTAAGGGTAAGGTTTAGGTTTCGATGTTAGTGTGAGGGTTAGTGTTAGGTTTCCATTTAAGTTGAGCGTGTAGGGTAAGTTTTAGGGTTAGAGATAGAGTTAGGGTCAGGGTTAGGTTTCAGCTTAGAGTTAGGGTTCGGTTTATGCTTAGGATTAGGTTTAGGGCCAGAGTTGGGAGATATTTAGCATTATGATTAGTTTTAGGGTTAGGGTGAAGTTTATGTTAAGTGGGAGGGTTAGAGTTAGGGTTAGGTTTAGGTTTAGGGCTAGAGTGAGGGGATAGTTTAGGGTTAGGTTTAGTTTTAGAGTTAGGCTTAGGTTTAGGGTGAAGGTTAAGATTAAGGTTAGGATAAACATTAGAGCTAGGGGTTTGGGTTAAGTTAGGATCAGGTTAGGTTTAGGTTTAGGGTTAGTGTTAGGGTTAGTGTTACGTTTTGCTGTTTAGATTAAGGTTAGGGTCAGGTTAGGGTTAGCTTTAGGGTTAGGGTTCGGTTTAGGGTTAGGGTTAGGGTGAAGTTTAAGTCAAGAGTGAGGGTTGAGCTTAGACTTAGCGTTAGGGTTTAGGGTTAAAGTTAGGATTAGGTTTAGGGTTAAGATTAGTTTTAGGGTTAGGGTAAGTTTTAGGGTTAAGTCATGGTTAGGTTTAGGGCTAGTTTAAGGTTAGAGATAAGGTTAGGTTAAGGGTACGGTTTAGGTTTAGATGTTATTGTGAGGGTTAGTGTTAGGTTTCCATTTAAGCTGAGTGTGTAGGGTAAGTTTTAGGGTTAGGATTAGGGTTAGAGATAGAGTTAGGGTCCGGGTTCGGTTTACGTTTAGAGTTAGGGTTAGGCTTATGGTTAGGATTAGGGTTAAGGTCAGAGTTGGGGGAGATTTCGTATTATGTTTCGTTGTAGGGTTAGGGTTGTAGTGAAGTTTATGTTAAGTGTGAGGGTTAGGGTTAGTTTTAGGGGTTGGGTTCAGGTTAGGGTCAGGGTGAGGGTTTTGGTTAGGTTTAGGGTTAGGGTTAGGGTTAGAGTTAGGTTTAGGGTTAGCTTTAGTTTTGGTTAGGGTTAGGATTTGAATGAAGTTAGGGTAGGTTTAGGTTTATGGGTAGGGTGAAATTTTGGTTAAAGGTGAGGGTTCGGTTTAGGGTTAGGGTTAGAGTTATTGTTAGGGTTAGGTTTGAGTTTATGGTAGGTTTAAAGTTAGGGTTAAGGTTAGGTTAGGGTTATGGTCGGTGTTAAGAGTAGGATTAGGTTTAGGGTGAGGGTAGAGATCAGAGTTATTGTAAGGGTTATTTTTAGTTTTACAGGTGCACCAAGGTTAAGGTTAAGGTTTGGTATATGGGTAGGGATAGGTTTAGAGTTAGGGTGAGCTTTAGGTTAGGGATAGGGTGAAGTTTAAGATCGGGTGAGGGTTAGGGATAGGGTTATGGCTAAGGTTTGGTTTAGTTTTCAGGTTAGTGTTAAGGTTGTTTTTCGTGTTAGGGTTAAGTTTACGGGTTCTGTTTACTTTTAGGGTGAGGGTTAGATTTTAGGTTAAGGTTAAGTTTAGTGTTACGGTTCGGGTTAGGGTCACGGTTTGTGTTAGGCTTTGTGGTTGGGGTGAGGGTTAGGTTTAGGGTTAGGGTTGGGTAAGTTTAGGATTATGGTTATGGTAAGGTGTTAGGGGTTAGAGTTTGAATTTAGGGTGAGTGTTTGGGTGAGGGTCCCAGTTAGTCATTGTGGTTCTGGTCATGCTTAGTTTTGGTTGATGGTTAGGGTTAGGTTTATGATCAGGTTTAGGGTCAGGGTGAGAGTTAGGGTTAAGGTTTGGGTTAGGCTTTGGTGTTGGGGTTAGGGTTTGGGTTAGAGTTATCGTTACGGCTTAGGGTTTCTCTTCAGTGTTAGGGTTAGGGTTAGGGAGAGCATTAGGGTTAGGGTTGGGGGATATGGTTAGGGGTTAGGGTGAGGGTTATGGTTAGTTTTACAGTTAAGGTGAGGGTTTAGAGTAAGTGTTATGTTTAGGGTTGCAGTTAGGGTTAGGTTTAGGGTTAGGGTTAGGTGTAGCGTAAGTTTTCGGTTTAGGTTCAGGTTTCGAATTAGAATTAATGTTCTATTTAAGATCAAGGTTAGAGTTAGGGTTAGTGTTAGGATTAGGTCTACGGTTAGGATTCGGATTAGGTCTAGACTTAGGTTCAGGGCTAATGTAAGGCTAAGTTTTAGGGTTACAGGTGGAGTTGCATTATGGTTAGAGTTTGGTTTAAGGTTAGGGTTTGGGTTAGGTTTAGGTTTAGGTTTAAGGTTAGGGTTAGGGTTGGATGAAGTTTAGGATGGCGTGAGGGTTACTCTTAGGGTTAGGGCTAGAGTTTGATTTTGTGTTCAGGTTAGTGTTAAGGTTAGGTTTAAAGTTCGGGTTAGGGTTAGGAGTTATCTTTAGGGTTAATGTTAGGTTTAGGTTTAGGGCTAGAGTTACATTTAGGTTCAGGGTGAGGGTTAAGGTAAGGGTTAGCATTACGGTGAGGATTACACTTAGTGTTAGAGGTTAGGTTCATGGTTAGGATAGGGTTAAGTTTAGGGTTAATGTTAGGGTTAGTGTTAGATTAGGGTTACTGTTCGTGTTTGGGTTAGGGTTAGGGATAAGTTTAGGGATAGTGTTAGGTTTAGGGTTGGGGATACGGTTCGGGGTTAGGGTGAGGGTTAGCATTAGGTTTAGAGTTAAGGGGAGGGTTTAGGGTAAGTGTTATGGTTAGGGTTAGAGTTAGAGTTAGGGTTCGGGTGAATTTTCAGTTAATAGTGAGGTTTAGGGTAAGGGTTAGTGTTAAGGTTAGAGTTAGGATTAAGATTAGTGTTAGGGTTAGGTTTAGGGTCAGGTTTAAGTTAGGGGTAAGGTTAGGGTTAAGGCTATTTTTACGGTCGGGGTAGTGCTAGGTTAGGGTTAGGGTTCGGTTTAGAGTTAGAGTTAGTGCTAGGGTTTAGGGTTAGGTTTAGGGTCAGCTTTAGAGTTATTGTTAGGGTTAGGGTAGAGTTAAGGTTAGGGTTAACTTTAAAGTTAAGTAAGGGTTACGTTTAGGTCAGTGTTAGCGTTATTATTAGAGATAGGGTTACGTTTAAGGAAAGGGTTAGGGTTCGTGTGAGGGTTAGTGTTAGGTTTACAGTTAAGCCGATGTTTTACGGTGTTAACGGTTAGGGCCAGGGTTAGAGTTAGGGTTAGGGTTAGGTTTAGGTGTAGGGCTAGAGTGAGGGGATAGTTTAGGGTTAGGTTTAGAGTGAAGGTTAAGTTAACATTAGTGTTAGGGTAAATATTAGAGTTAGGTGTTTGTGTTAAGGTTAGGATCAGGTTAGGGTTAGGTTTAGGGTTGGTGTTAGGGTTAGGTTTTGGTTTTTGTGTTAAGGTTAGGGTCAGGTTTAGGGTAGCTTTAGGGTTAGGGTTTGGTTTAGGGTTGTGGTTAGGGTGAAGTTGAAGTTAAGGGTGAGGTTTGAGCTTAGCCTTAGCCTTAGGGGTTAGGGTTAGGTTTAAGGTTCGGATTAGGTTTAGGGTTAAGATCACTTTTAGGGTTAGGGTAAGTGTTAGGGTTAAGTGTTGGTTAGGTTTAGGGCTATTTTAAGGTCAGAGACAAGATGAGGTTAGGGGTAGGTTTAGGTTTAGATGTTTGTGTGAGGGTTAGTGCTAGGTTTCCATTTAAGCTGAGGGTGTAGGGTAAGTTTTAGGGTTAGAGATAGAGTTAGGGCCAGGGTTAGGTTTAAGTTTAGGGTTAGGGTTAGGTTTATGGTTAGGATTAGGGTTAGAGTCAGAGTTGGGGGATATTTAGTATTATGTTTGGTTTTAGGGTTAGGGTTAGGGTGAAGTTTATGTTAAGTGTGAGGGTTAGGGTTAGGTTTTGGGTTAGGGTTAGGTTGAAGGCTAGAGTGAGGGGATAGTTTAGGGTTAGGTTTAGTTTTAGGGTTAGGCTTAGGTTTAGGGTGAAGGTTAAGATTAGGTTTAGAGTAAATATTAGAGTTAGGTGTTTGGGTTAATGTTAGGATCAGGTTAGGGTTAGGTTTAGGGTGAGTGTTAGGGTTAGGGTTAGGTTTTGGTGTTTGGATTAATGTTAGGGTCAGGTTTAGGGTTAGCTTTAGGGTTAGGGTTCGGGTTAGGGTTAGGGTTAGGGGGAAGTTTAAGTTGAGGGTGAGGGTTGAGCTTAGCCTTAGCATTAGGGTTTAGGGCTAAGGTTAGGATTAGGTTTAGGGTTAAGATTAGCTTCAGGGTTAGGGTAAGTGTTAGGGTTAAGTCATGGTTAGGTTTAGGGCTAGTTTAAGGTTAGAGATAAGGTTAGGTTAAGGGTAAGGTTTAGGTTTCGATGTTAGTGTGAGGGTTAGTGTTAGGTTTCCATTTAAGTTGAGCGTGTAGGGTAAGTTTTAGGGTTAGAGATAGAGTTAGGGTCAGGGTTAGGTTTCAGTTTAGAGTTAGGGTTCGGTTTATGCTTAGGATTAGGTTTAGGGCCAGAGTTGGGAGATATTTAGTATTATGATTAGTTTTAGGGTTAGGGTGAAGTTTATGTTAAGTGGGAGGGTTAGAGTTAGGGTTAGGTTTAGGTTTAGGGCTAGAGTGAGGGGATAGTTTAGGGTTAGGTTTAGTTTTAGAGTTAGGCTTAGGTTTAGGGTGAAGGTTAAGATTAAGGTTAGGATAAACATTAGAGCTAGGGGTTTGGGTTAAGGTTAGGATCAGGTTAGGGTTAGGTTTAGGGTTAGTGTTAGGGTTAGTGTTACGTTTTGCTGTTTAGATTAAGGTTAGGGTCAGGTTAGGGTTAGCTTTAGGGTTAGGGTTCGGTTTAGGGTTAGGGTTAGGGTGAAGTTTAAGTCAAGAGTGAGGGTTGAGCTTAGACTTAGCGTTAGGGTTTAGGGTTAAAGTTAGGATTAGGTTTAGGGTTAAGATTAGTTTTAGGGTTAGGGTAAGTTTTAGGGTTAAGTCATGGTTAGGTTTAGGGCTAGTTTAAGGTTAGAGATAAGGTTAGGTTAAGGGTACGGTTTAGGTTTAGATGTTATTGTGAGGGTTAGTGTTAGGTTTCCATTTAAGCTGAGTGTGTAGGGTAAGTTTTAGGGTTAGGATTAGGGTTAGAGATAGAGTTAGGGTCCGGGTTCGGTTTACGTTTAGAGTTAGGGTTAGGCTTATGGTTAGGATTAGGGTTAAGGTCAGAGTTGGGGGAGATTTCGTATTATGTTTCGTTGTAGGGTTAGGGTTGTAGTGAAGTTTATGTTAAGTGTGAGGGTTAGGGTTAGTTTTAGGGGTTGGGTTCAGGTTAGGGTCAGGGTGAGGGTTTTGGTTAGGTTTAGGGTTAGGGTTAGGGTTAGAGTTAGGTTTAGGGTTAGCTTTAGTTTTGGTTAGGGTTAGGATTTGAATGAAGTTAGGGTAGGTTTAGGTTTATGGGTAGGGTGAAATTTTGGTTAAAGGTGAGGGTTCGGTTTAGGGTTAGGGTTAGAGTTATTGTTAGGGTTAGGTTTGAGTTTATGGTAGGTTTAAAGTTAGGGTTAAGGTTAGGTTAGGGTTATGGTCGGTGTTAAGAGTAGGATTAGGTTTAGGGTGAGGGTAGAGATCAGAGTTATTGTAAGGGTTATTTTTAGTTTTACAGGTGCACCAAGGTTAAGGTTAAGGTTTGGTATATGGGTAGGGATAGGTTTAGAGTTAGGGTGAGCTTTAGGTTAGGGATAGGGTGAAGTTTAAGATCGGGTGAGGGTTAGGGATAG
Organism: Elephas maximus indicus; assembly: GCF_024166365.1. Classification (NCBI taxonomy): domain Eukaryota; kingdom Metazoa; phylum Chordata; class Mammalia; order Proboscidea; family Elephantidae; genus Elephas; species Elephas maximus. The sequence continues at coordinate 3,876,280 of NW_026060237.1, read as the reverse complement.
GGTTATGGCTAAGGTTTGGTTTAGTTTTCAGGTTAGTGTTAAGGTTGTTTTTCGTGTTAGGGTTAAGTTTACGGGTTCTGTTTACTTTTAGGGTGAGGGTTAGATTTTAGGTTAAGGTTAAGTTTAGTGTTACGGTTCGGGTTAGGGTCACGGTTTGTGTTAGGCTTTGTGGTTGGGGTGAGGGTTAGGTTTAGGGTTAGGGTTGGGTAAGTTTAGGATTATGGTTATGGTAAGGTGTTAGGGGTTAGAGTTTGAATTTAGGGTGAGTGTTTGGGTGAGGGTCCCAGTTAGTCATTGTGGTTCTGGTCATGCTTAGTTTTGGTTGATGGTTAGGGTTAGGTTTATGATCAGGTTTAGGGTCAGGGTGAGAGTTAGGGTTAAGGTTTGGGTTAGGCTTTGGTGTTGGGGTTAGGGTTTGGGTTAGAGTTATCGTTACGGCTTAGGGTTTCTCTTCAGTGTTAGGGTTAGGGTTAGGGAGAGCATTAGGGTTAGGGTTGGGGGATATGGTTAGGGGTTAGGGTGAGGGTTATGGTTAGTTTTACAGTTAAGGTGAGGGTTTAGAGTAAGTGTTATGTTTAGGGTTGCAGTTAGGGTTAGGTTTAGGGTTAGGGTTAGGTGTAGCGTAAGTTTTCGGTTTAGGTTCAGGTTTCGAATTAGAATTAATGTTCTATTTAAGATCAAGGTTAGAGTTAGGGTTAGTGTTAGGATTAGGTCTACGGTTAGGATTCGGATTAGGTCTAGACTTAGGTTCAGGGCTAATGTAAGGCTAAGTTTTAGGGTTACAGGTGGAGTTGCATTATGGTTAGAGTTTGGTTTAAGGTTAGGGTTTGGGTTAGGTTTAGGTTTAGGTTTAAGGTTAGGGTTAGGGTTGGATGAAGTTTAGGATGGCGTGAGGGTTACTCTTAGGGTTAGGGCTAGAGTTTGATTTTGTGTTCAGGTTAGTGTTAAGGTTAGGTTTAAAGTTCGGGTTAGGGTTAGGAGTTATCTTTAGGGTTAATGTTAGGTTTAGGTTTAGGGCTAGAGTTACATTTAGGTTCAGGGTGAGGGTTAAGGTAAGGGTTAGCATTACGGTGAGGATTATACTTAGTGTTAGAGGTTAGGTTCATGGTTAGGATAGGGTTAAGTTTAGGGTTAATGTTAGGGTTAGTGTTAGATTAGGGTTACTGTTCGTGTTTGGGTTAGGGTTAGGGATAAGTTTAGGGATAGTGTTAGGTTTAGGGTTGGGGATACGGTTCGGGGTTAGGGTGAGGGTTAGCATTAGGTTTAGAGTTAAGGGGAGGGTTTAGGGTAAGTGTTATGGTTAGGGTTAGAGTTAGAGTTAGGGTTCGGGTGAATTTTCAGTTAATAGTGAGGTTTAGGGTAAGGGTTAGTGTTAAGGTTAGAGTTAGGATTAAGATTAGTGTTAGGGTTAGGTTTAGGGTCAGGTTGAAGTTAGGGGTAAGGTTAGGGTTAAGGCTATTTTTACGGTCGGGGTAGTGCTAGGTTAGGGTTAGGGTTCGGTTTAGAGTTAGAGTTAGTGCTAGGGTTTAGGGTTAGGTTTAGGGTCAGCTTTAGAGTTATTGTTAGGGTTAGGGTAGAGTTAAGGTTAGGGTTAACTTTAAAGTTAAGTAAGGGTTACGTTTAGGTCAGTGTTAGCGTTATTATTAGAGATAGGGTTACGTTTAAGGAAAGGGTTAGGGTTCGTGTGAGGGTTAGTGTTAGGTTTACAGTTAAGCCGATGTTTTACGGTGTTAACGGTTAGGGCCAGGGTTAGAGTTAGGGTTAGGGTTAGGTTTAGGTGTAGGGCTAGAGTGAGGGGATAGTTTAGGGTTAGGTTTAGAGTGAAGGTTAAGTTAACATTAGTGTTAGGGTAAATATTAGAGTTAGGTGTTTGTGTTAAGGTTAGGATCAGGTTAGGGTTAGGTTTAGGGTTGGTGTTAGGGTTAGGTTTTGGTTTTTGTGTTAAGGTTAGGGTCAGGTTTAGGGTAGCTTTAGGGTTAGGGTTTGGTTTAGGGTTGTGGTTAGGGTGAAGTTGAAGTTAAGGGTGAGGTTTGAGCTTAGCCTTAGCCTTAGGGGTTAGGGTTAGGTTTAAGGTTCGGATTAGGTTTAGGGTTAAGATCACTTTTAGGGTTAGGGTAAGTGTTAGGGTTAAGTGTTGGTTAGGTTTAGGGCTATTTTAAGGTCAGAGACAAGATGAGGTTAGGGGTAGGTTTAGGTTTAGATGTTTGTGTGAGGGTTAGTGCTAGGTTTCCATTTAAGCTGAGGGTGTAGGGTAAGTTTTAGGGTTAGAGATAGAGTTAGGGCCAGGGTTAGGTTTAAGTTTAGGGTTAGGGTTAGGTTTATGGTTAGGATTAGGGTTAGAGTCAGAGTTGGGGGATATTTAGTATTATGTTTGGTTTTAGGGTTAGGGTTAGGGTGAAGTTTATGTTAAGTGTGAGGGTTAGGGTTAGGTTTTGGGTTAGGGTTAGGTTGAAGGCTAGAGTGAGGGGATAGTTTAGGGTTAGGTTTAGTTTTAGGGTTAGGCTTAGGTTTAGGGTGAAGGTTAAGATTAGGTTTAGAGTAAATATTAGAGTTAGGTGTTTGGGTTAATGTTAGGATCAGGTTAGGGTTAGGTTTAGGGTGAGTGTTAGGGTTAGGGTTAGGTTTTGGTGTTTGGATTAATGTTAGGGTCAGGTTTAGGGTTAGCTTTAGGGTTAGGGTTCGGGTTAGGGTTAGGGTTAGGGGGAAGTTTAAGTTGAGGGTGAGGGTTGAGCTTAGCCTTAGCATTAGGGTTTAGGGCTAAGGTTAGGATTAGGTTTAGGGTTAAGATTAGCTTCAGGGTTAGGGTAAGTGTTAGGGTTAAGTCATGGTTAGGTTTAGGGCTAGTTTAAGGTTAGAGATAAGGTTAGGTTAAGGGTAAGGTTTAGGTTTCGATGTTAGTGTGAGGGTTAGTGTTAGGTTTCCATTTAAGTTGAGCGTGTAGGGTAAGTTTTAGGGTTAGAGATAGAGTTAGGGTCAGGGTTAGGTTTCAGTTTAGAGTTAGGGTTCGGTTTATGCTTAGGATTAGGTTTAGGGCCAGAGTTGGGAGATATTTAGTATTATGATTAGTTTTAGGGTTAGGGTGAAGTTTATGTTAAGTGGGAGGGTTAGAGTTAGGGTTAGGTTTAGGTTTAGGGCTAGAGTGAGGGGATAGTTTAGGGTTAGGTTTAGTTTTAGAGTTAGGCTTAGGTTTAGGGTGAAGGTTAAGATTAAGGTTAGGATAAACATTAGAGCTAGGGGTTTGGGTTAAGGTTAGGATCAGGTTAGGGTTAGGTTTAGGGTTAGTGTTAGGGTTAGTGTTACGTTTTGCTGTTTAGATTAAGGTTAGGGTCAGGTTAGGGTTAGCTTTAGGGTTAGGGTTCGGTTTAGGGTTAGGGTTAGGGTGAAGTTTAAGTCAAGAGTGAGGGTTGAGCTTAGACTTAGCGTTAGGGTTTAGGGTTAAAGTTAGGATTAGGTTTAGGGTTAGGGTAAGTTTTAGGGTTAAGTCATGGTTAGGTTTAGGGCTAGTTTAAGGTTACAGATAAGGTTAGGTTAAGGGTACGGTTTAGGTTTAGATGTTATTGTGAGGGTTAGTGTTAGGTTTCCATTTAAGCTGAGTGTGTAGGGTAAGTTTTAGGGTTAGGATTAGGGTTAGAGATAGAGTTAGGGTCCGGGTTCAGTTTATGTTTAGAGTTAGGGTTAGGCTTATGGTTAGGATTAGGGTTAAGGTCAGAGTTGGGGGAGATTTCGTATTATGTTTCGTTGTAGGGTTAGGGTTGTAGTGAAGTTTATGTTAAGTGTGAGGGTTAGGGTTAGTTTTAGGGGTTGGGTTTAGGTTAGGGTCAGGGTGAGGGTTTTGGTTAGGTTTAGGGTTAGGGTTAGGGTTAGAGTTAGGTTTAGGGGTAGCTTTAGTTTTGGTTAGGGTTAGGATTTGAATGAAGTTAGGGTAGGTTTAGGTTTATGGGTAGGATGAAATTTTGGTTAAAGGTGAGGGTTCGGTTTAGGGTTAGGGTTAGAGTTATTGTTAGGGTTAGGTTTGAGTTTATGGTAGGTTTAAAGTTAGGGTTAACGTTAGGTTAGGGTTATGGTCGGTGTAAAGAGTAGGACTAGGTTTAGGGTGAGGGTAGAGATCAGAGTTATTGTAAGGGTTATTTTTAGTTTTACAGGTGCACCAAGGTTAAGGTTACGGTTTGGTATATGGGTAGGGATAGGTTTAGAGTTAGGGTGAGCATTAGGTTAGGGATAGGGTGAAGTTTAAGATCGGGTGAGGGTTAGGGATAGGGTTATGGCTAAGGTTTGGTTTAGTTTTCAGGTTAGTGTTAAGGTTGTTTTTCGTGTTAGGGTTAAGTTTACGGGTTCTGTTTACTTTTAGGGTGAGGGATAGATTTTAGGTTAGGGTTAAGTTTAGTGTTACGGTTCGGGTTAGGGTCACGGTTTGTGTTAGGCTTTGTGGTTGGGGTGAGGGTTAGGTTTAGGGCTAGGGTTGGGTAAGTTTAGGATTATGGTTATGGTAAGGTGTTAGGGGTTAGAGTTTTAATTTAGGCTGAGTATTTGGGTGAGGGTCCCGGTTAGTCATTGTGGTTCTGGTCATGCTTAGTTTTCGTTTATGGTTAGGGTTAGGTTTATGATCAGGTTTAGGGTTAGTGTTAGAGTTAGGGTGAGAGTTAGGGTTAAGGTTTGGGTTAGGCTTTGGTGTTAGGGGTTAGGGTTTGGGTTAGAGTTATCGTTACGGCTTAGGGTTTCTCTTCAGTGTTAGGGATAGGGTTCGGGAGAGCATTAGGGTTAGGGTTGGGGGATATGGTTAGGGGTTAGGGTGAGGGTTATGGTTAGTTTTACAGTTAAGGTGAGGGTTTAGAGTAAGTGTTATGTTTAGGGTTGCAGTTAGGGTTAGGTTTAGGGTTAGGGTTAGGTGTAGCGTAAGTTTTCGGTTTAGATTCAGGTTTCGAATTAGAATTAGTGTTCTATTTAAGATCAAGGTTAGAGTTAGGGTTAGTGTTATGATTAGGTCTAAGGTTAGGATTAGGATTAGGTCTAGACTTCGGTTCAGGGCTAATGTAAGGCTAAGTTTTAGGGTTACAGGTGGAGTTGCATTATGGTTAGAGTTTGGTTTAAGGTTAGGGTTTGGGTTAGGTTTAGGTTTAGGGTTAAGGTTAGGGTTAGGGTTGGATGAAGTTTAGGATGGCGTGAGGGTTATTCTTAGGGTTAGGGCTAGAGTTTGATTTTGTGTTCAGGTTAGTGTTAAGGTTAGGTTTAAAATTCAGGTTAGGGTTAGGAATTATCTTTAGGGTTAGTGTTAGGTTTAGGTTCAGGGTTAGAGTTACATTTAGGTTCAGGGTGAGGGTTAAGGTAAGGGTTAGGATTACGGTGAGGATTATACTTAGTGTTAGAGGTTAGGTTCATGGTTAGGATAGGGTTGAGTTTAGGGTGAATGTTAGGGTTAGTGTTAGATTCGGGTTGCTGTTCGTGTTTGGGTTAGGGTTAGGGATAAGTTTAGGGATAGTGTTAGGTTTAGGGTTGGGGATACGGTTCGGGGTTAGGGTGAGGGTTAGCATTAGGTTTAGAGTTAAGGTGAGGGTTTAGGGTAAGTGTTATGGTTAGGGTTAGAGTTAGAGTTAGGGTTAGGGTGAATTTTCAGTTAATAGTGAAGGTTAGGGGAAGGGTTAGGGTTATGGTTAGAGTTAGGATTAAGATTAGTGTTAGGGTTAGGTTTTGGGTCAGGGTTAGGTTAGGGGTAAGGTTAGGGTTAAGGCTATGTTTACAGGCAGGGGTAGGGCTAGGTTAAGGTTAGGGTTCGGTTTAGAGTTAGAGTTAGTGCTAGGGTTTAGGGTTAGGTTTAGGGTCAGCTTTAGAGTTATTGTTAGGGTTAGGTTTGGGTAGAGTTAAGGTTAGGGTTAACTTTAAAGTTAAGTAAGGGTTACGTTTAGGTCACTGTTAGGGTTATTATTAGAGATAGGGTTAGGTTTAGGGAAAGGGTTAGGGTTCGTGTGAGGGTTAGTGTTAGGTTTACAGTTAAGCTGATGTTTACGGTGTTAACGGTTAGGGTCAGGGTTAGAGTTAGGGTTAGGGTTAGGTTTAGTTGTAGGCCTAGAGTGAGGGGATAGTTTAGGGTTAGGTTTAGAGTGAAGGTTAAGTTAACATTAGTGTTAGGGTAAATATTAGAGTTAGGTGTTTGTGTTAAGGTTAGGATCAGGTTAGGGTTAGGTTTAGGGTTGGTGTTAGGGTTAGGTTTTGGTTTTTGTGTTAAGGTTAGGGTCAGGTTTAGGGTAGCTTTAGGGTTAGGGTTTGGTTTAGGGTTGTGGTTAGGGTGAAGTTGAAGTTAAGGGTGAGGGTTGAGCTTAGCCTTAGCGTTAGGGGTTAGGGTTAGGTTTAAGGTTCGGATTAGGTTTAGGGTTAAGATCACTTTTAGGGTTAGGGTAAGTGTTAGGGTTAAGTGTTGGTTAGGTTAAGGGCTATGTTAAAGTCGGAGACAAGATGAGGTTAAGGGAAGGTTTAGGTTTAGATATTTTTGTGAGTGTTAGTGCTAGGTTTCCATTTAAGCTGACGGTGTAGGGTAAGATTTAAGGTTAGGATTAGGGTTAGAGATAGAGTTAGGGCCAGGGTTAGGTTTAAGTTTAGTGTTAGGGTTAGGTTTATGGTTAGGATTAGGGTTAGAGTCAGAGTTGGGGGATATTTAGTATTATGTTTCGTTTTAGGGTTAGGGTTAGGGTGAAGTTTGTGTTAAGTGTGAGGGTTAGGGTTAGGTTTAAGGCTAGAGTGAGGGAATAGTTTACAGTTAGGTTATTTTTAGGGTTAGGCTTATGTTTAGAGTGAAGGTTAAGATTAGGTTTAGGGTAAATATTAGAGTTAGGTGTTTGGGTTAATGTTAGGATCAGGTTAGGGTTAGGTTTAGGGTAAGTGTTAGGGTTAGGGTTAGGTTTTGGTGTTTGGATTAATGTTAGGGTCAGGTTTAGGGTTAGCTTTAGGGTTAGGGTTCGGTTTAGGGTTAGGGTTAGGGTGAAGTTTAAGTTAAGGTTGAGGGTTGAGCTTAGCCTTAGCATTAGGGTTTAGGGCTAAGGTTAGGATTAGTTTTAGGGTTAAGATTAGCTTCAGGGTTAGGGTAAGTGTTAGGGTTAAGTCATGGTTAGGTTTAGGGCTAGTTTAAGGTTAGAGATAAGGTTAGGTTAAGGGTAGGGTTTAGGTTTCGATGTTAGTGTGAGGTTTAGTGTTAGGTTTCCATTTAAGCTGAGCGTGTGGAGTAAGTTTTAGGGTTAGGATTGGGGTTAGAGATAGAGTTAGGGTCAGGTTTCAGGTGAAGTTTATAGTTAGGGTTAGGTTTTTGCTTAGGATTAGGGTTAGCATCAGATTTGGGGAATATTTAGTATTATGTTTAGTTTTATCGTTAGGGTTGGAGTGAAGTTTATGTTAATTGTGAGGGTTGTGGTTAGCGTTAGGCGTTGGGTTCAGGTTAGGGTCAGGGTTAGGGTTTGTGTTAGGTTTAGGTTTAGGATTAGGTTTAGAATTAGGTTTAGGTTAGCTTTAGTTTTGTTTAGGGATAGGGTTTGAATGAAGTTAGGGTAGGTTTAGGGTTATGGGTAGAGTGAAATTTTGGTTAAAGATCAGTGTTGGTTTTAGGGTTAGGGTTAGAGTTATTGTTAGGGTTTAGGGTGAGGTTTGAGTTTATGGTAGGGTTAAAGTTAGGGTTAAGGTTAGGTTAGGGCTATGGTCAGGGTTAGGAATAGGATTAGGTTTAGGGTGAGTGTTAGGATCGGAGTTATTGTAAGGATTAGTTTTAGGTTTACAGGTGCGCCAAGGTTAATGTTATGGTTTGATTTAGGGGTAGGAATAGGTTTTGAGGTAGGGTGAGCTTTAGGTTAGGGATAGGGTGAAGTTTAAGATCGGGTGAGGGTTAGGGTTAGGGTTATGGCTAAGGTTTGGTTTAGTTTTCAGGTTAGTGTTAAGGTTGTGTTTCATGTTAGGGTTAAGTTTACGGGTTCTGTTTACTTTTAGGGTGAGGGTTAGATTTTAGGTTAGGGTTAAGTTTAGTGTTACGGTTCGGGTTAGGGTCACAGTTTGTGTTAGGCTTTGTGGTTGGGGTGAGGGTTAGGTTTAGGGTTAGGGATGGGTAGGGTTAGGATTATGGTGATGGTAAGGTGTAAGGGGTTAGTTTTTTAGTTCAGAGTTAGTGTTTGGGTGAGGATCCTGGTTAGTCATTTTTGGTTCTGGTCATGCTTAGTTTTGGTTTATGGTTAGGGTTAGGTTTATGATCAGGTTTAGGGTTAATGTTAGGGTTAGAGTGACAGTTTGGTTTAAGTTTTGGGTTAGGCTTTGCTGTTAGGGGTTAGTGTTTGGGTTAGGGGTAGAGGTATCGTTTGGGCTTGGGGTTCAGTTTAGTCTTAGGGTTAGGGAGAACATGAGGGTAAGGGTTGGGGGATACGGTTAGGGGTTAGAGTTAGGGTTATGGTTAGTTTTACAGTTAAGGTGAGTGTTTAGGGTAAGTGTTGTGTTTAGGGTTAGAGTTAGGGTTAAGTTTAGGGTTAGGGTTAGGTGTAGCGTAAGTTTTCGGTTTAGGTTCAGGTTTCGAATTAGAGGTAGTGTTCTATTTAGGATCAAAGTCAGAATTTATTTATGCATTCATCCATTGATAGGCCCCTTGGTAGCTTCCATCTTTTTGCTATTGTAAACAGTGCTGCAGTGAACATGGGTGTTCGTATATCTGTTCATGGAAAGGCTCTTATTTCTCTAGGATATATTCTAGGCAGTGGGATTGCTGGGTCATATGGTAGTTCTATTTCTAGCTTTTTAAGGAAGCTCGAAATGGATTTACAAAGTGGTTGTACCATTTTGCATTCCGATCAGCGGTGTATAAATGGTCCAATCTCTCCACAACCTCTCCAACATTTATTGTTTTGTGTTTTTTGGATTAATGCCAGCCTTGTTGGAGTGTGATGGAATCTCATGGCAGCTTTGATTTACATTTCTCTAATGATCGGGAGCATTTTCTTGTGTAGTTCTTAGCCACCTGAATGTCTTCTTTAGTTGTGTGCTACTTTGTTGATTCCAGCTCATTGTGACCCTATAGGACAGAGTAAAACTGCCCCATAGGGTTTCCTAGGCTGTAATCTTTACAGAAACATTTTGCCAGGTCTTTTCTCTTTGGAAAACCTATGGGGCAGTTCTACTCTGTCCTGTAAGGTTGCTATGAGTTGGAATCAACTCGACAGCAATGGGTTTGGTTTGGGGTTTTTCTCCTGTGGAGCTGCTGGGTGGGTTCAAACCACTAGCCTTTTAGTTAAAAGCTGATTTCTTAATCATTGCAGCACCAGGACTCCTTTGGTAAAGCAGAGGACCAGCAAAAATGACAGAAACCCTGCATGAGGTGGGCTTACACGGTAGCCTCAATAGTGGGCTCAAACTTACCAATGTTCATGAAGATGGCACGGGACCAGGCAAGGAAGGATTCCTTCTGTTAAACATAAGGTCATCATGAGTCAGAGCTGACTCAGTGGCAGCAAACAGCAATGGCAAAGACTGTTCAATGTCAAAGGCATCTATTAAATGCAGACCTGGAGGTGAAAAGAGAAGATTCTTGCACATGTATATGTTCTTATACATCTTACACATTCTTAGACTTTATGTAAGTGCCCCAGGAGGGAGGCTCAGACCTGTCGGTAAACCTGCGACCTGCTTGAAATGTGCCTGAGTGTATGGACAGAGCTCGTGTCCTGTAGATACATTTGCCAAGTGTACAGACACACAGATATTTATCAGGCCATGGGCTGCCAGTGTTACATAGATCGGTGCAAACGATTTCTCCACCACCGCTCCCTCCTCTGCTTCTATTTAAGTAACTGTCATTTCTACATGTCCGTGGAGAATCCAAAGGGGCCCTGGTGGTATAACAGTTAAGCACTCAGTTGCTAACAAAAAGGTCAAAGTTTAAACCCACCAGAAGCTCCACGGGAGAAAGGCCTGGGCATCTGTTCCTGTAAAGATTTCCTTCTAGGAAACTCTATGGGGCGGTTCTACTGTGTAACACATGGGGTCACTATGAGTTGTAATTGACTGGATTCCAAGTCACACAAGAACAACAAGAATCCATATGTCACCATAAATCATCACCAGGACTTACCCAAATATGTCAGTTGCTTCAAAGACCTCCCAAATTTAGAAACTGTTCTGGAACCTTGGTTGCGTTATATGTACTGAAACATTTAATTGTATCCATAAATAAATTAACATGTAGGGTTTTATAGCATCTCAAGCAGCCCTGGAGACACCATGGTTAAGTGCTCAGCTACTAACTGATACGTTGGAGGTTCAAACCCACCAGTGGCTACACAGGAGTAAAGCCCCAGAGATCTGCTTCAGTAAAAATGAAAAAAAAAAAAAAAAAAAGGTTGCCCAAGTCAAGTCAATTCTGAGCCATAGTGATCCTATAGGACAAAATAGAACTGCCCCGTAGAGATTCCAAGGGGCAGCTGGCAAATTCAAACTGCCGACCTTTTGGTTAGCATTCAAGCTCTTAGCCACTGCACGACCAGGGCTCCTCCATAAAGACTATAGCCTAGAAAACCCAATGGGGCAGCACTACTCTATCACATGGTGTCACTATAAGTCTGAGTCAACAGCAATAGGTTTTATAGGGTGTCACCCAACCCAGTGCCATCGAATTGGTTCTGACTCATAGGGACCCTATAGGACAGAGCAGAACTGCCCCACAGAGTTTCCAAGGAGGGAGTGGAAGATTTCAACTGCCAACCCTTGGTTAGCAGCCGTAGCATTTAACCACTACACCACCAGGGTTTCCATAGGGACTCACACCTCCTTTTCATCTGGCAAACACATCCAAGCCCAAGGCTATGGTAATAAACTCTAAATTATGGATTTTGCTTTGTTTTTCATGTAAAAGCAACGACTGTATCCACATCAGGAGTTAATTTTCACAGTTCACCATCTCTTATTTGAACTTTGTTTTGAAGAAAGAAGGGGTTGTAGAAACAGTGAACCAGAAGCGAAGAGTTGGACAGCACACTGGGTATAATCCATCAGGAAGGAATGAAAGCGAGCATTACGTTTCTGGAACCCTGTCAGCGAGCTGAACCAAATGCGCTAAGCAGACACATATGTTGCCTAGCAATTTCCTTTCCTTATTCCTTGACATCCTCAATATAAATGGCTGTCTTCGTTTCTTTAGCCCTGTGTTTAATAGATAATAACTCCTTTATAAATAAACTATCATAAATATCACTGTATTAAGAATCAGCATTCATATTATAATACCCTTTATAAGGTTACATGATCTCAAGAGCGCTCCATCATGGAAAAATCATAAGATTACTATCTAGACTGGTGCTGTCCGATAAAACATTCTGGAATGATGGAAGTGTTCTATACCTGTGCTGTTCAATATCAAAACCACTTGGCTCGAGTGGCTCTTGAACTTGGGAAAAGTGGCTAGTATGCCTGAAGAGCTGAATTTTAAGTTTTATTTAATTTGAACAAATGTGAATTTAAGCTCAAACAGACACATGTAGCTAAATGTATCAGGCAGTATATGGGGTCTCTACCAGTTGGCACTGACTTCGTTAATAAACAGGAATTTAGCCTGCTTGAAAATAATAACAATAATAAAAACATTTAAGTGACTTCCCTGTCTGCCAAGTGGCATGGATTGCATTGTGGATTCTAAAATATGTGTTTGAATCCTAACCCCCATACATGTGGATGAGACCCTATTGGGTATAGGGTTTCCTTTGTTATGTTAATGAGGCAGTGTTAGTGTCGGGTATGTCCTGAACATAATCACTTCTGAGCAGCATAGACCCAGAGACAAGCCAGCTCACAGGTGGAAAGATCCATGCCACAAGGAGATGGCCTAGGAACCAAGGAACTGAAGCTGAAGAGACAAGAATCTTCCCCCAGAGCCAACAATGAGAGAGAGGGAGAGAGACTTTTCCTAGAACTTATCCCCTGAGTTCAGACCTCTAGCCTCCAGAACTGTGAGAAAATAAATTTCTGTTCTTCAGAAACAGATTATCCAATAAACAAGGTAAATACATGCTTAGGGCATCAACAAAACAGGGGCATCAGTTGTCCAACGCAAAGACCCACAGATGCCAAGCAGACAGGACACAAGGAAAATCGAGCGCCACAGTGAAGGGGACTGGCAGGGCACTAAATGAAATTAATACCACCTCCAGTGTGTGAGAATGTAATGGCCAGAAATAAAGCCCACACAGGGTCATGAAGGAGCCCCCAGCCCGAGTTGTTTAAGCTATGAGGTACCTACCATTTCTACACTTTTGTTGACTACTCAGTTCACTCTGGTGTAATTGAAACTCCTTATCTTGACAGGTCTCTTGGGGCAATCTACTGTTTCGTTCTAATAAACAAGAGGTGGGGGTGGGCTGTCGAGTCTAACTCTGCTACATTGAAGCCATATGCAACTGAATCCAACATAAGCTGTTCCTGGGCATGGATGGATTATGTTATAGATAACAGACCTTTGATCCATTTTGAGAGAATCATCTTGTACATCCATGTCTGCTGATCCAGTAACTCCAGCCAGGAGGGCCAGCAATGCTCTTTGCCATGATACAAACACAAGGTGTGCCCATGTGTGAGTCTGGGTAAATAACTAACAGGAATTGCAGTCCCATATGGCACACAAAGTGAGAGAACTCAAGTAAGTGGACCATTGCAATGAATTCAGTCAAGTTACTTTTTAATTGCATAACATTTACATATAAAGTTACGTCCTAAGTTTTGTAAACAATAACATTCATAACTTTAAAATATGTTTGGCATACACATGGATGTAATCTAGCATACATTTAATATAATGCCAACATGGGAAATATTTAATATAATAGTAACATAGCAAAAGTGAAAAAATACTGGAAATATTAAAATTTATCTAACAAGGAAAATTTTAACTTATGTATCAAGTGAGTTTAGTTTTTTATTGTCTGTTGCACAGGACACAGTGCTTGATATTACTCTATATATGCTAATAATTGTGATATTAGGGCCAGTCCTTTGAGTTGATCCCTATTCATACCTACCCTACAGGACAGAGTGGAACGGCCCTGTAGGGTTTCCGAGGAGCAGCTGGTGGATTTGAACTGCTGACTTCTCATTATCAGCTGAGCTCTTAACCACTGTGCCACCAGGGCTCCACTGGGCCCATTAAAAGGATGCAAAGTGTATTATTTTATTTACCATACAAAATATGTTTCTGTTTTGCAACAACATGTTTCCAAATTTCTCTTCCAGGAAAACGACAAAGGGTAGCTATCACAACTTTACATTCATATTTTAACAGAATAATTACATATCTCATTAAGGAAAATGGAAGATTTCTTGAGAAAATAAATGAACATTTAGATAATAAAAAGTACAAAAATGTACTTTATTTTCCATTTTCCTCATACTGACTCCTTTAAGAAACTGGTATCATTATAACTCTGCAAAACAAACTTGCTCGTTGATAGATGCTGCTATTGCTATATTCAGTACAGGTGTTGAAGAACTTTGCAAGGAAATAAAATACACATTTTATAAATTTTGCATAAGATAATAATTATGTTTTCCTTTTCATTTCAGATTAGTCAGGTATAAATAGCCTCACATTCACTGTGACTCTTGAGGTGGCTCATCCAGTCCTGTGCAAAGTGAGCCAAAACACATCTTAAGATTGAGCATACCCTTGAATTTGTGTCACGGTCTTTGCGACTGCTCTCACCACTGACAGATATCGACATCAGTCCAATTAACTTTGGAGACATGGCATCAGAGAACGGAAAGAGAGTGCACAAGTTTTTAAGTATTTCAAGATGAAAAACACCTGCGGTGTTCTAGAAGGCCCTGCCAACAAACATCATAGGACAAACTAATGAAATTATTTCTCACTACCTTGTAGGCGCTCTTCCTTTTGACTCTCTCAGACCTGAAGAACACATTACATGGTCCAAATCAAATTTCTTTCTTACTTACTAATTTTCGAACAAATTTTTGTGTTAACTTCCAAATTTGAATGTAAATTTTATTTTATAAATTTTACTGGTTGCATAAATTTTCTTCATTTTCAATTATTTAAATGTATTGGCTATGGACATGTTATCAGGAGGGATCAGTCCCTTGAGAAGCATATCTTGCTTGGTAAAGTAGAGTGTCAGCAAAAAAGAGAAAGACCCTCAACGATGTGGATTGACACAGTGGCTATAACAATGGGCTCAATAGTACAAGGATTGTGAGGAGGGCACAGGATTGGGCAGTGTTTTGTTCTGTTGTACTTAGGGTTCCTGTTAGTCAGAACCTACTCGATGGCACCTAACAACAATAGTGGTAGCACCAATTTTTTTTAAAAGTGCCATAATGTGGATATAACATGTAAAATGAAATGGCAACTAACTGGAGTGCAAAAAATGAAAACCTGCAGAAGATAAATAGGATTTGTGAATCCCTAAAGACAATTCCAGAATTAACTTCCTTTTTAAAACGTAATGAACCAGAAGAGACTTCTGCCCTTGAACACTCAAGTTCAGTGGGTACAGATCATTGTATTAGCACCAGTAGTTCTGAAATTATGAATAGCAATACAAATATAACAGAGTTTGTTGCAAATTCTGCGTCCATTCCTTGAAGTAGTAAAAAAAAATAATAATAGTGTAGAAAGTAAAACGATCTTACCATCTGAAATTGTTGTGTCTGCAGACCTCGTAAATAACAGAAACGCAGAGGCTACTTTAGGGAATAACTTTTCTTCTAATGATGTAAGTTATCGGATTGAAATAAGGCCAAGTGATTGTCAGTATCACAGTGGACCATGTGAAAATTCATGTCAAAATTTTCTGGATGGTAAACAAACAAAATTCTGTAGCCAGAAGATATTTCGAGGATGCAAAGCTAGTGGTGGAAATTATGAAAGGGAGTGGCTACCGTCTTCTCCATCAGTGAGCTCTGCATATTGTTTTGATTGACAACTATTCAGCCCTAAATCATTTAATTCTTGATTTGCTAAGGGTAGATTTAAGAATGAGCACAACTCAGATATGATCCATAAACATGAAAACAGTTCAATTCACAGAGATTGTATGTTCCCTTATTTAAACTGAAGACATAGATGGGCTTAACTCGTGAACTAGAAATACAAGTTAATGAAGATTGTCAATATTGGAAACTCATTTTGCAATGCATTATTGTTGTCATTCTAACAATCGCTGAATGCAGGCTACCATTTTGAGGAAGAAATGAAGTGTTTGGGTTCCCACAAAACGGAAATTTTGGGGGTTTACTTGAACATGTTGCTCAGTTTGATCCACTTTTAGCAGGTCACATTTCAAATATGATAACACAGGAAAGCAACCCATCATGTGTCTACAAAAACGTGTGAGAAATTAATAAATGTAAAAAGTGATAAAGTTTGATCAACTATTTTCAGCAAGATATGTATAGCTCAATCTTTCAGTTAATCTGTAGATCCCACTCATGATCTTTCTTATATAGAGCAGCTAAGTATTGTTTTAAGATACATATCTACTACAGGTGGAAAAACATTTTGAGTGATTTTTCACAATTACTAGCTTAAAAATTCATACCAGTGAAGGAGTTGCAAATCAAATACTTCACTATGTATGCGAAGTTTACAAAATCAATTTTTCTAAGTGCACAGGCCAGTCCTATAACAATGCTGCCAGTATTTTAGGGTGTTATAAAGACATGCAATAAAAAGTTTTAGAACATAATGAATATGCCATTTTCATGCCACATGCTATTCATTTGCTTAATCTTGTAGGACATAGCTCAGTAGATTGTTGTCTAGAGACAGTTGAGTTTTTTCTACTGTTTAGTTACTCTACACATTTTTTGCCACCTCTGCTCACCAATGGACAGTTTTTAAAACATATTTAGGCAATGACTGAGTATTAAAACGTCTTTCTAATACATGATGGAATGCACACATTGTAGCGACAAGCCCAATTCTGAAACCCTATACTAAGATTCTAGATGCTTTAGAAAGTATTGCTGAAGACCAGACACAACAAAAGGAACTCCAGAAGAGAAGGAGAAAACATTGTCAACAAAATGCAAATACTAGAGTATGTATTTATGGTGGCTATGTAGGATAATATATTGAAATACCATGGCTTCGGTCAGGCGCACCTTAGTCCTCAAAGTGACATCTTTGCTTTTTAACACTTTAAAGAGATCTTTTGTAACAGATTTGCCCAATGCAATGTGTCATTTGATCGTTTGATTTCTGGACTGCTGCTTCCACACGTGTTGAATGCGGTGGTCCCCAAAATATGTGTCAACTTGGCTATGCCATGGTTCTCAGTATTAGGTGATTTTCCACCATTTTGTCATCTGATGTGATTCTCTCTTGTGTTGTAAATTCTAGCTCTATTATGTTAATGTGGCAGGGTTAGAGGCAGTTATAATAATGAAGGTTGACTCAATCAAGATGAGGTTGTGTCTTGAGTCCATCTACTTTGAGATATAAAAGAGAGAAGTGAGCAGAGAGTCAGGGGGACCTCACACCACCAAGACAGCAGAGCTTGGAGCACAGTGCGTCCTCTGGACCTGGAGTTCCTGTGATGAGATGCTCCTAGACCAGGAGAAGATTGATGAGAAGGACCCTCCCCCAGGGTCTACAGAGAGAAAAAACCTTCCCCTGGAGCTGATGTCCTGAATTTGAACTTACACTGTACCAGACTGTGAGAGAATAAACTTCTCTTTGTTAAAGTCAACTTCTTGTAGTATTTCTCTTACAGCAGCCCTAGATAACTAAGGTAACCTCTAAAAACAAAAACTAAACCAGTTGCCCTGGAGTCCAGCCTGATTCATGGTGACCCCATGTGTGTCAGAATAGAACTGGGCTCTATACATAGGGTTTTCAGTGGCTGATTTTTCAGAAGTAGATTACCACTCCTTTTTTATTAGGTTCATCTGGGTGGATTCAAATCTCCAACCTTTGGTTTAGCATTCAATTTCCTTAGCATCCAGGGACTCCATAGCCATCAGGAACCAAAAATGAAATCAAAACTCATTACTTTCCAGTGGATTCTGACTCAAGGCGCCCCCATTTGTGTCAGAGTAAAACTGTGCTCCATACAGTTTTCAATGGCTGGTTTTTCAGAAGTAGATCACCAAGTCGTTGTTTCATGGCACCTCTGAGTAGGCTTGAATTTCCCATCTTTGTGTTACCAGCTGCATGCTTAACCATTTGGTCCACTCGAGGACTCTACTTCACGCCACTAAGTGGGTGGTCATTTGTTATGATAACAACAGAGAATGATAACACCCAGCATGCACAGTTAATGAAGCCCTTCATGTTGTTGGCTGCCATTGGATCAATCCGAATCATGACGAAGAACTGGGCTCCAGAGGGTTTGCAATGGCTGTGACCTTTTACTGCAGATTGCCAGGTCTTCCTTCCAAGGCACCTCTGGGTTAGTTTGAACCATCAACCTTTCAGCCACTAGTCAAGAATTTAACCGTTTGCACCACCCAGGGACTCCTATGAAGCCCTTGATGTAATGAATTAATTGGTAAAATATTGAGGGAGCTGAGATTCTCTTCTTTCAATGCCGGAAATGTCGACATTTCCTCCTGGAACTTTAAGCAGGGAGGAAGGTTACGAAAAGCCAGTTTAGAGAACTGACCTGGAGTTATTTCAAATGGTTTTAATTGCCCTTGTAAGCAACTCTTCTGGATAAAATACTACTTTTATCAAAGACCCAACTCAAAACCAGCAGGGTGATGTCCGAGGACAATTTCCAGACCTAATTTACCCACAGAGCCTTCACCTTAGAGCATGTTATAAATCTCCCCCATCCCAAAGGTCCAAGACTCTAGTGGAAGTTCTTTGTGCTTACCATTGCTATTGTAACTCACAGTATCACTTACAGAAAATTAGCTGTACCTCTACAGGCTAGAGGGTTGATTTTTACTCCCTCCTGGGGTTGTCATGTGCATCTCTCAGCCCATCGTCTTCTGACTGCTTAGCCTCAGCCAGTTAACATCCCATCAACGTTTAAATTTCATTATATTTTTCTGCTTTTGTTGTCAACAGAATCCTTTATCCCCAAAGAAACACGTTCAATTTTGGGTTCACTGCCAAGCTGTTGATATTGGGTGTCTTGGAGTTGATTCCAACTCATGGCAACCCTATTTGACAGAATACGACTGCCCCATAGGGTTTCCTAGGCTGTCATCTTTACTTTGGATGTGTTATCAGGAGGGGCCAGTGCCTGGAGAAGGACATAATGTTTGGCAAGGTACAGGGTCAGTGAAAGAGAGGAAGGCCCTCAATGAGATGGATTGACACAGTGGCTACAACAATGGGTTCAAGCATAACGAGGATTGCGAGGATGGCGCAAGACTGGGCAGTGCTTCTTTCTGTTTCACATACAGTCGCTATGAGTTGAAAGTGCTTCGACGGCACCCAATAACAACCGTCTTCACAGGAGCAGATTGCCAGGCCTTTCTCCCTTGGAGCCACAGGGTGAGTTTGAACTGCCAAACTTTCTGTTAGCAGCCAAGTGCTTAACCTTTATGCCACCAGAGGTCCTTCATTGCTACCCAAAAGGAAACCAAACCCATTGTCATCAAGTCAATTCCGCCTCATAGCGACCCTAGGAACAGAGCAGAACTGCCCTATAGAGTTTCCAAGGAGCACCTGGTGGATTCGAACTGTTGACCTTTTGGTTAGTGGCCACAGCTGTTAACCTCTACGCCACTAGGGTTTCCAAACATAATAATTATATAAGCTTTTCACTGCCAACGTTCAATAGCACAATTTATCATCAGTCCTCTATTTAATTTGTATTCTATATTCCACAAACTCTACAAATGTTGACTCAGAGCCTACCATATTCTGGGATACACTAGAAGACTGTATGGGAATAAAGAGGAAGGGGTAACAGTCTAGTAGGGGAGCTAGGCTTTCCAAAGGTACAGTGCATGCTACCTGGAATACAGGTGTGCCACCCATAATACTGCTAAATCTTCTGGGGATGGTTAGAAACGTTTCCTGGAAGGGGGAGTATGTAATGGGTCTAGGCAAGAAAGCAGGAGGTTCCCAAAAACATGCCAAGGGGAAGAACAAAACCACTCAGAGAGACTAACAAAGGAAATGCTGGAAGGTTTGTGAATAGGTAGTGTAGTTTGAGGCCTGATGTGTGCAGAGAACAATCTGCCACCTGTCCATCAGTCTGTCCTATTGTAGTGGCGTGGGTGTTACTGAGATACTGGAAGCTATGCCACCAGTATTTCAAATGCCAGCAGGGCCATCCGTGGTGGAGAGATTTCGGCAGAGCTTCCAGACTAAGACAGACCAGGAAGAAAGTCCTGGCCATCTACTTCCAAAAATGAGCCAGTGAAAACTGTACAGATCAACACAGAACAATGTCCAATTTGCTTGCCTTGGACACCTCATTAGGAGGGGTCAATGGTTGGAGAAGGACATCATGTTTGGTGAAGGAGAGGGCCCGCAAGGGCAGGGGAGACTACATTTTGTTTATCCATTCATCTGTTGATGAACACTTAGGCAGTTTCTGTCTTTTGGCTATTATGAAAAGTGCTGTAATTAACACTGGTGTACAGGGTTCCGTTTGCATTCCTGTTTTTGCTTCTTCTGGGTGCATACCTAAGATTGGGTTTGCTGGATCTCAGGGTCATTGTATGTTTAACTTTTTGAGGCACGGCCAAAACTGTTCTGCACAGCAGCTGTAGCATTTTATACTCCAGTCGGCAATGGAGGGAGGTGTGTTTGCTTTAGAATCTTCTAGAGCCATCTACCCAGGGAAAACAAGATTCATAGACTTTGAAAATGTCTGACCAATAAGGAAACTTATATGTAAGTCTGGAGTGTGCGTGTGTGTGTGTGTGTCTGTGCGTATAGAAAGAAAGAGAGAGACAGAGGAAAGAGACAGAGGCTTGGGTTTATTCATGGTGGAAAAATTAAACATGATCAGCAGGGTCATTTTAACTCTAAGTGAGCAGATTCAACTTTCTGTAGAAAAATTCTACAGAAAAAATGAAAAAAAGCATATCACCTACTGCAAACATGTTTGGCGAGATTTTCCGTTACCATGGGCTTCACAGTTACAGGCCATGTTCCTGAAAGGTGAAATATAAATGCAGCCATTAGGCATGGCTTATCTAGGAGACTTTCTAAGAGAAGAGGAAAGTAAATAGATGTAAGAAAAAAAAAAGAGAGAGACAGTTCTCATACAGACTTAAATATAATCGTGGCCCCCACCTCCCCGGCCACCCGAGAGGGCTGCTTGTTCACTGTGGTTGTAGAAAGAACATTCTCTGACCTTCTCTTCCCACCTTGCTCAGAAGAACAATGATCAGAATAGACCCTACGTTCTCAAGATGCTTTTGTCTATGCAATTCTTTGTTTCTAAAGAAATTTTTTGTCGAATAACAATGGAATTAAGTTAATTTTTTAATGCAAATTCTGATTAAAGTTTCAAAGTTTCCTGCTGGCACAACCTAAAGGTTTGTGGCTCAAGCCCACCCAGCACTGCCGTGGAAGAAAGTCCTGGCACTCTGCTTTCAAGAAAATGACAGCCAAGAAAACACTGTGGGGCAGCTCTACTGTGCAACACATGGGTTTGCCAAGAGTCAAAGTCAACTGGCAACTGTTTTTGTTTTTGTTTTTTTGGGTGACATAGGTGGAGTTCCTGTGTGATACGACAGGATATACATTTGTATGTATGTATATTTTAAGTACATGTGTATGTGTGTGTGTGTGTATATATATGGAGCCCTGGTGGCACAGTGGTTAAAGCACTCAACTGCTAAATGAAAGGTTGGCAGTTTGAAAGCACTAGCAGCTCCTTGGGAGAAAGGCATGGCAGTCTGCTTCCATAAAGATTTACATCCTTGGAAATCCTCTCAAGTCACTATGAGTTAGAATCGACTCAACAGCAGTGGGTTTTTTTGTCTTTTTTGTATATGAGTGTATATATATATATATATATATATATATATATATATATATATATATATATATATATATATATATATATATATATAAATCTATCTATGTATGTGTATGTGTGTTGTTGTTGTTAGGTGCTGTTGAGTCAGGTTGAACTCATAACAGCCCTATAGGACACAGTAAAACTGCCCCGTAGGGTTTCCAAGGAGGGGCTGGAGGATGTGAACTGCCCACCTTTTGGTTAGCAGTCCAATGCTTACCCACGGCCCCACTGGGGCTTCTTATATAAGCATATGCGTATGCTTGGCTCCCCCCCACATGTCTGTCAGTTTGTCATACTGTGGGGGCTTGTGTGTTGCTGTGATGCTGGAAGCTGTGCCACCGGTTTTCAAAGACCAGCAGGTTACCCATGGAGGACAGGTTTCAGCTGAGCTTCCCGACTAAGACAGGCTAGGAAGAAGGGCCCAGCAATCTACTTCTGAAAAGCATTAGCCAGTGAAAACCTTATGAATAGCAGTGGAACACTGTCTGATATAGTGCTGGAAGATGAAGCCTCCAGGTTGGAAGGCACTCAAAAGATGACTGGGAAAGAGCTGCCTCCTCAAAGTAGAGTCGACCTTAATGACGTGGTAGGAGTAAAGCTCTCGGGACCCTAATTTGCTGACATGGCACAAATCAAAATGAGAAGAAACAGCTTTAAACTTCCATGAATAATCAGAACCTGGAATTCACGAAGTATGAATCTGGAAAATTGGAAATCGTCTGAAATGAAATGAAACGCATAAACATCAATATCCTTGGCATTAGTGAACTGAAATGGACTGGTATTGGCCATTTTGAATTGGACAATCATATAGTCTACTATGCTGGGAATGACAACTCGAAGAGGAATGCAATTGCATTCATCGTCAAAAAGAATGTTTCAAGATCTATCCTGAAGTACAACGCTGTCATTGATAGGGTAATATCCATATGCCTACAAGGAAGGCCAGTTAATACAACTATTATTCAAATTTACACACTAACCACTGGGGCAAAAGGTGAAGAAATAGAAGATTTTTATCAGCTGCTGCAGTCTGAAATGGATTGAACATGCAATCAAGATGCATTGATAATTACTGGTGATTGGAATGCAAAAGTTGGAAACAAAGAAGGATCAGTAGTTGGAAAATATGGCCTTGGTGATAGAAACAATGCTAGAGATCGAATGATACAATTTTGCACGACCAACAACTTCTTCACTGCAAATACCTTCTTTCACCAACATAAACAGTGACTATACACATGAACCTCACCAGATGGAACACACAGAAATCAAATTGACTACATCTGTGGAAAGAGACTATGGAAAAGCTCAATATCATCAGTCAGAACAAGCCAGGGGGCGACTGTGGAACAGACCATCAATTGCTCACATGCAAGTTCAAGCTGAAACTGAGGAAAATCAGAACAAGTCCACCAGAGCCAAAATACAACCTTGAATATATCCCACCTAAATTTAGAGACCTTCTCAAGAATAGATTTGACTCATTGAACACTACAGACTGAAGACCAGACGAGTTGTGGAATGACATCAAGGACATCATCCTTGAAGAAAGCAAGAGGTCACTGAAAAGACAGGGAAGAAAAGATCAAGGTGGATGTCAGAGGAGACTCTGAAACTTGCTCTTGAGCGTCAGGCAGCTAAAGCAAAAGGAAGAATTCATGAAGTAGAAGAACTAAACAGAAGATTTCAAAGGGCCTCTCGAAAAGACAAAATAAAGTATTATAATGACATGTGCAAAGAGCTCGACATGGAAAACCAAAAGGGAAGAACACCCTCAGTGTTTCTCAAACTGAAAGAACTGAAGAAAAAATTCAAGCCTCGAGTTGCGATAGTGAAGGATTCCATGGGGAAAATATTAAACGACACAGGAAGCATCAAAAGAAGATGGAAGGAATACACGGAGTCATTACACCAAATATAATTAGTTGATATTCAACTATTTCAAGAGGTGGTATATGATCAGGAACCAAACGTTCTGAAGGAAGAAGTCCAATCTGCTCTGAAGGCATTGACAAAAAACAATGCTGCAGAAATTGATGGAATATCAACTGAGATGTTTCAACAAACAGATGCAACGCTGGAGTTGCTCACTCGTCTATGCCAAGAAATGTGGAAGACAGCCTCCTAGCCAACTGACTGGAAGAGATCCATATTTATGCCTATTCCCAAGAAAGGTGATCCAACCAAATGTGGAAATTATACAACATTTTCTTTAATATCACATAGAAGCAAAAATTTTGCTGAAGATCATTCAAAAATGGCTGAAGCAGTGTATCGACAGGGAACTGCCAGATATTCAGACCTGTTTCCAAGGAGGACCTGGAACCAGCGATATCATTGCTGATGTCAGATGGATCCTGGCTGAAAGCAGAGAATACCAGAAGGATGTTTACCTGTGTTTTATTGATTACGCAAAGACGTTTGACTGTGTGGATCATAACAAACTATAAATAACATTGCGAAGAATTTGAATTCCAGAACACTTAATTGTGCTCATGAGGAACTTTTACATAGACCAAGATGTAGGTGTTCAGACAGAAAAAGGGGATACTGATGGTTTAAAGTCAGGAAAGGTGTGCGTCAGCATTGTATTCTTTCACCATACCTATTCAATCTGTATGCTGAATAAATAATACGAGAAGCGGGACTATATGAAGAAGAACAGGGCATCTAGATTGGAGGAAGACTCATTAACAACCTGTGTTATGCAGATGACACAACCTTGCTTGGTGAAAGTGAAGAGGACTTGAAGTGCTTACTAATGAAGATCAAAGACCACAGCCTTCGGTATGGATTACACCTCAACATAAAGAAAAAAATCCTCACAACTGGACCA
Source organism: Elephas maximus indicus (assembly GCF_024166365.1). NCBI lineage: Eukaryota > Metazoa > Chordata > Mammalia > Proboscidea > Elephantidae > Elephas > Elephas maximus. The sequence goes on along the minus strand of NW_026060237.1, from coordinate 3,852,487 downwards.
ATGAGCAACATCATGATAAATGGAGAAAGATTGAAGTTGTCAAGGATTTCATTTTACTTGGATCCACAATCAACAGCCACGGAAGCAGCAGTCAAGAAATCAACGCCTTGCATTGGGCAAATCTGCTGCAAAGGACCTCTTCAAAGTGTTGAAGAGCAAAGATGTCACCCTGAAGACTAAGGTGCTCCTGACCTAAGCCATGGCATTTTCAATCGCATCATATGCATGTGAAAGCTGGACAATGAATAAGGAAGACCGAAGAAGAGTTGATGCCTTTGAATTGTGGTGTTGGCAAAGAATATTGAATATACCACCAAAAGAATGATCGAATCTGTCTTAGAAGTAAAACCAGAAGGCTCCTTAGAGGCAAGGATGGCGAGAAGCATCTTACATACCTTGCACGTGTATCAGGAGGGAACAGTCCCTGGAGAAGGACATCATGCTTGGCAGAGTACAGGGTCAGAGGAAAAGAGGAAGACCCTCAATGAGGTGGATTGACACAGTGACTTCAACAACGAGCTCAAGCCTAACAACGATTGTAAGGTTAGTGCAGGACCAGGCAGTGTTTTGTTCTGTTGTACATAGGGTCACTATGAGTTGGAACTGACTCCATGGCACCTAGCAACAACAACAACATACTTGGCTCATAACTAAAGGGTCAGCGGTTTGAATCCACCGGCCACTCCTTCGAAGCCCTATAGGGGATTTCTGCTTTGTCTTATGAGTGAGAATTGACTCAACAGCAATGGGTTTGGCTTTTTTTGTTGTTTATATGTATGCACACACAGAAAGAAGTTTATATGTATACATATAGATTTATTTCCACATAATATTTATATAAATAAATAAATATATATATATATATATCAAAGAAAAAAAAACCACAATGTGCTGCTGTCAAGCTGATTCCAATTTATAATGTCCCTACAGGACAGAGTAGAACTTCCCTATAGGGTTTCCAAGGCTGTAATCTTTCTTCAGCTGTGCTCCTGGTGGTTTTGTACTGACTTTTCAGTTAGCAGTCAAGTGTTTTAACCACTGCAACACCAGGGTTCCTCATATACATCCATCCATCTGTACATAAATACGTATACTCAGATTTAGGACTGGAGTTTCAAAAACCAGGTCAACACAACAGAAACAGACTCGTTTTAAAGGCAAGAAGCCTGAAAGCCAGGTATTCAGAGTTAAGTGATGATTAGGTCTGTTAGAACAGGTTTCTTCCCACGTATTTCCTGGAAAGCCTTGCTTTAGGAAGATATTTCAAATACCCCAAAAGCCTTTGATTCAAATCTGTGGATACTGAAGTTAAAAGAAGTTTGTACCTGCCTCCAGTGTATTCCAACTTCCAATTCTCACATTTATTAAAGCAGCCATATTGCTTTTCGTGGACTGATCTTAAAAGAACCAAAAACCCCAAACCAATGGCTGCCGCGTCAATGCCAACCCATGAGGACCCCACGTGTGCAGAGCACAGCTCCCTAGGGTTTCCAATGTCTGTGACATTTTAGCAGTAGATTGCCAGGCCTTGTCACCCCTGCGTGGGCTTGAACTACCAACCTTTTGGTTAGTAATTGAACACTTTAACTGTTTGCTTCACTCAGAGACTCTATGACATTATAAGAAACAGCTACAAATTTAAATTAAAAAAAAAACACATACTGCATTTACTATTTCAAATATTGAGTTTGGGAGCCCTGGCAGAGCAATGGTTAAGTGCTCAGCTGCTAATCAAAAGGTTGTTGGTTTGAACCCAGCCAGCAGCACTGTGGAATAAAGACCTGGTGATCTACTCCCATGAAGATTACAGCCTGGGAACCCCCCTGGGGCACTTCTGCTATGTAACATGTGGGGTCAGAATTGACTCCACAGCACCCAGCAGTTACAAACTACATTCTGTCTCTATAAATTTGTCTATTCTGGACATTTCAAATACTTGGAAACAGACCATATGTGGTGTTCTGTGACTGCCTTCCTTCAGTTAATACTATGTTTTCAAGGTTCTTCTACGTTGTGTATGTTTCAGTACTGTGATCTTTTCATGGCCAGGTAATACTCTGTTGTGTGGCTAGACCACCTTTTGTTTATTCATTTATCCGCTGATGGATGTCTGTGTGGTTTCCCCTTCAACGATGTCTTCTATTTAGTAGAAATTACTCTTTGTTGACTTTGAAGCCCTGGTGGGACAGTGGTTAAGCGCTCAGCTGCTAACCAAAAGGTCTGCGGTTCAAAACCATCAGCAGCTCCATGACAGAAAGATGTGACAGCCTGCTTCCTTAAAGATTTACAGCCTTGGAAACCCCATGGGATCACTATGAGTCAGAATTGACTCCATGGCAGTGTTTGTTTGGGCTGACTTGAATCGAGGAGTCCCTGAATGGTTCAAAATCTTGGGGCTGCTATCCAAAAGGTTGGAGGTTCGAGTCCACCCAGAGGCACCTTGGAAGAAAGGCCTGGTGATTTACTTCCAAAAAGTCAGTGATTGAAAACCCTACAGAGCACCATTCTACTCAGACACACACGGGTGTGTTATGAGTTGGAATGGGCTCGACAGTAACTGGTTTGGATTTTTATCTTCTGTTAATGCCATGGCTTTCAGCAGTGCCCCAGGCAAGCAACCCAGAGGGGCTTGGTGGGTGGAAGGCTTTCAAGCAACAGAGTGAATTACGGCCAGGCTCCCATCCATCGGGCCATCACACTGCTTAGAATCCTCTCACTAAAGGAAGTCACCATCAGAGCCATGGGAGACAGCGAGGTCTCTGGACTTGGGGACCAGTTAACACCAAACCAGACCACGGGGGAAAGAATTGGGGAAAGTCACTCCCAGGAGTCAGCACCTGGGTAAAGCAAGATGTTACAGAAAGGGAAAGTTAGCAAAATAAGCTATTACAGCTTCATGGATATTGACAAAAGTGAAGGTAGGGGGGTGGTTTTGAAAATTACAACGTGATTGACAATGTAGGGAGATTACGGTTGGTGGGTCCGTGGCTCAGCGCTTGGTTGCTAAGCAAAAATTTGGTGGTCTGAACCCACCAGCTGCTCCATGGAAGAAAGATGTGGCAGTCTGCTTTGGTAAAGATGACAGGATTGGAAACCCTATGGAGCAGTTGTACTCTATCCTGTAGAGTCACTATGAGTCAGAATTTACTCCCTGGCTATGGGTCTGGTTTGGTCTTTCATATCTCAAGGAAATAAAAGTTAATCCATTAAGTTCCTGAGCCTCACGGATAGAGGTATTAATGGTGGTTATAGCAAAATAACTCTTGGAAAAGCAACTCATTAATGAAGACGACCGTTGTATTAGTGCCAGTAGTTAAGTGTTTGGCTGTTCACCAAAAGGTTAACAGTTCTAACCTACCTAGTGCCGTCAAGGGGGAAAAGATCTGGTGATCTCCTCCTGTAAAGATTACAGCCTATGAAACCATATGGAGCAATTTTCCTCCATCATATTTATAGCTCCTGTAAGTCGGGACCAACTTGATGGCACCTAACAACAGCAAAAGTGATTTTTTTTTTCTTTCAATGTTCTTGATTGTCGAGCCTGCCAGTTCCCCCAATAGTTTCCATGTACCAATTTCAATTTCAAATCCCATCATCTGTCTGCATCTGTCAGCTAGAAATTACACTTTCATTTTACACCAGATGAATCAGAATTTGCCCTTATTTATCACATTCTTTTTCGTGAACATATCTCGGTTTATTGCAGTTTTTAGAATATCATTTAATGCTTATCACAGTGTTCCTAACTGCATATGAACATACAAATGTAATCTTACATAAATGCCTGTTACCTGTTTCATTGGTTAATACAGCACTTTTAAATTGGTGGATCTGACCTAAAAATCCAAATGTTATTCCACAATGTTAATGTCATTCAAACTGTTTCTTAAACGCCTCTGGTAGAAATTGTTTTGAAAAGATATGTAACCTACAAAAAATAATCAGTCTTATAGCTTTAAAAGGTCTAGATTTTAACAAAGACAGTATTTCCCACTTCGCTAATATATGTCACACTTATCAACTGTATGGAGTCCCTAGGTGGTACAAACGATTAACAAGCTCGGCTGCAACACAGAATGTTGGAGTCTCCCAGAGGTTCCTTGGAAGAAAGGCCTGGCAACCTACTTCTGAAAAATCAGCCATTGAAAACCCTAGGGAGCACAGTTCTACTCTGACACACGTGGAGGCACGATGATTGTGGCTCTCTGAGTTAGACCAGAACTCACTGGCTTTGTCTGATATTCCAACTCACCTTCTATTCTGTCTTACTCTGTGATAATACCATTTGGATTGCCCACCTAATTCACAGGAGTTGGCTCTGCATAAATTTAGTAATTTCCTGGGCTGAAAGCTGCTGTCAGAGGTTTAAAAACTATATCACATCATTGAGACAGGAAAAAAAAAATGAGTTGTTGTCTCTCAAAGCAATTTCAATGCTATTAAGATACAGAGACCAAATGGGAGAAGCAAAACTCAGGGGATAGTTGATGGCTGGACAGGGAAAGGTAGTTATAGGAAGTATTTACTAATTTTTACTTGTGTTTTCCTCATTTAGCATCAGGCCTGTTTCACTTCTCCCTCAAATGCCCATTAAAAACATTCAAACCTAGAGAAAAATAGAATAATACCATGAATGCCTGTATATCCTTCATGGAGATTCACTAATTATTAATACTTTACCTTTTTTTGTCTCCTTTATTAGTTTGTTGTACCGTAGTGCCTTGTATGCTGCTGTGATGCTGGAAGCAATGTCATGGGTCTTTCAAATACCAGCAGGGTCACACATGGTGGAGAGGTTTCAGTGCAGCTGCTGGACTAAGACTAGGGAGAAAGACCTGGCGATTTACTTCTGAAAGGCAGGCAGTGAAAACCCTGTGGGTCCCAACAGCACACTGTCCTATATAGTACTGGATGATGAGCCCCTTGGGCTGGAAGCCAATCAGAATACACGGTGGTCACAAAAATGGACTCAAGCTGACCAACAATCATGAAGATGGTGCGGGACCGGGGAGCGTGAATAGGGTTGTCATGAGTCAGAGCTGGCTAGACAGCAAGCAACAACATGGAGGTTACTTGTGTTCTTTCTCTCTCCCCATGCACAAATACACACACACACACATTTTTGTTGTGAGTGCTGTCCAGATCTTCTGACTCATAGCAATCCCATGCGACTTAGGAGAAGTGACGCATAGAGTTTCCTAGGCTGTAGTCTTTACAGCAGCAGATTGGCAGGTCTTTCTCATGCAGAGCCTCTTGTGTGGGTTCTGACTGCTAACCTTTCACTTAGCAGCCAAGGCCTTAACTACTGCACTAACAGAGCGCATATATCATATATAGGATATATATATATATATATTGTTGTTGTTCTTGTTAGGTGCTGTAGAGTTGATTCCAACTCAAAGGGACCCTATGTAGAACGGAATGAAACACTGCCCAGTCCAGCGCCATCCTCACAATCATTGTTATGCTTAAGCCCATTGTTGCAGCCACTGTATCAATCCATCTCACTGAGGGGCTTCCTCTTTTTCGCTGCCGCCCTACTTTACCAAGCATGATGTCCTTCTCCAGGGACTAGTCCTTCCGGATAACATGTCCAAAGTAGTTGGGACGAAGTCTCACCATCCTCTCTACTAAGGAGCATTGTGGCTATACTTATTCCAAGACATGTATATATGTGTGTGTGTATATATATAGATACGTATGTACATACACATATATAGTGGTATCGAAACCCTGGTAGAGTAGACGTTAACAGCTACGGCTGCTAACTAAAAGTCTGCCATTTCAAATCTACCAGACACTCCTTGGGAATCCTGCCAGGCAGTTGCTCTGTCCTATAGGGTCGCTAGCATTTGGAATAGACTTGATGGCAATGGGTTTTGTATGTACTTCTGAATCATTTAAAAGTAATGCACCAATTCATGTTAAATACGGAATCATTCAGTGTGCATCTCCTCGTAACAAAGACGTTCTCCTATATAGCCATAGTAAAATTATCACTGTCATGTCTACGACATTTAAAAATTGACACAATAATATCCTCTAATGTACCGTCCCATATTAAAAATTTTCTGTTGTGTCAAAATTGTTTTTTATATAAACTCAGGCTCCATTAATCATTGTGCCTGTCTTTTGGTTGTCACGTCTTTTTATTCCCTTTTAATCTGGAGCTCTCCCTCTGCCTTTTGGGTTTGTTTGTTTCACGGATTTGACAAGTGTAAAGAGTTCATGCTGGCTATTGCATAGAGTGCCCTTCACCCTGAATTTGTTTAATGGCTTTCTCATGATTAGATTCCATTTGAGCTTTTTTGGAAAGGACATTACGTAGGTGATTTTGAACACATCATTTCAGAAGTCAGATAATGTTAATTTCTGCCTTTGCTAATTGATTCTCTTTAATCTACCCAAAGCAAACCCGTTGCCGTGGAATGGGTCTGACTCAACAGGTATGTATATATTCAGAGAGCTCTGGTGGCACAATGGTTAAGCGCTCCACTGCTAAGTGACAGGTTGGTGGTTTGAACCCATCCTGTGGCTTTGCTGGAGAAAGATCTGGGGATCTACTCCTGTAAAGATTACAGCCTAGAAAATCCTACAGGGCAGTTCTTCTCTGTCACATGGGATCACCCTGAGTCAACATGGACTAGACTGTGCCTAACAATAACAACACTTATATATTCACCACACGAAAAGGGATACTGGAAAAAGTAGGCTCAAATGAAACCACTTGTACTTTCTTCCTTTGCTTATTGTACTTTAGATGAGTGTTTATAAAACAAACTAGCTTCTCATTAAACAATTAGTATACATATCATTTTGTGAGATTGGTTACTGACCTCATGACATGTCATCACTCTCCCATTTTCCACCTTGGGTTCCCTATTGCCAGCTTTTCTGTCCCCTCCTGCCTTCTAGTCCTTGCCCCAGGGCTGGTGTGCCCCTTTAGTCTTGTCTTGTTTTATGGGCCTGTCCATTCTTTGGCTGAAGGGTGAACCTTAGGAGTGATTTCATTACTGAGCTGAATGGGTGTCTGCGGGCCATACTCTATGGGTTTCTCCAGTCTCTGTCAGGCCAGTAAATCTGGTCCTTTTTTTTCAGCTAGAATTTTGTTTTAGCGCTGATGGGGCAGTGGTTAAGCATTTGACTGCCAACCAGAAAGTTGGTAGTTTGAATCCACCAGCTCCTCCTTGTAACCACTATGGGGCAGTTCTACTCTAACCTATAGCATTACTCTGAGTCAGGATCAACTCAAGGGCCATGGGTTTTTTTTTTGTTGTTGTTTTGTTTTGTTTTTTGGTATAGTACACCCCTTTGCTTTTTCTGTGTTATTTGATTTTTCCAATGGAATTCTGGTGCTGGTATTTTTCATTCTTTGTTGGAGGTCACCTTCATTTTAAAAATAAATAACCAAAGAGGTTCTTAGTACTTTTCTTTTAATGAAAAACACTATTTGTTAAGTCACAAGATCAGAATTAGCTTTTGATATTTAACCCATGGGTCTTCATCTATTATCAACTATAAAAAATAAACAGTTGCCATGGTGTCACCTCTAACCCATGTGTGTCAGAGTAGAACTGTGCTCCATAGGGTTTTCAATGGCTGATTTTTTCAAAATTAGATCTCCAGTCCTTTCTTCCAAGGTACTGTGGGTGGACTCAAACTTCCAACCTTTAGGCTAGCAACCAAGAATGTTAGCTGTGTGTACCACCCTGGAACTCCCATATATACCAAAAAAACCAAGCCTGTTGCCATCAAGTCAATTCTGACTCATATACCAGGTTATTAATGGCTGTACTTATCCAGCTTTGAATCTTTCCTGGGACCAAAACCCATCTTTGGCTGAGAGGGAAATGCATTCTTTTAGTGTGTATAAGCCTTTTTTGCCACAATTAGTTTGTATCCACTTTGGACTTGTTTTCAATGCATTTCGATAGGAATTTTTTTTTTATCATTTTAGTCTTCATGCTCATGTTTCCAAGAATTTTTCATCAAGTAAGATAAAAATTCCTCCATTATCTGAAATGAAATTTTTTCAATTGCTGATTCAAAGATTTCCATGTTTCTGAATAGATCTTTTTATTCCTATACCATTTGTAGTGAATGGTTTTGCACAAAAATAAAATTTTCTGTTAACTGAAATATACCCTTTAAAACCGGAACCTGCTGCCATCGAGTGGACTCTGACTCATAGTGACTCTATACAACAAAGTAACAGTGCCTCATAGGGTTTCCAAGAAGCAGCTGTTGGATTCGAACCGCTGACCTTTTGGTTAGTAGCCATAGCTCTTAACCACTACACCACCAGTGTTTCCTTTAGAGACTTTTTTTTTTTTTTTTTTTTGCTATGGAGTCAACTCCAAGTAGAACTGTGTTGCATAGAGTTTTTAAATGGCTGAGTTTTTGGAAGTATCTTGCCAGACCTTTCTTCTGAGGTATCTCTGGGCAGACTCGAACCTCCAAGCTTTTGATTAGCAGCTAAGCATGTTAACCATTTGTACCAGCCTGGGAATCCTTTAAGTTCTTAAGGAAACATTCAGCTGTGTTTTTGATAATTACTCCCAATATTATCTTTATCTAGACCCAATTTGCCATACCCTTAACATTCAAATCCCCGTATGCCTCTAGCCTAACCTCTGATTACACTCAACACGGATCTTGGATCTAGCCACTCTGATCAGTTTCCAGAGCCTTCCATATGTTTTGGGTTTTCCCGCCCCCCCCCCATTTAATGCCCACATTCCTGATACCCCACTCTTCATCTGTTACATGGAAACATCTCAGTATTGATCTCTCCCTATCTTTCACTGAGTGCCAATTCAAATAGTGACACCTCCATAACCCACCTGTTATGGACTGAATTGTGTTCCCCCCAAAATATGTGTCAACTTGTCTGGGTCATGATTCACAGTATTGTGTCATTGTCCACCATTTTGTCATCTGATATGATTTTCCTATGTGTTGTAAATCTTACCTCTGTGATGTTAATAAGGTGGAATAGGTGGCAGTTATGTTAATGAGGCAGGACTGAATCTACAAGATTGGATTCTCTTTTGAGATTTAAAAGAGAGAAGTGAGCAGAGAGGCTTGGGGACCTTGTATCACCGAGAAGGCAATGCCCAGGAGAAAGGCACATCCTTTGGACCTGGGGTTCTTGCATGGAGAAGCTTGTAGTCCAGGGGAAGATTGATGACAAGGACCTTCCTACAGAGAAGAGAAAGCATGGCCCTGGAGCTGGCCCCATGAATTTGGACTTTTAGTCTACTAGAGTGTGAGAAAATAAATTTCTCTTTGTTAAAGGCATCCTCTGTGGTGTTTCTGTTACAGCAGCACTAGATGACTAAGACACCACCCAGCTGACAGCCCTTCTCTTGTGCTTGGTATTTGTGTGTGTATGTGTGTGTGCAGTGTACATGTCCACCATATATGTGTACGTACACACACATATACACACACATATTTCCTGTCTACCTTGCAGGCATGTGGTATAGTGCAAGGCATGTGAATTCTGGAGTTAGGCAAACCTAACCTGAATCATGACTCTGTTACCATGTGGTAACTACGGCCTTCACCTATTTTGCTGTCTCCTCTCTCTAACAGTGGGTCTCTATAACCGAACTTAAGGGGGCAGTGGTTGGTCAGTGGCAGACTCCTTCCCTTCCATGAGGGAGACTGGGGGTCCATTCCCAGCCAATGCACCTCATTCGCAGCCACCACCAGTCTGTCTGCAGAAGCTTTTATACTGCTGTGATGCTGAACAGGTTTCAGGGGAGCTTCCAGAATTAGACTGATTATTAAGAAAGGCCTGGCAATCTAGTCTGTAAATCAGCCACTGAGAACCTGGTAGATCAACAGTCTGATCTCCACCTGTCTTAGTCACCTAGTGCTCCTATAACAGAAATACCACAAGGGAGTGGCTTTAACAAAGAGAAATTTATTTCTTCACAGTAATATAGGCTTAAAGTCCAAATCCATGGTGTCAGCTCCAGGGGAAAGTTTTCTTTCTGTCAGCCTTCTCATCAATCTGCCTTAAACTACAAGCTTCTTGGTGCGGGGACCCTGGGTCCAAAGGATCTCTTCTGCATTCTTGGTGGTATGTGGTCCCCCTGTCTGTCTGCTCGCTTCTGGCTTTTATATCTCAAGAGATTGCCTCAAGACACAATCCAATCTTGTAGATTGAGCCCTGCCTCACTAACACAACTACCACCCATCCTCCCTCATTTTCATCATAGAGGCAGGATTTACAACACATAGGAAAATCACACAATACTGGGAATCATGGCCCAGCCCAACTGATATACACATTTTTGGGCAGACATATTTCAATCTGTAACACCAACCAAGCATTTGGTTGACACACGATCAGGTGGTGTTTCGTTCCATTGTGCAAGGGGTCACCATGAGTCTCTGAAGAGTCCGTAGCAGCTAACAACAGTTCTCATAACTCATACAGAAACTACAGGAGCGAGTAGAACTGCCTCATAAAGTTTTCTAGGCTGTATTCATTATGGAAGCAGACTGCCATATCCTTCTCTTGCAGAGCAGCGGGTGGGTCAGAACCGCCAACCTTTTGGTTTAGCAGCCAAGCACCTAACCATTGTGCAAGCAGAGTTTCTTAAAAACATTACCTTCCTAATATGGTTGCTGTTGAATAAATATCATGTGTAAGGGAAGTCTCAGTGCCCAAAGCATGGGCCATCCCAGTTCTTCCTCTTTAAGGGGATAAGCTGCACCCTCCCTGTGTTTTGCACAGTGCTGTATAGATAGAAGGAGCTCAATTACTTGTTGTTGTTGCACTTATTGATTTTGAAATTATGCCTCATCAATTTTCAAATTGCATGAAATATCAGTCTCATCTCTTAATCGATAGTGAGACCCAGGTTTATAGCAGAACACATTAGACTGTTTACGCCATCTTGTCTTTTCTTTTTTAGATACTTTATTTTACTTTTGCTGTTGTTGAGAATACACACAGCAGAACTCAAGCCAATTCGCCAGTTTCAGCACATGCCATTCAGTGACATCGATGACATTCTTTGAGTGGTGCAGCCATTCTCACCCTCCTTTTCTGAGTTGTTGTTCTTGCCCCACTAACATAAACTTACTAAGCTTCCTATCCAACATTTCTAGTTGCTGTGGTCAATGTGACCCCATATATAAAAAAAAAATCTGTTGCTGTTGAGTTGATTCCAACTCATAGCCACCTTATAGGACGGAGTAGAACTGCCCCATAGGGTTTTCAAGGAACAGCTGGTGGATTCGAACTCCTGTCCTTTTGGCCACCAGGTGAGTACCTAACCATCATACCATCAGGGCTCCATACAGATAATTCTTGAAAGAGCATAATGGTCAAGGTAGGCAGCCTTTACTAGTTAACTATTGTTTGCTTTTTGTAATAAAATTTATTTTATTTTTTGTTGTTATTGAGAATATACACAGCAAAATATAAACCAATTCAACGGTTTCTACAAACACAATTCAGTGACATTTTTTACATGCTTCAAGTTGTGCAGTCACTCTCACCCTCCTCTTCTGAGTTGTTCCTCCCCCATTAACACAGACTCACTGCCCCCTAAGCTTCCTATCTCATCTTTCAACAGTTGCTGTTGTCAGTTTGATCTCATATAGAGAGCTCGTTAAAACAGCACAAGGCTCAAGGCAGACATTCTTTACTAATTAAGCTATTCTTAGTTAAAGAAGATTTCAGGGGATATTTTTAAGATTTAAACATGATCTCAGGCCAACATTTTCTGGGGTTCTTATATCAACTTTTGACATTTCCTTTAACAATGCTTTAAATCATTTCAAGCCCAAAATGTGTCATTTCTCCTTTTCTGTAACCAGTCCTGGAATTGCTCATTCGTTCTTAGCATGCTTGAGATCACTCTGAGTCCCATCTCCTCCCTGGCGGCCTCCCCTCCCCGTTTGTCCTTAAGGCACATTGTTCCTTTAAGTAAAAGTTCCTCAAGTGAGGAAAGAGAAGCTGGTTTCTCTGCAAAGAAAACTCCCTTGCTGCAAAAGCTGTCAGAGTCTCCCAATTGTGTGCAAATAACTTAATTCACTTTATGGGTATAGAAGACAGTCTGGGAGGCTTGTTTTTTTCACCAGCCCTGAGAGGCACTTAATGTCAGCTCACTGAATTGAGGGTTGGATCTTGCTAAGTGGTGAAGCGCAGCTCAACTTCGGGGCTTTTCTGAACAAGTAACTCTTCTACAGAAACTACAGGTAATTGGAAGGAATGGATTTCGCCTGATTGCCTCTTTGGCCCTGAAAGCAGCGGCAGCCCGCAAGAAGGCATCTGGACGTCCTGCTCCTTGCCCCGAAAGGCAGTTAGAGCATAATGGGAGTGACAGGCTACACTGATCCATCATGGACACGCTGCCACGGTGCACCCCCATGAAGACTCCGCGGAGACAGACATTGTGTTTGTGAAGGCAATTTTTAATTCGCAGTTTGTGCGTCAAGGCAAGGAGGAGACAGCCATGGGAGTGCACCTCTGGTATCTGCTCCTTTCCCCAACTCGCAGCGAGTAAGGCCTATCGCTGCTGAGAGGGATGGAGGGGTGGCTGAAGGTGTTCCAGACCTGCATGCATAGGCCATCCCCCAGGGAAGTGTACAAGGGAGAGGACGGCCTATGTGGAGGGATCGCTATCGAAGCCTTGCCTCTCATCACGTGGGGGCTGCGGTCCCTGCCCCTGCACCTCTGTGGCCCTGCGGGGGGACCTGGAGGGTAAAGCCAAAAAGCCCAGTGAACCACACGGCGCTGGTGCTGATCATAGGCCTTATGTATTCCGGCGTTGCGCGGCAGCCGGCCAGCTGTCATGTTTGCTTCCTCTGCATATCTACTGTGCAGCATGTAGGGGTCGCATGCAGGGATTGGTCCCCGGGCAAAGTGGAGCCATGCCAGCTCCACCGGAAGCACCTGGGAACCTGGGGCAGGGAAACAGTGGGTCTTCACGACTGAGTGATAGGGCGCGGGGGCCTAGGTGGGCGTGAAGGTGGGGCCTCCTCACCGGATTCACCTCCATGGCGCTGGAGCAGCCCATCGCTCCCGGACCCTCTGAGAGGGCTCCCAGGGCCTTCCTAGATCCACCTGCCCACCTGGACGTCGCAGGGCAGGTCCACGGCCCAGGCGTCGCCCAGGTGGGCCAGCAGCAGCTGCGAGAGCCTTCGATGAGTGTGTTGGTTCCAGTGCACGCCATCTGCCTGCCTGTGGTGCCAGGAGTGCCGGAAGTGGAAATGCAAGTCCAGCACTTCGAAGCCGAGCCTGCTGGCCTCAGCGGCGCTGTAGAAGTTGGCCTCGACCACATCATCCCGCAGGCACACTGTCGGGGGCATGCCCTCAGGAGGGAGGAAACCCCCCGAGACCGTCTCAGCCACTGGCATGGCAGTGTTCCACACCACGAGGCAGGACTCGGGCAGCACCTGGCGAAGGCGCCAGAACAGGGTCTCCAGGTTCCTCCTGTAGCTCCACATGGAATCCTGGCCATACCTGGACAGGTCCCAGAGGCAGGAGTTAATTATGACCACGTCTGGGCCGTGCTCGCCCCTCAGCAGCTCCAGCAGGACTTTCTCCACGTACGGGGAGTAGGCGCGTGTGAGGAAGTAGACGCGCACAAGGTGGGGTGTGGAGCAGAACTCGCGGACTTCGCGGTAGTGGGTCCCGTTGTGCATACGGCCTCACCAGCCGCCGTGCAGCAGCCTGTCCTGCTCGAAGCTCATCTCGCCCTTGGCCTTCAGCTGACTGCTTGAGAGCAGGCAGTCCTTCTGCAGCAGGAGCACCAGGTCCTTGTACACGGCCCTCTGCACCAAGTCCCCCATGACGACCACGAACTTGTTGTGCAGCAGCTGCCGGACTTCGGACACCCTCAGGTGGACCATGGTGGCTGGGCGAAGGTGGCCTAGCTCCTGCCTTCCCTCAGGGCGGGTCCCGAAAGAGCTCTGGACCAAGGGCTGAGCGGCTGCTGCCAGAGACGGAGAGAAGGCTGGCTGGCTGGCTGGTTGGCGGTTGTGGGGACGGCCGGGCGGGCAGACGGGGGGCTGTTTAATGCAGCTGGACTGGCCTGGGCCTGGACCGGGCGGAGAAAGGGGGCAGCGTCCGGGGCCCTGAAAGCCGTCTCGCCAATCCTTCGGCCCACGGTGTGACCTCTGAACCCATGGCCCTGCCCCCGTACCCGGGTTGGCTCCCCCTGGTGGAGGGCATCGGTGCTGAGACTGATGCTGTTGGTCTGAATAGATATGGGTTGTTCCCGCCTCAGCCACCACCTGTGCTCCAGGCACTGGGACAACGTCTGTCCACTGGGAGAACCAGACCACTTCCAGGGCCGTGGCCCAGCTGGTGGTGGATCCACACCCAGGATTTCCAGGCAGCGTTGGCGAGAATACTCAGGAAAACATACGCATCTTATTTCCACGATGATTTTGACTTTGTTTTCATTTTGTCTCTCTCTTCTGAATCCCATTGTGAGTACCCCTGCCCTCCTGAGAAATGACAAGAACACATCCCATGACCTGATCACTGCCTTTGTCCCAGGGTAAAGTCTAGAGACCCCTTCTAACACAGTGTCAGAACAGGGATGTGGGAAGCCATACCCACAAGGTATTGGCCATGATGGTGTCCCCAAGCAGTCCACCCTTCACCCTTCCATCTGCACACCCAGTGCTCCTGAGCTGAGGCCTGGCCACCACAGAGCTCCTCCGCATTTACCCAGCGTTGCCCTTTGGACAATCTGATGCAAAGGAATCCTACAGTATGTAAAGTAGGTGGACGGTTTACCCTTCCTGGTCACCTTCTTCTGGGCAGTCATTCTGCCTCTCTGGGGATCCCTCCTGGGTGTCCAGTGTAGAACTCCTGCCGTCCACCACCTTTTTGCACTAAGAAACGTCCTTGGTGTGGTTCAAGCACGGTAAGCTTAGTATCCGAATTCTAGCTCTTACAAATTAGGCTGCTATTACACTTTTGCAGGGGGACTTGTGCAAAAAGACAGCTCCACAAGGGTGAGGGTTTGCGGACTATGGCTTAAGGGGACTTCTACGTCAATTGGCAAAATAATTCTATCATGAAAACATTCTGCATCCCACTTTGAAGTGTGGCATCTGGGGTCTTAAATGCTAACAAGCGGCCATCTAAGATACATCGGTCTCAACCCACCTGGACCAAAGGAGAATGAAGAACACCAAGGTCACATGATAACTATGAGCCCAAGAGACAGAAAGGGCACATGAACCAGAGACTTACATCATCCTGAGACCAGAAGAACTAGATGGTGCCCGGCCACAACTGATGAGTGCCCTGACAGGGAGCACAACAGAGAACCCCTGAGGGAGCAGAAGAGCAGTGGGATGCAGACCCCAAATTCTCATAATACCAGACTTAATGGTCTGAGACTAGAAGGACTCTGGTGGTCATGGCCCCCAGACCTTCTGTTGGCCCAGGACAGGAACCATCGCCGAAGACAACTCATCAGACATGGAAGGGACTGGACAATGGGTTGGAGAGAGATGCTGATGAAGCATGAGCTACTTGTATCAGGTGGACACTTGAGACTGTGTTGGCATCTCCTGTCTGGAGGGGAGATGGGAGGGTAGAGAGGTTTAGAAACTGGAAAACCATCATGAAAAGAAAGACTGGAAGGAGGGAGTGGGCTGACTCATTAGGGGGAGAGTAAGTGGGAGTATGTAGTAAGGTGTATATAAGCTTATACGTGACAGACTGACTTGACTTGTAAACTTTCACTTAAAGCACAGTAAAAATTATAAAAAAATAACTAAATAAACAAATGAATAGAATTAACCTGCCCTTAATAAGAAAAAAAAAAAAAGAGAGCTCCAGCTCTTGGTAAAAGCCCAGAGCTGCACTTGTCTGCTGGTGTGGTGGTAGCACAATCATTGCTTTGAGAAATGCTCAGACCCTTTTCCACAGTGGCTCTGCCAGCCATTGGATCTGTTAATCTTAACATCCTCACTCCTTAAATTATGACACTATCTTCTGGGTGGCCCAAACCACTAAACATATGAGTGCTCACAGAAAGATTGACAGTTTGAGTCCAGATAGAGGCCCCTCAAGGGAAAGTTCTGGCTATCTACTTCCCAAAGGGCATAGACTTAGAAAACCAAAAAACCTGTGGAGTACATTACTACTCTGCAATATCTGGGGTTGCTATGAGTCAGATTCAACACGATGGCAACTGGTCAGTAGTTGTTCCACGTACAATGACTTCCTCTCCCTTGAATATGAATGTTAACCTACTGGCTGAAAGCACCATTCCTAGTTCTTACCAAGATGTAGCATGATTTCCTTATCCCTTGTATAGTGGTGCTGGATTCCTGGCTGAAATCCAAGGCCTAATTCTCAACAGGATATCGATATCAACTTTGATAAAAGAACCCTTCCCTTCCCTCTCTTTAATATAGGTGCCTATGGGGCATGGCTCTGTAACAACCATGCCCCATTACTTCATAGGGTGTTGATTTAGTCTCTTGTTTCTATGAAACATGAACTTCTCTATTAGCAGATTCTGGCTGTAATACTCACGTCGTATTTCTTATGAAAAAATGTGTGAATGTATCAAGCTCTATGAACCCTGACCTCTTGTCTACTTGAATAGGATGCTAGCTTTCTAACCGTACCGCCTTTGACTAAATCATTACCAGGATATGGGTCAAGCTCCTGGCTCTATGAAACCTGATCTTTTTTGTTGTTCTTTCTTCCTTTGGATATGGTTGCTAACTTCCTTTTTGTAACAATCATGGCATAATCCTTACTATTATGTCAATATCTTAGTAAAGACATAGATATTATTTTAAGGCTATGGATGTTCCTTTTTTAGCTTTGTTAAAAATGACCTTTTTCTCACTAGTACATACATTAAGGTTCTTCTCTATGAATCCTGCCTTCATGTTTCTCTAGATATAGATGCTAATTTCCAGCCCTCACAAGGCATGTGTCTTTTTTTAAAGTAGGTATTAATGCAAATTTCCTTTCATATGAACTCTGACCGTCTTCAATCATGAATATGAATACTGTCTACCTGGCTGTACTCTGCCCCCTGTTTCACTTGGCTACGGATGCATTTTTCTGGCTCAGTGAACCCTGACCTTCAGCTCCCAACATATTAGTTTCTTGACTCTAACAACCATGGCCTCTTTAACACTCAGATCCAGTTTCAGATTTTTACTCAGAGTTGTATTCTTTAAACTCTGTCTTTACATTTCACAGGATATGGATTCTAGCTCCCTGGCCATGAGAACCATGGGCTGTTTTTACTAGAATATGGATGTAGGCTGTTAGATTTATGAACCCTAATCTGTTTTTGGCCATGAACGTGGTTGCTACTTACCTGCATATAGCAACCGTAACACAATTCTTAGCACTATCTGAATCAGACCAGGGCTTTATGAACCCTGATCTTCTGTTAAATAGTATGTGACGTCAGCTTCCTGGCTTTAAGACACATGATGTATCTCTTACTAAAATATGATTGTAGGCTCATGATTCCTTGAACCCTAACCTTCTTTCTCCTTGCATATGGAGGTTGTAACATTGTGCCCCACTTTATGTTAGGATATGGATGACAATTGAAAACATCATGGCTTGGATCAAGTGCACCTTACTCCAAAAAGTAACGTCTTTGCTCTTCAACACTTTAAAGAGGTCTTTATGCAGAAGATTTGCCCAGTGAAATACATCATTTCATTTACTGACTGCTGGCACTGATGGTGTAACCAAGTAAAATGAAATCCTTGACAACTTCCACCTTTTCTCCATTTATTATGATGTTGCTTGTTAGCCCAGTTGTAAGGATTTTTCTCTTCTATATGTTGCGGTGTAATTCATACTGAAGGCTGTAATCTTTGATTTTTATCAGTAAGTGCCTCAATCCCACTTCGCCTTCAATAAGCTATGTTGTATCATCTGCCTCTCTCAGATTATTAATGAGTCTTCCTGCAATCCTGATGGCACATTTTTCTTGAGATAGTCCAGCTTCTCACATTATTTGATCAGCATATAAATTGAGTATGTATAGTAAAAGGATACAACCCCGATGAATACATTTCCTGATTTTAAACCACACAGTATTCCCTTGTTCTGCATGAGCAACTGATTTGTGGTCTATGTACAGGTTCCATATCATCAAAATTAAGCATTCTAAAATCCCCATATTTCACAATGTGATCCATAATTTGTGATGATCCACAAAATTGAATGCCTTTGCATAGTCAATAAAACACATGTAGATATCTTTTCTGTATTCTCTGCTTTCAGCCATGACCCATCTGACATCAGCAATGATAACAGTTTTTATGTGTCCTCTTCTGAATCCACCTTGAATTTATGGAAGTTCCCTATTGATATACTGCTATAATCATTTTTAAATTATCTTCAGCAAAATTTTACCTGCATGTGATATTAATGGTATTGTTTGATAATTTCTGCACTCTGTTGGATCTCCTTTCTTTAGAATGGTATCAAATATGGATCTCTTCCCGTAGATTGGCCAGGTTGCTGTGAGCACTTCCAGTACCACATTCATTTGTTGAAGCATCTCCATGGGTATTCTGTCAGTTCCTGTGTTTTTCACCAACACCTGCAGTGTAGCTTCAGCTTCTTCCTTCAGTCCCACAGGTTCTTGCTCATAGACTACCTATAAGCCTTTTAACCTTGACCTCCTCTCTAAAAGAATATGCATGCTGAATACCTCCCACATCTGAGAACTATCAGTTCAATTTAAGTGAGGAGGAGTTAGCATAAGTGCTTCACATTCCTTTCTGAACAAAAATTCTAAGAAAGAAACAAACTGTTAGAAGCAATTTGTCAGAAACCTGAAAGAAAGTCAAAATTTATGGCAATGAAGTAGATGCTGAATAAAGAAAAGGTGACATCAGAACACTCAGAAAGAGGAATTCCAGTGAGCAGGCAGCATTAATATAGTATACTCACTCCCCTCTAGGACAATGAGAGGAAAAAACAAGATTGATGCATTCGGCGATCTCAGAACTCTCTCCAAGGAAGGGCTGGAGAACTAGCCTGATTATAAAATTAGGAGAGAGTGGTAGCAGGGACAATGGGAAGGATATTTGTAGAACTTCCACGCTCTACTCACCAACCCAGCTAGTATGGCCATTTTAAGAAGGCTGTTGGTGGCATCTCCAAATGAAACAATACCCAGGGCAGGAGCAAAATGGAAGACTGAGACTGAGACCTACATACTGAATAAGCAGACATGAAAATGATTAACAAGATGGGAAAGGCATACACTGCAGTTGGCCAGACCTGACAGAGAACAATGCTTCAATGCAGCATAGAATTGAGTTCCAGGAACTCCAGGAAAATACAGGCAGAGTAAAGTGGTGTGGAATGGCCTGGGTAAAATACATGAGCAGGTGGTAGGAATGGCAGAGAGTGTACCCCTAAGGAGGGAAGCAGGATAGGAGCAACAATAAGGGTGTACACTCCAAAATATGAGTTGAAGGTATTGGTAGGAGAGTCCAGGATTAGTACTTGGGATCACTTACCAGCAATAGGACAGCAACTCTTCAGGCAAATCCTAGTACCCCCTTACCTACTACCATAAAAGTGAATCAGGGTCCTTGACCCCAGGGATGGAAGTTTTACCCACCATCCTCAAGCATTGCCTCCTCTTAAGCCATGCCTCTACCACATGCAATGCAGCCCAAAGAGCCAAGGATCTGCCACTGGCAGCACTGCCATGACAGCCAGTAGTACTGATTCACATGGTAGGGTCCCACAACAAGTTACCCTCTGAAGGGCACTGCCCCCATCACCACACAGCCTATGGTGAGAAGGGTTCCTAGCTCTATGCTTTAGCCTTTCTGTAGAGCCTAAATCAATTCACCTCACACACATGTGACTGAATGCCACACCCAGCCAATTGGCACTTCCAGTCCCTTAAGCAAATCTCGGGTATAATTTCAGGAGAAACTCCACCCTTACCCCTTCCAGCACAACAGAAAATCCAAAAAACTCCAGACACATCTGATACCTTTCCTGGCATGTAGCATAGACCAGAGTAAGCTGACAATTTGCCCTGACATAGAGATGACAGGTGACATAGCCACACACCTCCCTAGAACTGATGAAAGAAATGTGCCATTCCAGCTGTGATATAGAAGAATAAAAACTATTCCCCTGGCTAGTACATGGGGAAATCCACTACCACCGGCCTTCTGATACAACAGAGAAAGACTACAAAACACCTACCAGTCACCTGACAGCTTACCAAGAACAAAATGCAATACAGAGGAGTAGAACTGTCAGCTCAAAAAACAAAGAGGTAGTGTTTACATAATTGCATCCAAGACATATGAACAAGCTGTCTTGGAACAGTTTGGCAGAGTAACCACGGCTAAGATGAAAGTTTCTTTGAACCACCAGAGGAAACAATGAGGAAGAAGGGCAACATAAAGAGAAGGGGGAAAAGCCACTGTCCTGGTCCATTAATCAAACAAATGAAATATTAAATAAATTAGTAATTCTTAATGTCTAAAATACAACAGTCAGTTAGAAAGCATACGTTGAGACAGGAAACCATAGCTGATTCAATGAACAAAATAAGAGGAAATAAATTGTCCCTGAGAAAGGTCATATAACGGAAATACTCAACAAGGATTTTATTGTTAGTATTACGTATGTTCAAAGAGATACTGAGAAGTACAGAAAAAGATCTAAAAGAAATTAGAAAAACAATACAAAAAATAGAACTTTAATAAGATAGAAAACTGAAAAAAGTACTCTATATATACAAATATTACAGCTCAAGAACAAAAGAGATGATCTGCAAAATGGAAGGACACAAAAGTAGAATTGCAATGACAGAGACTTCCAGTGAACATAAAGGCAGAACTTTGAGAAAGCTTAGCCTAAAGAGCAACAGGAAAAAAAAAGTGGGTGAATGAAGGAAAACAAAGCCTAAGAGAGATGTGAGAGACCATCAAGAAAAATAACTTATGCATTTTAAGGGTGCCAGGCGGAGACGAGAGTGAGAGGGTCAGTAAGAAATTTTGAAGACATAGTGGTAGGATACTTCCCAAACATGACAAAAGAAAGGAAATATAATCTCCAAGAAGCTCAGTGAACTACATGAAAAATAAAATCTAAAAAAAATTCACCAAGGCATTTCATAATCTAACTCCTGAGAACCAAGAACAAAGAGAAAATTTGGAGAGAACGAGAAAAGAGAACTGCTATATACAAGTTGTCCCAAGTAAGTGTTGACTTATCTTCATAAGGAACCCTGATGGCACAGTGCTTCGCTGTCCAAAAGTTGGCAGTTGAGATGTACCATTTGCTCCTTAGGATCCCTATGGGACAGTTCTACTCTGTCCTGTAGGGTCACTATGAGTCTAAATTGACTCAGTGGCAATTAGTTTTAGTTATATCTTCAGAAACCACAGAAGCAAGAAAGTAATGGATGACATATTTAAAGTGCAGAAAGAAAAAAAAATGGCAAGAATAATATACACAGCAAAAATATCATTCAGAAACAAGGGAGAAATTAAGGCATTCTCAGATAAGCAAAAATTAAGGGAATTTGTTAGCACCAGATCAGCCCTACAAGAAACACTAAAAGGACTCTTCCACAACAAAAGTAATGACACTAAAGAGAACCTGAAGGAATACATACACAAAAGCATTGTCAGTATAAAAATGACAACTAAGACACATTTGGATGGCAAATACTTAACTAAGGTAAAGCTATATGCAGAAAATAGGAGCTAAATACATACAATAATAAAATAATTTACATTCATGTTACAGGAAAGCGAAGAGACAAAGATGTAATTGATAATACCACCTAAAAAACAGGGAGGATAAGTGGCAACATAGAATATTTTTATGTTAAGGAATTCAAGGTGTTATAAAGATACATCAGTTTGTTATAAATGTGAGATGCTAAATACAAATCTCAAGGAAAGCACAAAAAAGTAAATAAAAAGAAATCATTTCTGAAAATAAATAGTAAAGCAAACGAATGTCTCAGGACTCACAGGAAAATAATAAATAAAATGAAGAAAAACCCATATTCATAAAGATATCAGCACTGAAGGTAAAGAACAAAGAAACCATAAATTTCACCAAAATTAAAACAAGAAAAAATACAACAAAATGTCAGAAGTAAACCCACCCATGTTGATAATCACCATAAATGTAAATAGAATAAATACTCCTATCAAGAGGTGGAGAGTGGCAGGATGGATTGAAAAACTAGAAAGCACACACACACAAAGAAAAAAAAAAACATGATACATCTCTATGCTGTCTACACCTTAGAAACAAGGTCATATATAGTTTAAAAGCTAAAACATGAAAAATAAAAGTCAATGCAAATAGCAAACGAAACAAAACAGGTGTGATAATATCTGAAAAATCAGACATTAAATTAATATTATAAAAGGTAAAAGAACAACTGTTGATTCAAGAAGACATAACAATTACAAATATGCATCTAACATAAGAGCCTCAAAATATATAAAGCAATCTCTGACAGAAGTGAGCAGAGAATGGGAAGGTGTGCAATAATAGTTGTTTTGTGCAGTTGAATCAATCCCAGCTCATAACTATGCTACAGGACAGAGTAGAACTGCCCCATAGAGTTTCCTAGGCTAAATTTTTAATAAAATAGGTTGTCTTTTCTCTTGCAGAGCTATTGAGTATGTTTGACCTGACAACGTTTTGGTTAGCAGCCAAGCTCTTAATGATTGTGCTACCAATGTATGAAAAGTTACAATAGTAGAAAACTTTAATACACCATTTGCTGTTATGGAAGGAACTAGAAAGCAGATCAATAAAGAAACAGGAGACTTAACTATCACTATTAAACAATTGGACCTAACAGGCATTTATGGAACAATCTACCCACAGCAACTCTACATACATTCTTCTCCAATGAACTAAGATTATTCTCCAATATAGACTACATTTTAGTGCTCAAAGCAAACTTTAATAAACATAGACTGAAACCATACAAAGCATCTTTTGAGACTACAACAGAATGAAGTTAGAAACCAAAAACAGGAAGTAAAGTGGCTGGATGACAAAAGGAAATTAATAGTGTACTACTAAAGATACAAAGGATTATAGAAGAAAAAAGGAGAAATATTTAAAAAAATTACAATTAAACAAGAATGAAGATACACTATACCAAAATCTATAGGACATAGTGGAGGAATTGCTGAGGGAAATCATTAGCATTGAGTGATTACATTAAGAATGAATGAGGATCCCAAATCAATGGTTTAACTCTCCACCATGAAGAAGTAGAAAAGGAACAATAGAAAAATACCAAACTATCAGAAAAAAAGAAAATAATATACATCCTCAGAGAAATAAATGATCTTGAAAATAGGAAAAGAATTGAGTCAATGAAACCAGAAGTTGGTTCTTTGCAAGACTCAATAAAATAGACAATCCACTGCCTAAAGTGACAAAGGAAAAAACTGAGAAGATGCAAATAACCAAAATAAGAAATGAAGATAGAGACATTACAACAGATAAATGAAAAGGAACATAAGAGAATATTATGAAAAGTCACATTTCAACAAACTGGAATGCTTAGATGAAATGCGCATACACCTAGAACATAACCTACTGCTACTAACGCACATACACACACAAATAAAAAATATCCAATAACCCATAAGAAAAGAGGATATTCAATCTGTCATCAAACACCTTGCTCTCCCCAACCAGAAAAAAAAAAAAAAGCAGATGACCAGATGGCCTCACTGGAGAATCTAGCAAACATTCAGAGAAGAAATGACATCGATCCTACTCAAAATCTTCCTAAATATAGGACAGAAGGAAGTGTTTCTTCACTCATTCTATTAAGCCAGCATGACTCTGATACCAAAGCCAAAGACATCACCAGAAAAGAACACTATAGACCAATATCCCTCATAAATATAGACATAAAAACTCTCAACAAAATTTTACCAAACAGAATCCAATAGCACATTCAACAAAAAACTACAACATGATCAAATTGTATTTATTCCAAGGATCCAAGGCTGGTTCAACATTAGAACATCAATCAATGTAATATACTACACGAAAAAAAAAGAAACACCGTATGATCATCTTAATATATGTAGGAAATTATTTTAATAAAAGCCTACACCACTTCCTTATTAAAACTTTTGACAAAATAGAAATAGAGGGGAAATGGCATTAATGCGATTAAGGGCATCTATGAAAAACCAAGAGAGAATATCAAAGTCAATAAAGAAAGTCCAGAGACTGCCGTTTGTAAGGAGAATGAGACAAGGATGGCCCCTATCACAACTTATGTTCAATATTGTTCTGGAAATCCTAGTGAGCAAATTAAGACTAAAGAAAAAAAGGAAGGGAGGGAGGGAGGAAAGAAAGAAAGAAAGAAAAAATGTATCTAATGTAGAAAAGAAGACATAAAACTGTATGGAAATGACATAACATGCATATAAAACCCTGGAGGTTTCACAACAAATCTGCTAGAACAAATAGAAAAATAAAGCAAGGTGGCGGGCTACAAGATCAACACACCAATCACTTGGGTTTTCTGTATTGCAACAAAAAGAGATCAGAAAAGGAAATCGAGTAAGCAGTATCATTTGCAATGTTGTTGTTAGATGCTTAGAGTTGGTTCTGATTCATAAAGACCCTACAAACACTGCCTGGGCCTTTGTTATCCTCACAATTGTTGTTATGCTTGAGCCTGCTTTTGCAGCAACTGTGTCAACCAATCTTGTTGAGGGTATTCCTCTTTTTAACTGACCACCTACTTTACAGGTCTGTGAAAAAGAGAAAGGACCCCAGCAAGATAGACTGACACAGTGACTCCAACAATGGGCTTAAGCATAACAACAATTGTGAGGATGGGAAAGGTCCAGGCAGGATCAGGCAGTGTTTCGTTCTGTTTTACACAGGGTCACTATGAGTTGGAACTGACTAGATGGCACCTAACAACAATGACAACTACTTTACCAAATATGATGTCGTTCTTCAAGGACTGGTCCTTTCACAATATATCGTAAGTACGTGAGGCAAAGTATCACCATCCTAGCCTCTAAGAAGCATTCTGGCTGTGTTTTATTTCTTCCAATACAGATTTGTTCTTTCTTCTAGGGGTCCACAGTATATTCAATATTTTTCGCCAACAACATAATTCAAATGCATCAGTTCAGTCTTCTTTATTCTTTGTCCACCTTTCATATGTGTATGAGGGACTGAAAAAAGCATGGCTTGGGTCATGTGCACCTTAGACCTTAAAGTGACATATTTGCTTGTTTACACTTTAAGGAGGTCTTTTGCAACAGATTGGCCTGGTGCAACAGTTCTTTTGATTTCTTCACAGCTGCTTCCATGGGTATTGATTGTGAATCCAAGTAAAATGAAATCCTTGTCAAATTCAATCTTTTCTCCTTCTATCATGACATTGCTTACTGGTCTGCTTGTGAGGGTTTTTGTTTTCTTTAAATTGAGGTGCAATCCATATTGAAGGCTGTGGTCTTTGATATTATGAGTAAATGTTTCAAGTGCTGTTCACTTTCAGCCAGCAAAGTTGTGTCATCTGCATATTGCTGGTAGTGAGTGAGTCTTCCTCGAATCCTGATGCCCCTTTCTTCTTCGTATAGTCCAGCTTCATGGATTTTTTGTTCAGCATGTGGGTTGAATAAGTATGGTGAAAGGATACAACCCTAAGTCACCTTTCTGATTTGAAACTATGCAGTGTCCCCTCATTCTATTAGAATGACTATATCTTGGTCTATGTAGATTCCTCATAAAAACAGTTAAGTGTTGTGGAATACCCATTCTTCATAATGTTATTCATAATTTGTTATGATCCACACAGTTGAATGCCTTTGCATGGTCAGTAAAGCACAGGTAGACACATTTTAGGTATTCTCTGCTTTCAGTCAGGATCCATCTGACATCAGCAAAGATATCCCTCATTCCATGTCCTCTTCTGTCTCCAGCTTGAATTTCTGGCAGTTCCTTGTTGATGTATTACTGCATTTGGTTTCAAATGATCTTCAGCAAAATTCTACTTGTGTGTGACAGTAATGGTATTATTTGATAATTTCTGCATTTTATTGGATCACCTTGCTCTGGATTGGGCACAAATATCAATATCTTCCCGTTGGTTGGCCAGGTTACTATCTTTCAAATTCTTGGCATAAATGAGTGAGTGGTTGCAGGTCTGGGTCCATTTTTTGAAACATCTCACTTGGTATTCTGTCTATTCCTGGAGTCTTGGGTTTTTTTGCTTTTGTTTTTACCAATGCCTCCAGTGAAACATGGGCTTCTTCCTTCAACACCTTCCGTTCTTGATCACACGGTACTTCATGAAAGGGTTGAGCATCAACAAGTTCTTTTTGGTACAATGACTCTGTGTACTCCTTCCATCTTCTTTTGATGCATCATGCCGTTTAATATTTTCCCCATACAATCTTTCACAATTGCAACTTGTTGTTAGGCACGTCGAGTTAATACTGACTCATAGATAACTTACACGTTATAGACCGAAACACTTCTCAGTTCTGTGCCATCCTCATGATTGTTGCTGCGCTTGTACCCATTGTTGCAGCCACTGAGTTAATCCATTTCAGTTCTTTCAGCTTGAGAAATGGTGAGTATGTTCTTTGCTTTTGGTTTTTGTACTCTAGGTTTTTGTACTATGGGGGTTTCCATGTTGCTGTGATGCTGGAAGCTATGCCACCGGTAGTCAGACACCAGCAGGGTCACCCATGGAGGACAGATTTCAGCTGAGCTTCCAGACTAAGACAGACTTGGAAGAAGAACCCAGCAGTCTACTTCTAAAAAAGAGTAGCCAGTGAAAACCTTATGAATAGCAATGGAACATTGTCTGATATAGTGCTGGAAGATGAGCCCCCCAGGTTGGAAGGCACTCAAAAGATGACTGGGGAAGAGCTGACTCCACAAAGTCGAGTCGACCTTAATGTTGTGGAAGGAGTAAAGCTTTTGGGACCTTCATTTGCTGATGTGGCACAACTCAAAATGAGAAGAAACAGCTGCACACATCCATTAATAATCAGAACTTGGAATGTACAAGTATGAATCTAGGAAAATTGGAAATTGTCAAAAATGAAATGGAATGCATAAACATCAATATCCTAGGCATTAGTGAGCTGAAATGGACTGGTATTGGCCATTTTGAATGAGACAACCTTATAGCCTACTATTCAGGGAATGACAACTTGAAGAGGAATGGTGTTGTATTGATCGTCGAAAAGAACATTTCAAGATCTGTTCCTGAAGTGCAACACTGTCAGTGATGGGATAATATCCATACACCTACAAGGAAGACCAGTTAATATGCCACCAACCACTAGGGTCAAAGTTGAAGAAACAGTAGATTTTTATCAGCTGCAGCAGTCTGAAATTGATTGAACATGCAATCAAGATGCATTGATAATTACTGGTAACTAGAATGTGAAAGTTGGAAACAAAGAAGAAGGATCAGTAGTTGGAAAATGTGGCCTTGGTGATACAAACAATGCCAGAGATCGAATGATAGAATTTTGCAAGACTGATGACTTCTTCATTAAAAACACCTTCTTTCACCAACATAAATGGTGACTATACACATGGTCCTCACCAGACGGAACACACAGAAATCAAATTGACTACATGTGTGGAAAGAGATGATGGAAAAGCTCAATATCATCCATCAGAACAAGACCAGGGGCCGACTGTGGAGCAGACCATCAATTGCTTATATGCAAGTTCAAGCTGAAGCTGAAGAAAATCAGAACAAGTCCACGAGAGCCAAAATATGACCTTGAGTGTGTCCCACCTGAACTTGGAGATCATCTGAAGAGTAGAGATGATGCATTGAACACTAGTGACCGAAGACCAGTTTTGTTGTACATGGGGTCACTTCGGGTGGGAGCTGATTTAAGTGTACCTAACAACAACAACAACATACGGGACCAAACTGACAACAGTAACTTGAAAGAATAGATAGGAAAATTAGGGAAGAGTGAGTTTGTGTAAATGGGGGAGGAAAAGCCAGAAAATGAGGGTGAATGGTTGCACGACTTGAATGTAATCAATGTCACTAAATTGTATATAAGAACTAAGGCGTCTCAATCATTTAGCACTCAGCTGATAACTGTAAGGTTGGTGGTCCAAGCCTACTAGCAGCTCCACAAGAGAAAGATGTGGCACTCTGCTTCCATAAAGATAACATCTTTGGAAACCCTGTAGGGCAGTCATTCTCGGTTCGATAGGGTTGCTGTGAATTGGAATCCACTTGGCAGCAATGCTTCTGAATTGTACATGTAGAAACTATTGAATTGCTGTATACTTTGCTGTGTATATTCTCAACAGCAACATAATGACATGAAAAGATAAAAAAAGGCTTGGAGAAGTTACAGAATGAAAGAATAAAGCAACTCTGAACAGCAAGTAGGGCAAATGCATAGAAGCGTAAAGACTCTGTTTCCCAGAGCTAACACTAAAAGTGCTCAAACTCAGCAATATCAAAGGAACACATAAGAACAAAAACAATAGGGAAGAATGCTAATTCACAGTGGAAAAATTGATAGAACTCTGAGTAAATACAGGTATTGAACTTACTAGAAAAATAAAGGAACTCTTAAATATGCCCAGAGAATGAAAGGCAAATATGGATGAAGAACTAAAGAGAGAAAAAAAATCTGTGATTCTATAAAATGAAAATACTAGTAAAGTGACAGAAGATACAAAAAGGGAGCTTTTTGGAAGTAAAAAGTAAAATTACTAAAGTGAAAAATTTAACAGGGAGTCTCAACAGAAGATTGAGCAGGCAGAAAAAGGAATCAATACATTTTTAATGACAGAAAATTAAAATTTTCCACTCATAGTAAAAAAAGTTAAAGTAAGCAGGAAGAATGCAATGCAGTGGCTATGGGTTTGGCCAAAGAGTGGGCGGTCTGTACTTTGAACCCACCATCTGCTCTGCAAGAGTAGGATTGCAGTCTGCTCCCATAAAGATTTACATCTTTGGAAACCCTATGGGGATGTTATACTCTGTCCTAAACATTCAGAATGAGTAGAAATTAACTTGATGGCAAGTATTTTTTGCTTGTTTGTTTAAACGTCCTATGGATCGTCATCAAGTATACCAAAACAGGAACAAAAGAAAACAAAAATAGGAACAAAAGAAAACTTGAAGAACTAATGACCAAAAACATAACATTTTAAGGAAGAAATGAATACGCACATTTAAGAAACTCAGATGAGCACAAAGGCCAACTTCAATGCCCCAAGGGACATGTGAGGAAGAACCATGGTTGAGGGGTAGT
Organism: Elephas maximus indicus; assembly: GCF_024166365.1. Classification (NCBI taxonomy): domain Eukaryota; kingdom Metazoa; phylum Chordata; class Mammalia; order Proboscidea; family Elephantidae; genus Elephas; species Elephas maximus. Next base: position 3,823,186 of record NW_026060237.1, on the reverse strand, counting down.
AGGGGTGGAGGTGACAATGGTAGGAGGTGTGGGAGACTATCTATCCCAGCCATTGGTTGCTGGCCAGGTGAGCTTTTACTGCTGCTAGCCCTTCTCTGCCTGGCCTCTGAAAGCCGCTTGACCCCATGCAGATTATGAACCACCCAGTGATCAGTGAGAAAGAGGAAGACATGCTCAGCTACATGATCAATCTGGAGGTCAGGACAGAGGTCAGGTGGGGGAGGGGAGTGGGAAAGGATTCATTCATGAAAACAGACAGGGGCAGGACTCCCTGAAAGGCAGGTCACCTAAAAAGATGTTTTTGCTGTTCTCACCTACTCCTTTCTCCCATGTGGAAAAGCTCATCCATCCTAATAACCAATGCAAAAGCCACATTTCTTTTTCAGAGCAACCTCTATTTTCGGAAATGAAGTCATCAACAAAGAATATGACCTTAACATCACTGGTAAGAAGTGGTTTCCTGGATGGGTAGGGGAGAGTGTTAGTATGACCCAGCCCCTTTCCTACATTCTCCTTTTTCTCCAAGGTGTATACCATCTCATTCAACTCTAACCCAGTAGTTCCAGGACTGTGAACATGAGGCTCAGAGCTGCAGGCATCATGACAGCAGCCTTCGCTTCTTCTACTGGTTTTCTGGTCTGAACTTCTCAGTGTATAACAGGATTGCTGAGGTGGGCTGCTGTAGGTAGGATCAGAAATGGCTTTGGTATGTTCCTACTGCTTTGGAAATGAGGGCTGAACCTGGCATAATCTGTCCTGTTTCTACTATCAGATCATCAGTGAGGACCTGTGCATTAATTCCCGAAAGTAACACCTGAGGGAGGAAGGAAGCAGGAGAGGCACTGGAGAGAACAGGTGATGAACAGGAGAGAATTTCATTCCATTCTGCATGGAGTTGCCCTGAGGTGGAAGGGACACGAAGCCATCTATTGGTAACAACATGAAAAGTGGAGATTGAGTCACTAATCAAAAACTGATCCACAAAGAAAAGCCCAAGACCATATGGCTTCACAGATGGATTCTACCAAACATTTAAAGAATTAGCACAAATCCTTCTAAAATGAAACTCCTTATTTCTGCAGGTCTCTTGGGGCAATCTACTGTTTCATTCTAATACACAGGAGCTGGGGGTGGGGTGTCGAGTCTAACTCTGGTACATTCACCCCATACGCAACTGAATCCAACATAAGCTTTTCCTGGGCATGGGTGGATGATGTTATAGATAACAAATGTTTGATCCATTTTGAGAGAACCATCTTGTACATCCATGTCTGCTGATCCAGTAACTCCAGCCAGGAGGGCCAGCAATGCTCTTTGCCATGATACAAACACAAGGTGTACCCGTGTGTTTGAGTCTGGGTAAATAACTAACAGAAACTATAGTCCCAAATGATGCACAAAAGTGAGAGAACTCAAGTAAATGGAGGTTGAGCCGCTAATCAAAAACTGATACACAAAGAAAAGCCCAAGACTATAGAGAAAGACATTGCTAGTAAATTAGTGACCAGTTTGTTTTATGCTTATGTAAATATAAAGTTACTTTGTACTAAACTTTGAATCAGTTTTAAGTGCAAATGTTTTAATGATTTCCTTTCAGAATGTATATTTCTGGTGCAAAGAAATACACTGGACTTAGTTCATTTTGATACTGTGTCCTACAACTTTAACTTATTTACTGTCTCTGATGGTTTTGTTGTTTTTCTTTTTTTATGGATTTTATAGAATTGTTTTTATTGTAAGTTTATGTTATATGTGGAAGGAGATAGTTTTACTTTTTCACTTCTGATTTGATGCCATCTGTATCTTGCTAAATTTCTCTGGCTAGAGCTCTGGACGTACTGTTGAATACAAATGGCAAAAGCAGGCATTCTACTTTTGTTCTTGGCAGTAGTGGGGTGCTTCTAGTATTTCTCTATTGAATGTGATGCTAGTTTGGGGTTTTTAATAAATTTCCTTTTGACGTTAAGCATCCTTCTATTTCTTGTTAGAGGGTTTTCATCACGAAAGGCTGTTGGGTTGTGTCCAGTTTGCTTCTGCAATGAGATGATGTAAATTTGCTCTTCATTCTCTCAATGTGCTGTATTATGTGTATGAATTTTTATATATTCAGCCAACTTGTATGATGGGAATACCTTCTTTCTGAACGTGGAATATAATCCTGTAATTATCTGCTGGATTTTGCTAGCATTCTCTTCAGGATTTTTGCAGGCATATCCATAAAATGTGTTTCTCTGTAGTTGTTTTGTTGTTTCCCTACTGGCGTATTTTTCTAGCTTTGATGTCAATGTAATGTTAGACTCATAGAATGAGACAGAAAGTGTTCTCTAAGGTGGTGCTTTTCAAAGACCTTAACTTTGCCTCATCTCTTGGTGTTTTACTGACTTTATCGCTGTGCAAATTTTTAATTTTGTTCTAACTTTTTTCTGCATTTTTTCATTTTCCTTCTTTGCAGGTTCCCTTCAAATTATGTTAACACCTTAAGCTTAGAAAACATTCATTGTACCTTAATACTAATTTAGTTTTAGTACTATACAGTTGTCCATCTTTTGGGTATGTTGTTATTGTCACCCATTACATCTGAACATAGTGCAAGTCTAATACCATGTGGATGATAATAGTTTTTACAGTTTTCCTTAAATAATATAGGAATCAAAAGAGTCATTTCAGAGGAACTACAACAAAATGGTTTTATATCTTAATTCTACTTATTATATATAATTTATGCATGCATATGTATATTACATGTGTGTACATACATGCATTGTTATTGTTATAAATATACTCATATAATTATACTTCATATCTAACCTCATTTTTTAGCAGTTATAATCTTTTCCCTACTCACTTCCTTTGTGTTGCCCTCGTCCATATATTACACATGTATTAATTTTGTATATAGCATAGATTCAACAACACATATCATTTCATATGATTTGTTTTAAAAGAAGAGGATTAAGAAGGTTGCACATGCATTTTTTAAATATGCATTTTTAAAGTGATCTTTGTATTGAGTTACTCTTTTAGTCTTTCTCATGAGAGATAAGCTGGAGAAAAATTCTCTTGATCTTTCTTTAACTGGATTTTTTTTAATTGGCAATAATTCTTTTAATTATACCTTTACCGCATAAAAGGTCCTTGGTTGACATTTTTGTCTCCTTTGATAACTTGGCAGATTCTGTCCCTCTGCCTTCTACCCTCGTGTCTTTCTGCTTAGAGATCATCTTTTAATCTTACTGTGTTTCTGTTGTCAATGATGTATTTTTCTTGCTGCTTTAGAGATTTTCAGCTTGTATTTAGCTTTTAGCATTTTTACTATGATATATTTATTCGTAGATCCCTGTGTTTTACCTCTGGGAAAATATTAGAGCTTCCTAGATGTACAGGTTATTTTTTTAAATACTTTTCTGAACATTATAGAAATTATGTCTTTTAATTCCTTACTTCCTCCCTCCTTCTCTCCTATTATCACTCCCTCCCTCCCTCTTCTCACTACTCTCCTTACATTATTCTCATAACCCATTCAGTGGTGTCCTTATTGGCACCTCATACTTTTCTGAGGCCCGGTTCATTTGCCTTCATTCTTTAGACACTGTGCTTCAAATTCCATAACTTCTGTCCATCTAAATTTAAATTTTCTGGTTACTGGCAAATTATACCCATTGCAACTGTGTAATTTCCATTTTAAAAAAGTAATTTATATCTTTTCATTAATATTCTTCATTGACATGGCATTCTCATCATACCTTTCTTTGACTGTTCAAAGAAGGTAGTTCTGTGAAATTGTTCTCTGTTACACTCAACTTTTTGTTGGTCTCACAGGCAGTTATTTTGCTTGCATCATTGCTGATATGCAGGTCATACTTCCATGTTCCTTTACATGTCTCATGGTTTTCTTTCTTTTTTTCTTTGAGGAGGAACTAGACATTTTAGATAATACGTTGTAGAAACTCTGGATACTGTCTGTTCCTTGGTGTCTTGTTATTGTTAATTGTTTATTTGTTCAGGAACTGGATGGAATATTTTAGTGAAGTGTATACCTTTTCTGAAGCTTTTAGACTCTGATGTTCCTCCTCAGGGAACCATAACTTTGGGTAGGTCCACAGTGACTGTGGAATGACAGTTGTATTGGCAGGACTTTCTTTCACTCTTTCTTTTTTTTAAATAATTTTTATTGTGCTTTAAGTGAAAGTTTACAAATCAAGTCAGTCTGTCACATACAAGCTTATATACACCTTACTCCAAAGTCCCATTTACTCTCCCATTAATGAGTCAGCCTGCTCCCTCCTTCCAGTCTCTCCTTTTGTGAAGATTTTGCCAGTTTCTAACCCTCTCTGCCCTCATATCTTCCCTCCAGACAGGATATGCCAACACAGTCTCAAGTGTCCACCTGATACAAGTAGCTCACTCTTTGTCAGTATCTCTCTCCAACCCATTGTCCAGTCCCTCCTACGTCTGATGAGTTGTCTTAGGGAATGGTTCCTGTCCTGGGCCAACAGAAGGTTTGGGGACCATGACAGCTGGGATTCTTCTAGTCTTCAGTGGCTGAATTCCCTGGGCCAGAAATAGACATTGTTGAGCACCTAGAGCAATCCTCTTGGCCTCAGCAAAGGAAAAAAAATGCATTTGGGGGAAAACATAATTTGCTAGCTCCACTAACCACGGGAGTTGAGGACAGAAGCGGCTCCTGTCCAGGCATAAACTGTCCGCGGACCTTGAGCAACTTTCCCTTCTGCATGGACCTGTGTGGGCGTATTTCGGGAGAATACACCCTTGTCGGCAGACTCCAACCATTTCAGCTGCACAGTGCAGATGTGGGTGTTTGATGTTTGACATTGCTTTCCCTATTAAACAAGGTCCTCAGCTACTGACATGACAGGCCTAAGGGCTGGTAGCTCCACTGATGTCACTCAGCCACCTGCGACAGAGGTCCAAAGATGACTGGTACCTCCCAGTACTTACAAGCAAAAACTTTAGGTACCCACGGTCCATCTACGGAATTCACCCACGTGCATTCTCTAGGGAACACGGATGTGTGTTCCTTGGAGACACTCGGGGGTCGGTTCTCAGCCCCCTCACCTTGTTCAGAGCATGACCCCCTGCTGCAGTCAAGTACCGTTATATATGCCAATCACCCCTACCCCTCTAAGATAGTAGGACAGAGTTTGTACCACACTCTTGATGATCACCTACCTGGAAACCTGAGCTGAATTCATACAAGAAAACTGAATGGACTGCTAGACTGAAATACCTGATAACAGCCCTAGCCAGCTGGGGACCAGATTTCAGAGCTCCAAAGGTGAAAATAATCAAGCTAGCTCACTCGAGGAACACCTAGGGGTATATCAAAACAAAACAAAGCAAGAAGCTATGACACAGTAAGCAAGGATAAACTAATACAAAAACTTATACGAGGCTCGGAGGCAACAGTCAATACCAAGTCACATAAAGAAACAGACCATGATCACCTCAACAGGCTCTCAAAACAAAGAACCCAGGGATCTTCTAGATGAAAGTGCATTCCTGGAATTAGCAGATGCAGAATAGAAAAACTTAATACACAGAACCCTTCAAGACATCAGGAAGGAAATGAAGCAATATGCCGAACAAGCCAAGGAACACACAGATAAAGCAACTGAAGAAATTAGAAAGATTATTCATGAATATTATGAAAAATTTAATTTAATAAACAGCAATCAGAAATTCAGAAGATTAACAATAAAATTACAGAAGTAGAAAACTCATAGAAAGTCAGAGGGACAGAATTGAGCAAGTAGAAGCTAGAATTTCTGAACTCGAAGATAAACCACTTGGCACTAATATATTTAAAAAAATCAGATAAAAGAATTTAAAAAAATGGAGAAACCTTAAGAATGATTTGGGTCTCAATTAAGAAAATTAACCTATGAAGGACTGGAGTACCAGAACAGGGAGGGATAACAGAAAATACAGAGAGAACTGTTGAAGATTTGTTGGCAGAAAACTTCCCTGATATCGTGAAAGATGAGAAGATATCTATCCAAGATACTCATCGAGCTCCACATAAGGTAGATGTTAAAATAAAGCCACCAAGATGTATTATAATCACACTTACCAAAACTAAAGATAAAGAGAGAAATATAAGAGCAGCGAGGGATAAACAAAAAGTTACGTGTAAAGGAGAGCCAATAAGAATCAGGTCAGACTACTCAACAGAAACCATGCAGGCAAGAAGGCAATGGGATGACGTAAGTAAAAAATTGAAGGAAAAAAATGCCTGCCAAGAATCCTATACCCAGCAAACTGCCTCTTAATATGAAGGTGCAATTCAGACATTTCCAGATAAACACAAGTTGAGGGAATTCATAAAAACCAAACCAAAACTACAAGAAATACTAAAGGGAGTTCTTTGGTTAGAAAATCAATAATATATCAAACCAAGACTAAAACACTGGGCAGAGCAACCAGAAGTCAACGCAGACAGGGAAATCCAAAAAAAAAAACAAAGCAAGATTCTTAAAAAAAAAAAAAAAAAAAAGCCCAAAACAGAGTAACAGCGATGTTATTATAGAAAAAAAAGACAACATTAAAATAATAAAGAGGGACTAAGAAATGTAATCATACACCTTCCATATGGAGAAGAAGATACGGCGATACAAAGAAATAAAAGTTAGTTTTAAATTTAGAGAAACAGGTGTAAATAATGAGGTAACCATAAAGGAGACAAACTACCCTACTCATCAAAATAAAATGCAAGAAAATAATAGAGACTCAGCCGAAACAAAATCAACAACAAAAATTTGAGGAAAGGACAATATATAATCTACTCAGCACATACAATTCAGTGGGAAAACAAAACTGTCAACAGCACACACACAAAAAAAAAAAAGACATCAAAATGATAGCACTAAATTCATACCTATCCATAATTACCCTGAATGAAAATGGACTAAATGCACCAAAAAAGAGACAGAGAGTGGCAGGCTGGATTAAAAAACATCTGTCTATATGCTGCCTACAAGAGACACACCTTAGAGATACAAACTAAAACTCAAAGGATGGAAAAAAAATATATCAAGCAAACAACAATCAAAAAAGAGCAGAAGTGGAGATATTAATTTCTGACAAAATAGGCTTTAAAGTTAAATCCATCTCATAAAGGATAAGGAAGGACACTATATAATGATTAAAGGGACAATACACCAAGAAGATATAACCATATTAAATATTATCTGCCCAATGGCAGGTCTGCAAGATACATAAAACAAACTCTGTCAGCATTGAAAAGTGAAGTAGACAGCTCCACAATAATAGTAAGAGACTTCAACCCACCACTTTTGGTGAAGGACAGGACATCCAGAAAGAAGTTCAATAAAGACAAGGAAGATCTAAATGCCACGATCAATCAACTTGATCTGTTAGACATATATAGAACATTCCACCCAACAGCAACGAAGTATACTTTCTTTTCTAGTGCACATGGAACATCCTCTAGAATAGACCACATATTAGGTCCTAAAGACAGCCTTAGCAGAATCCAAAACATTGAAATATTACAAAACATTTTCTCTGACCATAAGGCCATAAAAGCGGAAATCAATAACAGGAAAAGCAGGGAAAATAAAAAAAAACACTTGGAAACTGATCAATACCCTGCTCAAAAAAGACTGGATTATAGAAGACATTAAGGATAGAATAAAGAAATTCATAGAATCCAATAAGAATGAAAACACTTCCTATCAGAACCTTTGGGACACAGCAAAAGCGATGCTCGGAGGCAAATTTATATCAATAAATGCACACATCCAAAAAGAAGAAAGGGCCAAAATTAAAGAACTATCCCTACAACTTGAACAAATAAAAAGAGAGCAACAAAAGAGACCTAGAGGCACCAGAAGAAAACAAATAATAAAAATTAGAGCTGAACTAAATGAAATAGAAAACAGAAAAACAATTGAAAGATTAACAAAATTAAAAGCTGTTTTTCTGAAAAAATCAACAAAATTGATAATCCACTGGCCAAAATGACAAAAGAAAACCAGGAGAGGAAGCAAATACCCCAAATAAGGAATGAGAGGGGCGATATTACAACAGACCCAACTGAAATTAAAAGAATCATATCAGATTACTACAAAAAACTATACTCCAACAAATTTGAAAACCTAGAAGAAATGGATGAACTCCTAGAAACACACTACCTACCAAAACTAACACAAAAGGAGGTACAGTAACTAAATAGACCCCTAACAAAAGAAGAGATTGAAAAGGTAATCAAAAAACTCCCAACAAAAAAAAGGCCTGGTCTGGACGGCGTCACTGTAGAGTTCTACCAAAATTTCAGAGAAAAGGTATCAATTGATGCAGAAAAGACATTTGACAAAGTTCAACACTCATTCATGATAAAAACTCAGCAAAATAAAAATAAAAGGAAAATTCCTCAACAAAATAAAGGGCATTTATACAGAGCCAAGAGCCAACATCACCCTAAATGGAGGGAGCTTGAAAATATTCCCACTGAGATCGGGAACCAGACAAGGGTGCCCTTTATCACCACTCTTATTCAACATTGTGCTGGAAGTGCTAGCCAGAGCAATTAGGGTAGATAAACAAATAAAGGGGATCCAGATTATCAAGGAATAAGTCAAAGTATCTATATTTGCAGATGACATGATCTTATACACAGAAAACCCTAAGGAATCCTCCAGAAAACCACTGATACTAATAGAAGAGTTTGGCAAAGTATTGGGATACAAGATAAACACACAAAAATCAGTTGGATTCCTCTACACAGACAAAAGAACATGGAAGAGGAAATCACCAAATCAATGCCATTTGTAGTAGCCACCAAGAAGATAAAATACTTAGGAATAAATCTTACCAGAGATGTAAAAGACTTGTATAAAGAAAACTACAGTACACTTCTGCAAGAAACGAAAAGAGACTTAGATAAGTAGAAGAAAATACCTTGTTCTTGGATAGGAAGACTTATCATTATAAAAATGCCTATTCTACCAAAAGCGATCTATACATATAATGCAATTCCAATTCAAATCCCAACGACATTCTTTAATGAGATGGAGAAACATATCACCAACTTCACATAGAAGGGAAGGAGGCCCTGGATAAATAAGTCATTACTGAAAAAGAAAAACAAAATGAGAGGCCTTACTTTACCTGATTTTAGAACTTATTATATGGCCACCGTAGTCAAAACAGCCTGATACTGGTACAACAACAGATACATGGACCAATAGAACAGAACTGAGAATCCAGACATAAATATATCCACATATGAGCAGCTGATATTTGACAAAGGCCCCAAAACAGTTACATGGGGAAAAAACAGTCTTTTTAACAAATGGTGCTGGCATAACTGGATATCCATCTGTAAAAAAATGAAACAAGAACCATACATCACTCCATGCACAAAAACTAACTCAAAATGGATCAAAGATCTAAATATAAAATCTAAAATGAAAAAGATCATGGAAGAAAAAATAGAGACAACTTTAGGAGCCCTTAATACATGGCATAAACATTATACAAAATATTATAAATAATGTAGAAGAAAAGTAGGTAACTGGCAGTTCATAAAAATCAAGCACCTATGCTCATCCAAAGACTTCACCAAAAGAGTAAAAAGACTACCTACAGACTGGAAAAAAGTTTTTAGCTATGATATTTCTGATCAGTGCCTGATCTCTAAAATCTACATGATACTGCAAAAACGCAACTGCAAAAAGACAAATAACCCAATTAAAAAATGGGCAAAAGATATGGATAGACACTTCATTAAAGAAGACATTCAGGTAGCTAACAGATAAATAAGGAAATATTTACAATCATTAGCCACTAGATAAATACAGACAAAACTACAACGAGATTTTTCTCCAACTAGGCTGGCATTAATCCAAAAAACACAAAATAATAAATTTTGGAGAGGCTGTGGAGAGATTGGAAAACTTACACACTGCTGGTGGGAATGTCCAATGGTACAACCACTTTGGAAATCGATTTGGCGCTTCCTTAAAAAGCTAGAAACAGAACTACCATACGATCCAGCAGTCCCACTCCTTGGAATATATCCGGAGAAATAAGAGCCTTTACACTAACAGATATATTCACACCCATGTTTATTGCAGCACTGTTTACAATAGCAAAAAGATGAAAGCAACCAAGGTGTCCATCAACAGATGAATGGATAAATTACGGCATATTCACACAATGGAATAGTATGCATTCATAAAGAACCATGAGGAATCTGTGAAACATTTCATAACATGGAGGAACCTGGAAGGCATTATCCTGAGTGAAATTAGTCAGTTGCAAAAGGACAAATATTGCATAAAAGCATTATTATGAGGACTTGAGAAATAGCTTAAACTGAGAAGAAAACATTCTTTTTGGTTACGAGATGGGGGAGGGAGGGTGGGAGAAGGGTATTCACAAATTAGATAGTAGATAGGAACTACTTTAGGCAAAGGGAAAGTCAGGACACAATACAGGGAGGTCAGCACAAGTGGACTAAACAAAAAGCAAAGAAGTTTCCTGAATAAACTGAATGCTTCAAAGGCCAGTGTAGCAGGGGCAGGGGTCTTGGGGCCATGGTTTCAGGGGACATCTAAGTCAATTGGCATAATAAAATCTATTAAGAAAACATTCTGCATCCCACTTTGAAGAGTGGTGTCTGGGGTCTTAAATGCTAGCAAGGAGCCATCAAAGATGCATCAATTGGTCTTAACTCACCTGGATCAAAGAAGAATGAAGAACACCGAGGGCACAAGGTAATTATGAGCCCAAGAGACAGAAAGAGCCACATGAACCAGAGACTACATCATCCTGAGGCCAGAAGAGCTAGATTGTGCCCGACTACAACTGATGACAGCCCTGATAGGGAACACAACAGAGAAGCCCTGAGGGAGGAGGAGAGCAGTGGGATGCAGACCCCAAATTCTCATAAGACCAGACTTAATGGTCTGACTCAGATAGAAGGACCGCAGTGGTCATGGCCCCCAGACCTTCTGTTGGCCCAGGACAGGAACCATTCCCGAAGCCAACTCTTCAGACATGGATTGGACTGCATAATGGGTTGGAGAGGGATGCTGGTGAGGAGTGAGATTCTTGGATCAGGTGGACACTTGAGCCTATTTTGGCATCTCCTCCCTGGAAGGGAGAAGAAAGGGTGGAGGGGGTTACAAGCTGACAAAATGGACACGAAAAGAGAGAGTGGAGGGAGACAGCAGGCTGTCTCATTCAGGGGAGAGTTAATTGGGAGTGTGTAGCAAGGTGTATATGGGTTTTTTGTGTGAAAGACTGACTTGATTTATAAACTTTCACTTAAAGCACAATAAAAACTATTTTTTAAAAAATGCCAAACTTTCCCAAGTTTTCTCAGTAAATAAAGGAGGAAGGTATCTCATTTCATGAGGGAAAGTACAAGCCAGATACAAAAACTTGACCAGGACATCACAAGAAAATTGCAGACCAAGACTCTTCATGAATGTAGAAAAATTCTTACTTAAATATCAGCAAATTTAATTCAACATGTATAATGTATATGATATATCATGACCAAGTAGAGTTTAACATTCAAAAACCAATATCATTCACCACCATAACATCACAGAAGAAAAAAGTACATGCATGTCAATTACTGCAGAAAAAGCATTTCAAAAAAATTAGTAGACATTTATGATTTTTTAAAAACTCAGCAAATTAGAACCAGAAGACAAGTTCTTCAATCTGATCAAGGGCATCTATGAAAAACCTGCTTATAGTATCATAGATATTGGTGAAATGTTGAAAATTCTTCCCCAAGGATGGGATCAAGGCAAGAATATCAGTTCTCACTTCTTCTGTTGAACATTTTTCTCTTATTTACAGTGAAGTACAGAAAGAAAGAAATAAAAGGTTCTGTATCTCTAAAAAAAAAGTAAAAGAAAAACTAGATAAATGGGAGCTCCTAAAAATCAAACACCTATGCTCATCCAAAGACTTCACTAAAAGAGTAAAAAGACTACCTACACACTGGGAAAAAGTTTTTCGCTATGACATTTCTAATCAGTGTCTGATATCTAAAATCTGCATGATACCGCAAAAACTCAACAAGAAAAAGACGAATAATCCTATCAAAAAATAAGTAAAAGATAGGGATTGACACTTCACTAAAGAAGGCATTCGAAAAGCTAACAGATACATGAGGACATGTTCACGATCATTAGCCATTAGAGAAATGCAGATCAAAACTACAATGAGATTTCATCTCACTCCAACAAGGCTGGCATTAATCCAAAAACCACAAAATAATAAATGTTGGAGAGGCTGTGGAGAGATTGGAACACTTATACACTACTGGTGAGAATGTCAAATGGTACAACCACTTTGGAAATCAATTTGGTACTTCCTTAAAATGCTAGCAATCTCACTCCTCGGAATATATCCTAGAGAAATAAGAGCCTTTACATGAAAAGATATATGCATACCCATGTTTATTGCAGCACTGTTTAAAATAGCAAAAAGATGGAAGCAACCAAGGTGCCCATCAACAGATGAATGATTAAATAAATTATGGTATATTCACACAATGGAATAGTATGCATTCATAAAGAACCGTGAGGAATCTGTGAAACATTTCATAACATGGAGGAACCTGGAAGGCATTATGCTGAGGGAAATTAGTCAGTTGCAAAAGGACAAATATTGTAAAAGACCACTATTATAAGAACTTGAGAAATAGTATACACTGAGAAAAAAACATTCTTTTGTGGTCATGAGAGGAGGGAGGGAGGGATGGTGGGCGTGGGGTATTCACTAATTACTTGGTAGGTAAGAACTACCTTGGGTGAAGGGAAAGACAACACACAATACAGGGAAGTCAGCACAACTGGACTAAACCAAAAGCAAAGAAGTTTCTTGAATAAACTGAATGCTTCGAAGGCCAGTGTAGCAGGGGCAGGGATTTGGGGACCATGGTTTCAGGGGACATCTAAGGAAATTGGCATAATAAAATCTATTAACAAAACATTCTGCATACCAACTTGAAGAGCGGCATCTGGGGACTTCAATGCTAGCAAGCAGCCATCTAACATGCATCAATTGGTCTCAACCCATCTGGATCAAAAGAGAATGAAGAACACCAAGGACACAAGGTAATTATGAGCCCAAGAGACAGAAAGGGCCACATGAACCAGGGGTTACACCAGCCAGAGACCAGAAGAACTAGATGTTGCCCAGCTACAACCGATGACTGCCCTGACAGGGAACACAACAGAGAATCCCTGGGGGAGCAGAAGAGCAGTGGGATGCAGAACCCTAATTCTAATAAGACCAGAATTAAAGGTCTGACTGAGACCGGAAGGACACCGGTGGTCATGGCCCCCAGACCTTCTGCTGGCCCAGGACAGGAACTATTCCCGAAGCCAACTCTTCAGATATAGATTGGACTGGACAGTGGGTTGGAGAGGGATGCTGATGAGGAGCGAGCGTCTTGCATCAGGTGGACACTTGAGACTATGTTCGCATCTCCTGCCTGGAGGGGAGATGAGAGGGTAGAGGGGGTTGGAAGCTGACGAAATGGACATGAAAAAAGAGAGTGGAAGGAGAGAGTGGGCTTTCTTATTAGGGGGAGATTAACTGGGAGTATATAGCAACGTGTATATAAGGTTTACGTGAAAGACTGACTTGACTTGTGAACTTTCACTTAAAGCACAATAAAAATTATAAAAAAAAGAGAAGCAAGTAGAGAGACAGGGTACCTCATACCACTAAGAAAGAAGAGCCAGGAGCACATGTCCTTTGGATCCAGGGTCCCTGGGCTGAAAAGATCCTAGACCAGGGAAGACTGATAACAAAGACCTTCCTCTAGAGCCCACAGAGAAAAGAAAGCCTTCACCTGGAACTGATGCCTGAATTTGGACTTATAGCCTAATAGACTATGAGAGAATAAATTTCTCTTTGTTTAAGCCAAAAAAAAAAAAAAAAGGCAGGAGTGGCAATATTAATTTATGACAAAATAGATTTTAAAGTTAAATCCATCTCATAAAGGATAAGGAAGGACACTATATAATGACTAAAGGGACAATACACCAAGAAGATATACCCATATTAAATATTCATGCACCCAGTGACAGGGCTGCAAGATACATAAAACAAACTATCAGCATTGAAAAGTGAAATAGACAGCTCCACAATAATAGTAGGAGACTTCAACCCACCACTTTCAGTGAAGGACAGGACATCCAGAAAGAAGCTCAATAAAGACACCGAACATCTAAATGACACAATCAGCCAAGTTGACCTCATAGACATATACAGAACACTCCACTCAACAGCAACCAAGTATATTTTCTTTTCTAGTGCACATGGAACATTCTCTAGAATATACCACATATTAGGTCATAAACCAAGCCTTAGCAGAATCCAAAACATTGAAATATTACAAAGCGTCTTCTCTGACCATAACACCATAAAAGTGGAAATCAATAACAGGAAAGCAGGGAAGAGAAATCGATACTTTGAAACTGAACAATACCCTGCTCATAAAAGACTGGATTATAGACGACATTAAGGATGGAATAAAGAAATTCATAGAATCCAATGAGAATGAAAACACTTCCTATCAGAACCTTTGGGACACAACAAAAGCAGTGCTCAGAGGCTAATTTATATCAATAAATGCACATATCCAAAAAGAAGAAAAAGGTGAAAATCAAAGAATTATCCCTACAACTTGAACAAATAGAGAGCAAGAAAAGAAACCCACAGGAACCAGAAGAAAACAAATAAAAATTAGAGCTGAACTAAATGAAACAGAAAAACAATTGAAAGAATTAACAAAACTAAAAGCTGTTTTTTTGAAAAGATCAACAAAATTGATAATCCACTGGCCACACTGACAAAAGAAAAACAGGAGAAGAAGCAAATAACCTTAATAGGGAATGAGAGGGGAGATATTACAACAGACCCAACTAAAATTAAAAGAATCATGTCAGATTACTATGAAAAACTATACTCCAACAAATTTGAAAACCTAGACGAAATGGATGAATTCCTAGAAACACGCTACCTACCAAAACTAACACAAACAGAGGTAGAATAATTAAATAGACCCATAACAAAAGAACAGATTGAAAAGGTAGTCAAAAAACTCCCAACAACAACAAAAAAAAAGCCCTGGTCTGGACAGCTTCACTGTAGAGTTCTACTACCAGAGAAAAGTTAACACCACTACTACTAAAGGTATTTCAGAGCATAGAAAAGGATGGAATACTATCAAACTCATTCTATGAAGCCACCATATCCCTGATACCAAAACCAGGTAAAGACACCACAAGAAAAGAAAATTATAGAACTATATCCCTCATGAGCGTAGATGCAAAACTCCTCAACAAAATTCTAGCCAATAGATTTAAAAATATATTAAAAAATAATTCACCATGACCAAGTGGGATTCATACCAGGTATGCAGGGATGGTTCAACATTAGAAAAACAATTAATGTAATCCACCAAGTAAATAAAACAAAAGACAAGAATCATATGATTTTATCAATTGATGCAGAGGAGGCATTTGACAAAGTTCAACACTCATTTGTGATAAAAACTCACAGGAAAATAGAAATAGAAAGAAAATTCCTCGACGTAATAAAGGGCATTTATACATAGCCAATAGCCAACATCACCCTAAATGGAGAGAGTCTGAAAGCATTCCCACTGAGATCAGGAACCAGACAAGGATGCCCTTTATCACTGTCCTTATCCAGAATTGTGTTGGAGGTCCTAGCCAGAGCAATTAGGCTAAATAAAGAAATAAAGGGCATCTAGATTGTCAAGGAATAAGTCAAAGTATCTCTGTTTGCAGATGACATGATCTGGTGGCATAATGGTTAAATGCTACAGCTGCTAGCCAAAGGGTCAGCAGTTCGAATCAGCCAGACTCTCCTTGGAAACTCTATAGGACAGTTCTACTCTATAGGGTCGTTATAAGTCGGAATCGACTTGACGGCACTTGGTTTTTGGGTTTTATGATCTTGTATACAGAAAACCCTAAGGAATCCGCCAGAAAGCTACTGAAACTAATAGAAGTGTTCAGCAGAGTATTGGGATACAAATTAAACATACAAATATCGGTTGGATTCCTCTACACCAACAAAAGAACATCGAAGAGGAAATCACCAAATTGATGCTATTTATAATAGCCCCCAAGAAGATAAAATACTTAGGAATAAATCTTACCAGAGATGTAAAAGACTTATACAAAAAAAAAAAAAAACTACAATACTGTAAGAAAGCAAAAGACAGACACTTACATAAGTGGAAAAACTTACCTAGCTAATGGATAGGAAGACTTAACAGTACAAAAGTGTCTATTCTACCTAAAGTGATCTATACATATAATGCAATTCCGATCCAAATCCCAATGACATTCTTTAATGAGATGGAGAAACATATCACCAACTTTACATGGAAGGGAAAGAAGCCCTGGATAAATAAGGCATTACTAAAAAAGAAGAACAAAGTGGGAGGCCTTACTTTACCTGATTTTAGAAACTCTTATACTGTCACAGTAGTCAAAACAGCTTGGTACTGGCTCTGGTACAACAACAGATACACAGACCAATGGAACAGAATTGAGAATCCAGACATAAATACATCCACATATGAGCAGTTGATATTTGACAAAGGCCCCAAAACAGTTACATGGGGAAAAGACAGTCTTTTTAACAAATGGTGCTGGCATAACTGGATATCCATCTGCAAAAAAATAAAACAAGTCCCATACCTCACTCCATGCACAAAAATGAGCTCAAAATGGATCAATGACCTAAATATAAATTCAAAAACGATAAAGATCATGGAGGAAAAAATAGGGACAACATTAGGAGCCCTAATAAATGGCATAAACAGTATATAAAACATGATTAAGAATGCAGAAGAAAAACTAGATAACTGGGAGCTCCTAAAAATCAAACACTTGTGCTCATCCAAAGACGTCACCAAAAGAGTAAAAAGACTACCTACTGACTGGCACCCCCAGGTGTCTCTCAGTTTGTCATACTGTGGGGGGCTGTGTGTTGCTGTGATGCTGGAAGCTATGCCACCGGTATTCAGATATCAGCAGGGTCACCCATGGAGG
This sequence comes from Elephas maximus indicus, assembly GCF_024166365.1. Lineage (NCBI taxonomy): Eukaryota > Metazoa > Chordata > Mammalia > Proboscidea > Elephantidae > Elephas > Elephas maximus. Next base: position 3,806,078 of record NW_026060237.1, on the reverse strand, counting down.
ACAGTTTTCAACTGAGCTTCCAGACTAAAACTAGGAAGAAGGACCCGGCAGTCTACTTCTGAAAACCATTAGCCAGTGAAAACCTTATGAATAGCAGTGGAACATTGTTTGATATAGTAATGGAAGATGAACCCTCTGGGTTGGAAAGCACTGAAAAGATGGCTGGGGAAGAGCTGCCTCCTCAAAGTAGAGTCGACCTTCATGACGTGGATGGAGTAAAGCTTTCGGGACCTTCATTTGCTGATGTGGCACCACTTAAAATGAGAAGAAACAGCTGCAAACATCCATTAATTGTTTGAACCTGGAATGTAAGAAGTATGAATCTAGGAAAATTGGAAATCATCCAAAATGAAATGGAACACATAAACATCGATATCCTAGGCATTAGTGAGCTGAAATGGATTGGTATTGGCCACTTTGAATCGGACTATCATATAGTCTACTATGCTGGGAATGACAACTCGAAGAGGAATGGTATTGCATTCACGGTCAAAAAGAATGTTTCAAGATCTATCCTGAAGCACAATGCTATCAGTGATAGGATAATATCCATACACCTACAAGGAAGACTAGTTAATATTATTATTCAAATTTACACACCAACCATTCATTGGGGTCTTGTTATTGCTCATGCTTTGTTTATTTGCTCAGTGGCTGAATGGCATATTTTAGTGAAGTGTGTTCCTTACCTAGCGTTGTAAGACTCTGATGTTACTCATCAGAAAGCCACAGGTTTGGATATGTCCACAGTGACTGTGGAATGACACCGGTACTGGTAGGACTCACTTTCACTCTTTTCCTGACAACACACTGCTAATGCTGTTGTTGTTCGGTTCCCTTGAGTTGGGTCTGACTCACAGTGACCTTATGTGTAAAGGAATGAAACTCCTATTCCTGTACCATCCTCACAGTAGTTGCTACTTTTCAACCCATTGTTGCACCCACTGTGTTAATCAATCTCACTGAGAGCCTCCCTTCGTTTTGCTGACCATCTACTTCCCAGGTACAATGTTCTTCTCCATTGACTGGTCCTTTCTGATGATCTGTCCAAAGTTATTGAGATGAAGTTTTGCCACACTTGCTTCTGAGGAGCATTCTGCTGCTCTTCCTCCAATACTGTGTTCATTTTTTCTGGAAGCCAATGGTATATTCAACATTCTTTGCCAACACCACAATTCAAATTCATCAGTTCCTTTTGATTCTTATTGTATCATCATGCAAATTTTGTAGGTATATGAGACAACTGAAAAGAACATGGCTTCGATCATTTGGTATCAACATGGCTTCAAAGTGGCAACTTTCTTCTTTAAGGTTTTAAGGGGAGGTTTTTTTTTTCTGTCACAGATTTTCTCAGTCCCGTACGTTGTTTACTTTCTTGACTGCTTCTTCCATTGGCATTTGTTTTTGATCCAAGAAGAAGGAAATCCTTGATAATTTCAATTCTTCTCACTTATTAAATGTTGGTTCTTGGACCAATTGCAAGGATTTTGTTTTTCTTCATGTTCAGGTGTAATCCGTACTGAAGACCAAAGTCTTTTACCTCTGCCACTAAGTGCTTCACTCATTTTTGACAAACAGATGGTGTCATCTGAATGTTTTTAATATGCTGATGAGTTTTCTTCCAATCCTCATGACACATTTTTCTTCATATAGTCCAGGTACTTTTATTATTTGCTCAGGATGCAGATTGAATAACTAAGTAAAAGGATGGAACCTTATCACACACCTTCTCCGGTTTTAAACCACACAGTATCCCCATTTCTGTTTGAACAGTTGCCTCATGTTCCATGTACAGGTTCCATATTAGCACTAGTAAGAAATCTGGAATTCCCATTCTTCATAATGTTAGCCATGTTTTTTTTTTCCTGTTTTTTTTTTTTTTTTACGATCCAAGCAGCAATATGCCCTTCCATAGTGGATAGAACACAAAAATATCTTTCCAGTATTCTCTGCTTTTCCTAAGATCCACCCAACATCAGAAATCTTATTCCTTGTTCCATGTCCTCTTACAAATCTGTGTTAAAATTCTGGCATTTTCCTTCTCTATATATACCTGCAGCTGGTTTTCACTTACCTTTAGCAAAATTTTGCTAGCATGTGATATTAATGATGTTCCACAATTTTCTATTTGGTCACCTTCCTTTGGACTGGACTGGAATTTGTGTCTCTTTCACTTGGCTGGCCAGGTAGTTGACTTCCAAATTTCTTGACAGAAACAACTAAGCACTTCCTGCATTGTATGCGTTTGTTGAAATCTGTTAATCATAATCTTCCAATTTCTGGAGGTTTGTTTCTTGCCAGTGCCTTCAGTGTGGGTCTCATTTCTTCCTTCACTACCGGTGGTTCTTCCTCATGTTCCTTCTGAATGATTGAACTTTGTCCAGTCCTTTTTGGTACAGTGATTCTCTATATTCCTTCTACTGCCGTTCGATGTTTCCTGTGTCATTCAGTTTTTGCCGATAGAATCCTTCAATATTGCAAGTTGAGTCTTCAGTTTAGTTCTTTCAGATTGATTAATGCCTATCGTGTTGTTCCCTTTGTTTTTCTAACCCCAGGACATTGTGCATTTCATTGTACAGTAAAAACCTGAGATAGCCAGAACCTCTGTAAGCCAGAAACCTGTCAGAGATGGAGAACTTTAATATTATCCAGTGAACTGAGCAAGTGAAAAATGTTAAGACTGCATCCTGACAAGAGGGTAGTCATAACAGGCATCCTTTCCTCGTTCCTATTCTCAAGCGGGATACCCAGCCTTTCTCTGTTGAGTATAATGCTGGCTGTTGTTCTTCTATAAATGCCCTTATCAAATCCACCAGCTGCTCCTTGGAAATCCTCAGGGGCAATTCTACCCTGTCCTACAGGGTCGCTATGAGTCAGAATCGACTGGACAGCAATGGGTTTGGTTTGGTTCGTTCATGTTGAGCAATGTCCCTTCTATACATATCTTACTGATAATTTTTTTTTAAATCAGGAATTGGTATTAAATTTTATCAAATACCTTTTCTATTGAGATGATCATGTAGTTTTTTTTTCCTATTGTTCTGTTAATGTAGTGTATTATATTTATAAATGTGAAAATGTTGATCCTTCCTTGCAGTCCTTCAATAACTTCCTAGCGTTCATGGTGTTAATTATTTTAATATGTTGCTGAATTCTGCTCACTAGTGTTTTCTTTAGAATTTTTTCACCCATATTCATGAGGGATATACATCTTTGATTTTTTGTTCATTTTGTTTTGTTGTGCTTTGTCTGGCTTTGGTGCCTTGGTAGTTCTGGCTTTATAAAATGAGTTAGTTCGTATTCCTACCTCTTCTATATTTTGGAAGAATTTGAGCAAGAATGGTGTTGATTCTTCTTTGAATGTTTCATAAAATTCCCCACTGAATTTGTCTGGCCCAATACTTTTTTGGTTGTTGATTCAGTCTCTTGTCTTATTATGAGTTTGTGGATATTTTCTAACTCTGTTTGCATTACTTAGGTAAGTTATGTTTTTCTAGGAATTGTCCCATTTTATTTAAGCTTTCAAATGTTTGGAGTACAACTTTTTATAGTACCATGTGTATATATTGTTGATTCTTTTGAAATATCTTCAATTTCCTTTCTCATTTTTGTTATTTCAGTCCTCTGAGATTTGTTTGTTTGTATTTTCAGAGTAACTAAAGGCTTGTCAATTTTATTGATGTTTTCCAGGAACCAACTTTTGGTTTTGTTAATTTTTTCTCTATTGTTCTTTTATTCTCCATTGCATTTACTTTTGTTTTGATCTCTATTTCCCAAAAATAAACTGCTTTTTCATCTTTGTCAAAAATAACTGGTTCCACAAAACCTATGCAAATGGCAAACGAGGACATGAAAAGATGCTTAGCATCATTAGTCATCAGGGAAACAAAACTCAAATTCGCTATGGACACCACTTCAGAAAGTCACATAAGTGTTGGTGAAGATGTGGAGACCTCGGAATCCTCACACACTGCAGTTGGCCGAATGGTTATGGGTTCCTCAAAAGGTTAAACCATGTAAACCAGCAATTCCACAGTTAGATATATACTAAAGAGAAATAAAATCATCATTCCTCACAAAAACTTGTACACAGATATTTATAGCTCTGTTGCTGATAATAGACAAATGTCAAAACAACCCAAATTTTAATAAATATTTGACAGCACAAACAAAATGCAGTGGATTAATGTACTGACACATGCTACAATGTGAATGAGCTTTGAGAATATTATGTTAAGTGAAAGAAAATGTTCACAAAGACTGTATATTATATTAGTCCATTTGTACTGAATATGAGGAATAGGCAAATGTGTAGGGATAGAAGGTCCTGTGTGGTGCAAGTGGTTTGCAGTTGACTAATAAGCTACAGTTTGGCAGTCAAAACTCAAGCAGTGGCTCTGCAGGAAAGTCTTCGCGATCTGCTTCTGTAAAGATTACAGCCAAGGAAACCCTACTGAGCACAATTCCCCTATGATACACCTGATATTGTTAGGAGTCAGAATCAATGGAATAGCAGTGGGTTTGGTTTGGTTTGGACAGGGACTGGCAGTTACTTTGACCTGGGACAGGGGAGGGAATGAGTGGTAGTTAGAGTGTATATATTTCTTTTTGAGCTGATTAAAATTCTCTAAAATTGACTGTGGCAGTATTTGTAGAGTCCCCGGGTGGTGCAGATGTTTAACGTGCTTGCTGCTAGTCAAGAGTTTCAGAATTTGTACTCACCCAGAGGCACGTTGCATGAATGGCTTGGTGACCTGCTTTCAAAACAATCAGACATTGAAGGCCCTGTGGAGTATTCTGACTTACAAGGGGTTGACCTGTGTTGGAATCAAGGTGACAGTAACTGGTTTTCGTCATGGTTGCACACATCTGTGAATATACTAAAAAAAACACTGAATTTTACTTTGAATAATTGCACTGTATGTGGATTACATCTCAATAATGCTGTTCGAAATCAGTTACAGCTGTTTGTGTAGTTTCATCTCTGGGAACTCTGTGCTAGTCTATTGACCTGTGTACCTCATCCTTCACAAATACCACACTGTTTGACTACTGTAGCTATTCAGGAAACTTTTACTTCTAGAAGCCCCCACCCATGTGTCAGTTTGTGCTACTGTGGTGGCTTCCGTGCTGCCATAACACTGGAAGCTTTGCCACTGATATTTTAAATACCAGCAGAGTCACACACCCCCTACTTGTCAGTTTGTCCTACTATGAAGGCATGTATATTGCTGCGATGCTGGAAGCTATGCCACCGGTATTCAAGTACCAACCAGGTCACCCATGGTGGACAAGTTTCAGCTGAGCTTCCAGATTAAGACAGTCTAGGAAGGAGGATTTGGCAGTCAATTCCTAAAGATTTACCCAGTGAGAACCTTATGAATAGCAGCAGAACGGTGTTTGACGTGGTGCCGGAAGATGAGCCCCTCAGGCTGGAAGCCACTCAAAAGATGACTGGGGAAGAGCTGCTTTCCCAAAATAGATTCGACCTTAATGATGTGAGTGGAGTTAAGCTTTTGAGATCTTCATTTGCTGACTCCAAATGACAAGAAACAGCTGCAAACATCCATGTTGTCAGGAGGGATCAGTCCCTGGAGAAGGATATCATGCTTGGTAAAGTAGAGGGTCAGCGAAAAAAATGAAGACCCTCAATGAGATGGATTTATAGAAGGCTGCAACAATGGGCTTAAGCATAACAACAATGGTGAAGATGGAGCAGGACCTGGTAATGTGTCCTTCTGTTGTGCATAGGGTCACTGTGAGTCGGGACTGACTTGACGGCACCTAACAACAACAGGGTCATGCATGGTGGATGTGTTTTAGAGGAATTTCTGGACTTAGACAGACTAGGAAGAAAGACCCAGTGATATACTTGTGGAGAATCAGAAAATGAAAACTCCGAGTCACCATAATACAGTGTGTGATATAGTGCTAGAAGATGTGCTGTGTTTTATGCGTCTCTGTATGCTTGTGGCGTATGCGTATGTGTGTGTCTATATATATGTGTGTCTGTGTATGCATGTGGAGTATGTGCATGTATGTGTGTGTGAGCGTATATATGTGTGTGCAGAGTGATGCACGTGTGGTGTGTTTTATGTGTCTGTGTATGTGTGTGCGCCTATGTACGTGCGCTGAGCAGTTTATGTTTTCTTTTCCTCATTCGTTGTTGATTTTGTTTTTGCTTAGTCTTTATGTTTGTCTTGTATTTTATTTTGATGTGTAGGCTTGTTAGTCTCCTTTGTGGTTACCTTAATATGTACCCATATTTTTGTAAATTTAAAAGTAACCTTTATTTATTTATTTATATTGCCTTGACTTGCCTTGCATATGAAAGATGTATGGCTACATTTTTTACTTCCTCTTTATTGCTTTAAGATTGTCATCTTTTACATAATGACAACACTGATTCACTGTGTTTTGAGGTTTTTTTTTTTTCTAACTCGATTTACATTTGCAATTTCCCTCTCTGGGTTGACATCTGGTTGCTCTGTCCTGTGTTCTGGTTTTGGGTTGATATCTGATATTATTAATTTTCTAACCAGGGAACTCCCTTTAGTATTTCTTGTAGTTTTAGTTGGGTTTTTCTAAATTCCCTAAACCTCTGTTTATCTGGAAACGTCCTAATTTAACCTTCATATTTGAGAGAAAGTTTTGCAGGATATATGATGATTCTTGTCTGGCAATTTTTTTTTCCTTCGATGCTTTATATTATAGATTCCATTGTCTTCTTCCCTGCATGGTTTCTGTGGATTAGTCCAAGTATAACCTTCTTTACTATTCTTTATAGGTCACTTTTCATTTATCACTAGCTGCTTTTAAAATTCTCTCCTTATCTTTGGTTTTAGAAATTGATTTTAATATGGCTTGGTGACTTTCTCTTGAGATTTCACTTATGTGGGGTTTGATGAGCACCTTGGACAGATACCTTCTCATCTTCACCTTATCAGGGAACTTTTCTGCCAACAAATGTATAACAGTTCTCTCTGTATTTTCTGTTATCCCTCTCTATTCTGGTACTCGAATCACTTGTCGGTGATTTCTCTTGATACGGTCCAGTTGATTCTTAGAGATTCTTCATTTTTTAAAATTCTTTTATCTGATATTCATTTGAATATATTGGTGCCAAGTGTTTTATCTTCAGTCTCTCTAGTTCTTCCTTCCACTTCCTCAATTCTGCTCTTCTGAGTTTCTATTGAGTTGTCTAGATCTGAAATTTTATTCTTAATCTTCTGAATTTCTGATTGCTGTCTCTCTGTGGATCCTTGTAGCTAATTAAATTTTTCATTATGTTCTTGGATAGCCTTCTTGATTTCCTTGACTGCTTTATCTGCGTGCTCCTTGGCTTGTTCTGCATTTTGCCTGATCTCCTTCCTGATCTCTTGAAGAGTTCTGTAGACTAATCTTTTCTATTCTACATACATATGGTAATTCTAGGAATACATCTTCATCCAGAAGATTCCTTGGTTCTTTGTTTTCAGAGATTGTTGAAGTGATTGTGGTCTGATTCTTTCTCTGATTTGATATTGACTGCTTTCTATAATTTATTGTATTATGTTATGTTTGCGTACTTTATCCTAGCTTATTGCTTTGTGTTGTTTTGAAATGCCTAAATAGACTGCTTGAGTGAGCTAGCTTATTTGTGCCTTTGAAAATCTAAAGTCCAGTCACCAGATGGCTAGAGTGCTTACCATGTATATGAGCCTAGAAGTCCATTCACGTTTGTTGTATGGTTTGGGCTCAAGTGTCCAGGTAGTTGGTCATCAAGTGAGTGGTACAGGCTCTGTCATACAGTCTTAGAGGTGGTGGAAGTGATTGGTGTAGGCACAGGTATCTGGTTGTAACGAGGGGTCACACTCTGAACAAGGCAGGGGCTGACAATCATCCCGAGTATCTAGGAGGAAAGCGCATCCCTGTTCCCTAGAGTGCACAGGTGGGTGTGTTCTGCAATCAGAAAATGGGCACCCAATGTGTTTGGTTGTAAGGACTGGGAGGCGCCACTTATCCTTGGGCACCTGTTGCAGGTAGTTAAGGGATGAGGGTGGAGCCACCAGTCCTCAGGCCCCCTGTTTAATAGGTAAAGTGCTGTCAAATATCAAACACCCACCTCTCCACCACACAGCTGTAACTGTTGATATCAGATCTCAAGCACATACACTATTGCAGTCTGCCAACAAGGGCTTAATCTGGAATGCACCCACACAAGTTCATGTAGGTGTGAAAGTTATTCAAAGACCATGGATCATTTCTGCCTGGACAGAAGCCACTTATGTCTTGAGCTGTCCAGCTTAGAAGAGCTGGCAGATTATCTTTTCCCCCAACTGTTTCTTTATTCCTTCTCCAAGGAATGGCTCAGAGTATACATCAGAACCTATCTCAGGCCCAGGGAAATCAACAGCCACTGAAGCTGGCTTGGGGGCTGGGAATTCGGTAAAATAAATGCAAGTACTTAGGCTTTGCTGGGAGCGCTGCTCTTCTCTAGTTCCAGATATTGAGTGGACTAAGAGGTCTGCTGTGATTTCCTGAGTAATCTGTATCCCAAAAGCCAATGCCAGCCCCCCAACAGTTGCCTGAGGGGTACTCGTTCCCACCAAGTCGGGTCCGGCAAGTCCTCACTGCTTCTGAACCATCTCTCCCTCCACCTGCCACTTAATCCGATTCCCTAACTTTGTCTTTGATGTTCAGTGCTCTAGAATATAATCATTTCACTTCTATTTTTGGATCTATGCTGTAGCTGGGATCATCAGAATCATCTGGCTATTCCACCCTCTTGGCTCTGCCCCCTGCAGGGCATTTTCTTAATACACTTGTTATGCCAATTGACCTAGATATCCATGGATACCATTGTCCCCATACCCCATACCTGCCTCTCTGTCCCTTGATATATTTGATGGTATTCAGGAAACTTCTTAGCTTTTGGATTAGTCCAGTTGTACTGACTTCCCCTGTACTGTGTGTTGTCCTTCCCTTCAAGTAAAATAATTTTTCCCTGCTATCTAATTAGTGAATACCCCTTTTCCTCCCTCCCCATCCTGGTAACCATCAAAAAATATTTTCTTCTGTGTTTAAACCTTTTCTTGAGGTCTTCTAATAGTTGTCTCACATAATATTTGCCTTTTCGCAACTGACTAATTTCACTCAGCACAATGCCTTCCAGATTCCTCCATATTATGAGATGTTTCATGGATTTATCATTGTTCCTTTTTATTATTTTTTTATTGTTGTTCTTCATCCCTGTGTAATATCCCATTTTGTGACTATACCATAATGTTTATCCATTCATCCATTGATAGGCATCTTGGTTATTTCCATCTTTTTGCTATTGTAGACAGTACTGCAGTGAATATGAGTGTGAACATATCTATTTGTGTGAAGGCTCTTAGGTCTCTAGGATATATTCCAAGTAGTGGGATTGCTGGATGGTATGGTAGTTCTATTTCTAGCTTTTGAAAGAAGCACCAAAAAAATTTCCAAAGTTGTTTTTATCATTTCACATTCCCACCAGCAGTCCGTAAGTATTCCACTCTCTCTAAAACTTGTGCAACATTTATTACTTTGTATTTTTGGATTAATGTCAGCCTTATTGAGGTGCATGGTATCTCATAGTTTTGATTTGCATTTCCCTAATGGCTACTGGTCATGAGCATTTCCTTGTGTATCTGTGAGCCACTTGAATGTCTTCTTTGCTGAAGTGCCTGTTCACCATTTTTTAATTGGGTTATTTGTCTTTTGCTCTTGAGGTTTTGCAGTATCTTGTAGAGTTTAGAGATTAGATGATGACCAGATTTGTTGTAACCAAATTCTTTTTCCCAGCCTATAGATTGTCTTTTTACTCTTTCGGTGAATTCTTTGGATGAGGGTGTTTTGTATTTACGATCTCTCACTTATCTAGTTTCTCTTCTGGTGTTTGTGTATTACTGGTACTATTTTGTATACTGTTTACACAATGTATTAGGGCTCCTAGTGTTGTCCCTATATTTTCTTCCATGATCATTATCATCTAAGATTTTATATTTACGTCTTTGATCCATTTTGAGGTAGTTTTTGTTTATGGTGTAAGGTATGGGTCTTTTTCCACTTTTTTGCAGATGGATATCAAGTTATGTCAGCACCATTTGTTAAAGAGGCTGTCTTTTCCACATTTAACAGACTTTGGTCCATTGTCAAATGTCAGATGCTCATAGATGGATGAATTTATGTGTGGATTCTCAATTCTGTTCCATTGGTGCATCTATCTGTTTTTGTACCAGCACCTTGCTGTTTTAACTACGGTGGTGTTATAATAGGTTCTAAAATCAGGTAGTGTGAGGTCTCCCACTTCATTCTTCTTTTCAGTCCTCCTGTATTTATCCGGGGTCTCTTCACTTTGCGTATCACGCTGATGATTTGTTTCTCCATCTCGGTAAAAAATGTCATTGGAATTTGGATCAGGATTGCATTGTACCTATAGTTAGCTTTAGGTAGAATAGACATTTTCATAATGTTGTCTTCCCATCCGTGAACAAGGTATTTGTTTCCACTTATGTAGGCCTCTTTTGGTTTCTTGCACTAGTATGTTGTTATTTTCTTTAGATTTATTCCTAAGTATTTTATCTTCTTGAGGGCTCTTGTAAATGTTATTGATGTGGTGGTTTCTTCTTCACTGGTCTATTTTTGGTTGTAGAAGAATTCATGTGACTTTTCTCTTTTTTATCTTGTTTCCTTATACTTTGCTGAAGTCTTCTATTAATTCCAGTAGTTTTCCTGTGGAATCTTTAGGATTTTCTGTGTAGAATATCATGTCTTCTGAAAATAGATTTACTTTTACTTCTTCCTTACCAGTTTGGATGCACTTTATTTCTTTTTCTAGGCAATAGATCGGGCTAGGACCTCCAGCATAATGCTGAATAGAGTGGTGATGAAGGGCATCCTGTTCTCAAGGGGAATGATTTCAGACTCTCCATTTAGGATGATGTTGGCTGTTGGTTTTGTATAAATGTCCTTTATTGTATTGAGATTTTCCCTTCTGTTGCTAATTTACTGAGAGTTTTTATCAAGAATGGTGTTGGAATTAATCAAATGCTTTTTCTGCATCAATTGAAAAAATCATGTGGTTCTTGTCTTTTGTTTTATTTATGTGCTAGATTATGTTGATTGTTTTACTAATGTTGAACCACCCCTGTATACCTGGTATGAACTGCACTTGGTCATGGCGAAGTATTTATTTTTTTTTATATGTTGTTGAATTCTAATGGCTAGAATTTTGTTGAGGATTTTTGCACCTTTGTTCATGAGGGATATTGGCCTGTCTTTTTTTTGTGGTGTCTTTAAATGGTTTTGGTATTAGCCTTATACTGGCTTCATAGAATGAGTTTGGGAGCATTCCATCTTTTTCTATGCTCTGAAATACCTTTAGTAGCACTGGTTTTAACTCTTCTTTGAAAGTCTGGGAGAATTGTACAGTGAAGCCATGAGGACCAGGTCTTTTTGTTGTTGTTGTTGTCGAGAGCTTTTTAATTACCTTTTCAATCTCTTCTTTTGTTACAGGTTTATTTAGTTGTCCTACCTCTGTTTGTGTTAGTTTAGGTAGGTAGTGTGTTTCCAGAAATTTGTCTATTCCCTCTAGGTTTTCAGATTTGTTAGAGTACAATTTTTCATAGTATTCTGTTAAGATTCTTTTAATTTCACTTGGGTCTGTTGTGATATTGCCCATCTCATTTCTAATCTGGGTTATTTGCTTCCTCTCCTGCTTTTCTTTTGTCAGATTGGCCAGTGGTTTATCAATTTTGTTAAATCTTTTCAAAGAACCAGCTTTTGGTCATGTTAAGACTTCCGATTCTTTTTTTATTCTTTATTTCATTTAATTCTGTTCTTAATAACAATTGCTTTCCTCTGGTGTCAGAGGGCTCTTTCTGCTGCTTTCTTTCTATTTGTTTCAGTTGTAGGGTTAATACTTTGGTTAGTTTTTATTCTTGGTGTGATGTATGGGCCTGGGTTCATTTTTCTTCTATTTTAGATGTGTGCATTTATTGATATAAATTGACATCTGAGCGCTGCCTTTTCTGGGTCCTAAATGTTCTGGTAGGATGTGTTTTCATTCTCATTTGATTCTGTGAATATCTTTATTCTGTCCTTATTTTCTTCTATAACCTAGTAGGTTTCATGCATGGGGTTGATCAGTTTCCATGTTTTTGATTTTTTTCTTTTCTTTTTTTGTTATTGATTTTTCCTTTTATGGCTTTATGGCCATAAAAGATGTTTTGTATTGTTTTGATGCTTTGGGTTCTGTTAAGTCTTGTTTTATGGCCTTATATGCTGAATATTCTGGGGAATGTTTCACATGCGTTAGAAAAGAAAGTCTACCTGGCTGCTGTTGGGTGGAGTGTTCAGTATGTGTCTCTGAGGTCACGTTGATTGATTGTGGTATTTATATCTTCCCTGTCTTTATTGAGCTTCTTTCTGCATGTCCTATTCTTCACTGAAAGTGTTGTGTTGAAGTCTCCTAGTATTATTTTGGAGTTGTCTATCTCTCTTTTCAATGTTGTTAGAGTTTGTTTTAATATTTTGGAGTCCTGTCATTGGGTGTGTAAATATTTATTAAGGTTATAACCTCTTGGCGTATTGTCACTTTAATTATATTACAGTGTCTTTCCTTGCTGGGTGTGGATTTTACTTGGAAGTCTATATTGTCCGTGATTACTATTGGTACTCTTGCTCTTTTTTGATTGTTTACTTGATATTTTTTTCCATCCTTTGAGTTTTAGTTTGTGTCTTTAAGTCTAAGACGTCTCTCTTGCAGGCAACGTGTAGACAGATCGTGTTTTTTTTTTAATCCATCCTGCTACTCACTGTGTCTTTATTCATGCATTTAGTCCATTTACATTCAGCGCAATTATTGATAGGGATGAGTTTAGTGCCGTCATTTTGATGTCCTTTTTGCGTTGTTGACAGTTTTTTTCACTTAATTTTCTGTGCTGAGTCATTTTTTAAAAGTATTTTCTTTTCATCTTTTTCATTGTTGTTGATTTTGTTTTTGCTGAGTCTTTCTGTTTTTCTTGTTTTTTATTTTGATGTGTAAGATTGTTTGGTTCCTTTGTGGTTATGTGACTATTTACCCCTAATTTTTTAAGTATAAAAAAGACTTTTGTTTCTTTATATTGCTTTGACTTCCTCTCCATATGAAAGATCTAGGACTATATTTTTTAGTCTCTCTTTGTTGTTTTAATGTTGTTCTGCTTTAAGAGTTCAAGTCCCTGTTTCCCTATTCTCTGTTTATTGGCTTTGACTTATTTTGTGACTTCCCTACTGACTTGATTAACAGCTGAACTCTTAACCATTGTGCCACCAGGACTCCATGTTGTGACCTAACATATGGTCTATTCTGAGAATTATCTAAGAACACTGGAGAAGAATGTGTAGTAAGCTGTTGTGTGGACAAAGGTGTTTTTGCTATGAGATCATACATATATTTAATATATATAACCAGAAATGAGCACATGAATACATATATACATGTATATACATATATACATTTGCTAGTTCTAGTTGTTTTACAGCGTTCATGCAATCTATTTCCTTATCGACCACCTCTCTAGATAATCTATCCATTTTTTAAAGTGGCATTTTAAAGTTTCTAATTGTTATTACAGAACTATTTCCATTTGAATTTGCTGATATTAGCTTCCTTTATTTCCTCAGCTTTCATTTATTTGGAAATATCTTAATTTTGCCCATATATTTCAAATCATCTTTCTAGATATAAAATTCTGGATTAACAGTTTCATTTTTTCCTTTCAGCATTTTACATACTTAATTCTAGTGCTTTCTGGCCCTCTGGTTTCTGATGCGAACTTGATATTTATTCATATTGAAGACCCTTATATGTTGTCCTTTGCTTCTCTCTTGTTGCTTTGAAGTGTGCCTATCTTTGTTTTTTGGCATTGTATTACAATGTGTGGATGTCTCAGAGTTTATCCCATTTGGAATTTGTTGTTCTTAGATGTTTAACTTTATTTATTTCATCAAATTTTGGAAGTTTTCAGCTATTACTTATTTTAATGTTTATTTTTCCCTTTTCTCTATTCTCATCTTAGACTTCCATATTGTGTATATTAGTACATTGATGAAGTTGTACAAGTACCTTAGGTTATGGTCACCTTTTTTCTTGTTCTTTTTTTCCCCTCAGACTTCAATATTTTAATTTTTAAATTTAGAGATTTTTTCTTATTCCTGATTAATATCACTGTAGTTAATTTTTAATGTCTATTATTGAAATATTCAACTTCAGCATTTTTTAATTCTATATGTTGATATCATTTTATTCATACAGAATTTTCTCAAAGTTAGTTATTTTTAATATTTCCTTTTACATTCATGATCTACATTTCTGTAAGGACAGTTTTTCACTTTGCCTTTATGTGATGCTGATGCCATAACGAGAACACCACATGTGGGTGGTTTTAAATAACAACAACAAAAATTCTCATCAGTCAGGATGCTACGAATTCAAATTCTTGTTGTCAACTTTAGAGAAAGGTCCTTATTTCCCTCTTTCAGGTTTTAAGAGCTGTTGGAAATCTTTCACATTTCTGGGCTTGTGAATGTATCTGCCTCCACTGTTACATGGAATGATTCCCTTGTGCTGTCCTTCTGTGTCTACACACATTTTGTAAGAGATAACACAGAAGGGATTAGTTTCAGGACCAAACTTACTCTAATGTAATTTTATCAGCATAAAAAATAACCTATTTCCAAACAGAAACATATACACAGGTACAGGATTAGCACTTCGACATACATTTTAGCAGTCACAATTCAAGGCATAATTTTCTTATTTCATGTATTTTTTAAAATTGTTATCATTTCCTGTTCTCTGTATGCTTTGTGATTTTATGTTGAAATTCATTTAAATGTCTATTTAACTATTATGATGTAAGACTCTGAGTATTAGATTCTCTCACTTACCTGTAGTTTGTTTTAATTTCTGAAGGTTTTACTAGTCCAAGTGACTAGAGACTTCTCCTACATATTTTTTTAAAGAATCCCTTTCTGGTTGTGTGTAGACGTTAACGTCTCAGTTCTTTCGCTTGTCTTCATTTAGATTTTTGACAGAGATTTCCTTAAATGCCAAGAGGAAAACAAAAATAATACATCTGTACCAGTCTTTGCAGGTTGGATCTATGGAGGCAGTCATTTGAACAGAACAAGGGGATTCTGCATGGTATAAAGTTAGGAAAGGTATGCATCAGGGTTGTATCCTTTCACCATTCTTACTCAACCTATATGCTGAGCAAATAATCTGAGAAGCTATATGAAGAAGAAGATATATGAAGCCAATATGAAGAACAGTGGGGCATCAGGATTGCAACAACCGGCATTCTGCAGATGACACAGCTTTGCTAGCTGAAAGAGAAGAGAACTTGAAGCACTTGCTGAGGAAGATAAAAGACTACAGTCTTCAGTGTGGATTACACCTCAACATAAAGAAAACACAAATCCTCACAACTGGGACAATATGCAACATCGTGAGAAAAGGGGACAAGACTGAAGTTGCCAAGGATTTCATTTTACTTGGACTCACATTCGACACCTGCGGAAACAGCAGCCATGAAACCAATGGATGCATTGTATTGGGGAAATCTGTAAAAGACCTCTTTAAAGTGTTGAAAAGCAACAATATCACCTTGAGGACTAAGATGCACCTGACCCAAGCCACAGTGCTTTCAATCAACTCATATGCATTCAAAAGCTGGACAGTGAGTAAGGGACACTGAAGAATAATTGATGTCTTTGAATTGTGGTGCTGGTGAAGAATATTAAATATAACATAGACTGCCAAAAGAACAAATAAATCTGTCTTGGAAGATGAACAGTCAGAAGGCTCCTTAGAAGCAAGAATAGTGAAGCTATGTCTCATATACTTCAGAAATTTTGTCAGGAGAAGGACATCGTATTTGGTAAAGTACAGGATCAGTGAAAAAGAGGAAGACTCTTAATGACATGAATTGCCATGGTGGCTTCAACAATGAGCTCAAGCATACCAATGACTGTGAGGATAACTCAGGGCTGGGCAGTGTTTCATTCTCTTACACATAGGGTCACTCTGAGTTGGAACAAACTCGTCAGCACCTAACAACAATAAAACATTAAATCTCGTATTTACTCTGAGATATAAGTGTAGAGTCTTCAAAGAGGTTTTCTGAACATCCTGCCCAGGACATATGTGCGATTTTCTCAATTCCATCATATGCTTAGTGCTTTTGAATATCCTTCTTTCCCAAAATATACCTCCTCAGGCTTATCGTCTCAGTTTTATGATTCTAACATGAACCTGAATGAACCATTAGATAGGTCAAAAAACAGCCAAGTCCACTCCTTCATTATCTCAGGTTGCTCTGAAACAGGTCAGAAGAGACATACACAATAATTTGGTGATAAAGTCTGCTCTGCTTCTTCAGGATCCAGAGGCCAAACACCCGTTCTAGAAAGGTGAACAACCACAGCTTTAATATGGACACCATTCTGAGGAGCGGGTGGTGCAAAGCAGGGAGAACACCAAAGCTTTCTTACCATTTAATTCCACCTTTTTCAGTACATCTTGGTTGCTGTAATTATTTAATGTCCAGAGTTCTGACAAGTTCTGAGTTTCTGTTTTTCTTTTCTTTCTTTCTTTCCTTTTTTCTTCCTTCCTTCCTTCCTTTCTTTCTGTCTTTCCCTTTTCTTTCGTTCTTTTTTTCTTTCGTTCCTTCCTTTTTCTCTTTCATTCCTTCCTTTTTCTCTTTCTTTCATTCCTTCTCCTTCCTTCCTTCCTTCCTTCCTTCCTTCCTTCCTTCCTTCCTTCCTTCCTTCCTTCCTTCCTTCCTTCCTTCCTTCCTTCCTTCCTCCCTCCCTCCCTCCCTCCCTCCCTCCCTCCCTCCCTCCCTCCCTCCCTCCCTGTCTCCCTCCCTCCCTCCCTCTCTCCCTCCCTCCCTCCCTGCCTCCCTCCCTCCTTCCCTGCCTCCCTTCCTTCCTTTTTTTGGTGTTTAGTACAAATATTTAATATGCTTGCTGCCACCTGAAAGCATGGAGGTTTGAGTACACCACATGCACCTTGGAATGAAGCTCTGGTGATGTGCTTTTGAAAAATCCTGCATTAAAAACCTGATGGAACGCAATTCTAATCTGATGTGCATGAATTACCATGAGTCAGAATCAACCTGATGGTAATGTTTGTTTGCTTTGTTTCGTTTTTATATGGGGAGACAGGAACTGCTTGTGCTACCATCTTGCCTTCTCTGCCATCTCATATGGTTTTGATTTGCATTTTCTAAAGACTAATGATGTCAGCATTTCTTCATGTGTTATCTGGCCTTTTGTGTGTCTTCTTTATAAAAATATTTAAGTCTTGTAACAAGTTTTAATGCAGATTGTCTTTTAGTTGTTGTATTTTGAGAGTTCTTTATACATACTAGACTCTAGAGTGCAATGGCTTATTAGCATTTAGTGTGTTTCTGTGGGTTAGCTTTTCACTCTGTAGACAGTGTCTTGTAATGTAATTTTCTTTTTTAAAATTTTAATTAAGTCTAATTTACCTTTTCTTTTTTTCTATTCTCATGTTTTTGGACTCATATCTAAGAATCTATTGCCAAATACATGGATATGAAAATTTACTCCCTGTTTTCTTCTAAGAGTTTTATGGTATTAGTTCAATAATTCATTTTCAGTCCATATTTTAGGTCTTAGTCCATACTTAGATCATTCATTTTTTCTAATTAATTTATATACGGTGTGATTAGGAATTCAACTTCACTCTCTCCATGTGAATATCCAGTCGTCCCAGAGACATTTAGAAAAGAGACTATTATTTCCTCCATTGAATGGCCTTGACACTCTTGTTTAAAAATCAGTTGATCATAGATATATAGATTTATTTCTGCACTCTCAATTATATTCTACTGATCAATATTTCTATCAGGAACTCTAGTGGTAAAATGCTTAAGCACTTGGATACTAATGAAAGGTCAGTGGTTTGAACCACCAGCACTCCATGGGAGAAAGGACTTGGTGATCTCCTCCCAGAAAGATTACAGCCTAGGAATACCTATGGGAGAGTTGTACTCTGTCCTACAGGGTTGCTATGACTCTAAACTGACTTCATCTCACACAACAACAACAATGTATGTCTCCCCCTGCCTCCCCCTGCCCGCCTTTGACCTCACATCATCCCACCACTGCCCAGCACCCTCTGTGACCAGATCAAGAGGTAGTAGACAATTATACTAGCACCAGACTGTTTTAATTTATTCGACCTTTTAGAACATGTTCAGAAATCTGTAGATATGAACCCTCCATTTTAGTTCTTCTCTGCAAGATTGGTTTATCTATTTTGGGTCCCTTGCAATTCCATATGAATTCCAAAATTGGACTTTTCATTTCTGCCAGAAAGGCCACTGGAATTTAGATAAGAATTTCACTAAGATACCTACGAGGAGTATTGCTTCTTAACATTACAACCCCTCCTACTTTATCCGTATGGTTAGGTTTGAAAGACCAGGTTGTTATGTGAAATCAGTGTTATGCAACTCAGGGCACACCCATCTTCAGCAGCTCCGGTGTTTCCCTGATATCTTGCTGCCCATTGGATGCCCCTGTGCATCTGGAGATGCACATGGTGTGGCTGACCCTCTTTCCCCACCACAGCTTCCCCACCACCTCCAAGCCCATGGGACCTGGTGGTGGTGGTGGTTGAGTGTTGCCAGCTGACAGCCATTCACTGCCTCTTGCTGCCACCCATCACCTACTCAGGAAAGGACCCCATTTGTCCTTCATCTGCCTGGGACTCACAACCCCCTGTGATTGCTTTGCCTCTACCCCTCATCAACCTCTCAGACAGCTTCAGCCCTGTCTTTGCCTCCCCCTACCCATATGTGGCCTCACATTCATCCCACCATTGCCCAGCACCCTCTATGAACAGATTAAGAGTTTGTAGGCAAACAGGAGAAGGTTTACTGTGGCTAGTTGGCTGCTATCGCTTGTGTAGCCTGGTAACTCCCAGGGCTTCTGGTATATCATTCAGAATGGCCTACAGCAGGGCTGGTCCTATGACCTTACATGGTACCCAGACTGTTGCCGGTGCCACCAGAGAATGTTCTATTGGATTTGGTTTAATAGTATGATGTTGAGGATTTTTGCACCTATATTTATAAGGGATATAGTACATACTTATGAATTATTTATCCGCTTTTGGTCTCAGGGTAACACTGGCATCAAAGAATGAGTTACAGTAGAAGTTTGGTAGAATTCACAAGAGAAGACCTGTGGTTATGGATATTTTACTGCTGATTAAACCATTTTAAAAATTATTATAATTATGTTCATATTTATTCTTTCTTCTTCAGTCAGTTTGGTAATTTATATGTTTCTAGGAACTTGTACATTTCATCTACATGACCTAATTTCTTGATGTACAATTCTTTGTAGTATTCAATAAAGATATGTAAACTATAAAAAATCAAACAGAGAAATTTGAGCTGAAGAATACAATGAATGAAATAAAAATTGAAAGATCCTAACAAAAAATTCAATCTGGCAAAAAAAGGAATTGGTGAAATAGAGTATAAAGACAAAATTATTTATGCTGAATAGCAAAGTGTGGGAAAATAGAGAAAAGCCTAATGGAATTGTGTAACACAAACAAGTGGACTAACATATGCATCATGGTACTCACAGATGGAGATGAGAGAAAAATGACAGAAAAAAATTATTTGAAGAAAAAAATCGCTACCTTAAGGAATGGCAAAAATCTTCAAATCCTAAAACCTCAACAAATTCCAAGCAGAATAAAACCAGAGATCCACAACAAGACACGTTGTAATCCAGCTCTCAAAAACCATATACAGCGAAACCTGTGAGAGCTGGAGTTCAGTGAGACTGCCTTGTTTTTCTAGGTCTCACATGTTTTCCACCTTTGACAAGGTGCAGTCTTACCATTTTCCGTCACTTGTTCTAGTGGAAGATATTTGCGTTTCTTTCCTCTGGCAGATTTCTGCCTTACGCAATTTCCAGCTTTCACAGTTTTATTTTATGAAGAGAAAATCCTGAAGCCAAAAAAAGTGAAATATTACAAAGTATCCTCAATAAGATTAGGTGACAATTTCTCCCTAAAAGACTTCAGAGCACAAGCAGGTGGAATTAAAGTAACGAAAGGCTAGATCTGTCAACCAAGAATATTATATATGACCAAATATCCTTCAAGAATGAATATACCCTACAACTTTGATAAATGTTTCAATTAGCTTCCAAAATGTCTTAGCACTTTCTTTCAGATTTTCTCCATACAGGATCAAGTTTTATCTCTTCCTTTCCAATTTGGATACCTACTTTCCAATTATTGACTATGTTGCTATCTGATATTTTGCATTTATGGCAATAGTGAAAAAAAACTAGTCTCTGTTTTGCACATTAACAACATACGTACAGCAGTAACGAATGTTGACGTGCAAGGTAAGAGTAACGCTGGCTGTGATGGTTAGGGTTATGTGTTAATTTGGCTGGGCCATGATACCCAGTGGTTTGGCAGTAATTTAATGACACAGTCATCCTTCATTTTGTGTTCTCATGTGATCATTCTCCATTTTTGTATACTACAATTTTTTGCATAATGACCTGGTCTTGGAAACTAATTATGTCAATAAGTGAGTAGTGAGTGTATTTCTTTTTCTTGTCTTATTGCTTTAAGATTTCCAGTACAATATTGCATAATAATGGAGAAAGATGTTTCTGTTTTCAAAAGGAAAGTTCTCAGTTTTTCTCCATTGAGAATAATGATGGCTGCTGGTTTTTCATAAATGCTCTTAACCGTGTTGAGGAACTTTCCTTTTATCCCTATCTCGTTGAGAGGTTATTGTGTGTTTGTTTATCAAGAAAGACTGTTGGATTTCATAAAATATCATATCTGAATGAATTGAGATGATCATGTGATTGTTTTCCTTTGTTCTATTAATGTAGCGTATTACACTGACTGATTTTCTAATACTGAACCATTCTTGAATTCCTGGAATGAATCCAATTTAGTCACTGTGTATATTTCTTTAAATGTGCTGTTAGATTCTGTTCACCGGTATTTGATTGATACTTTTGGCATAATTTTGGAAGGGATATTGACGTGTAGTTTTTTTTTTTTTTTTTTTTTTTTTTGTGGTGTATTTGCCTGGCTTTGATATTAGCTAATGCTGTCTTAGAAAAATCTGGGAAGGGCTATGGATTGACTTGTGTCCCCCCAAAATCTGTGTCAACTTGGCCATGCAATTACTCCCAGTATTGTGTTGTTCTCCACCATTTTGTGATCTGATGTGATTATCCTGTGTGTTTTAAATCCTAATCAGAGCTCTGGTGACAAAGTGGTTAAGATCTACGGCTGCTAACCAAAAGCTTGGCAGTTCAAATCTAACAGTTGCTGCTTGAAAACCCTATGTGGCAGTGCTACTCTGTCCTATAGCTCGCTAAGAGTCAGAATTGACTTGTTGGCACAGAAAAACAACAAGATGATATTAATGAGCCAAGATTAGACTCAGTTATGTTAATGTGGCAGGGCTCAATATACAGTATTAGGTTGTATCTTGAGTTAACCCTTTTTAGAGATATAAGAGAGAATTGAGCAGAGTATTTTTTGTGTGTGTTGGGGGCTTATAACCGCCAAGCAAGAAGAGCCAGGAACAGAGTGTGTCTTTTAAACCCAGGGTGTAAATGCGATCTCCTAGACCAGGAAAAGATTGATGACAGGGAACTTTTTCCAGAGCTGACAGAGAGAGAGAAAGCCTGGACCTGGCACCCTGAATTCTGACTTCTAGCTTCCTAGACATGGGAACATAAATGTGTTGGTTAAAGCTACCCACTTGTGGTGTTTCTGTTATGGTAGCACTAGATAGCTAAGACAAGGATTATTCCTTCCTCCTTTACTTTTTGGAAGCATTTGAACAGGATTAGTGTCAAGTCTTCCCTAAATATTTAGCAGATTTTTTTTTTTTTTGTAGTGAGGCCATCTGTCTCCATACTTTTCTTCAGTGATTCAGTATCCACTTGTTGTGGGTCTGTTGAGCTTTTCTATTTCCTTTTCAGTTTAGGTAAATTATAGGTTTCTGTATTGGAAGAAGTACAACCAGAATGCTCCTTAAAAGCAAGGATGGTGAGACTGCATCTTATATATGTTGGACATGTTGTGAGGAGGGATCAGTCCCTGGAGAAGGACACCAAGACTGGCAGAGTACCAGGTCAGCAGAAAAGAGGAAGACCCTCAACCAGGTGGATTGACTCAGTGGCTGCAACTATAAGCTCAAGAATAACAACGATTGTAAGGATGGCGCAGGACTGGGCAGTGTTTTGTTCTGTTGTGCATAGGGTCACTATGAGTCGGAACCGACTTGATGGCACCTAACAACAACAACAAGAGGAATTCGTTCATTTTATCTAAGTTACCATGTTTGTTGGCATGCAGTTGTTCAGAGTATTCTGCTAAGAGCCTTTTCATTTCCATTAGTTGCAAAGTTACCATTTTCATTATTTGCAATTTCTGTCTTTGTTTCTTTGTCACCATAGCTAAAGGTTTGTCAATTTCATTGATCTTACGAAAAAACCAACTCAGGTTTTGCTGATTCTCTTTATTGTTTTTCTATTCTCAATTTCATTCACTTTTGCTCTGATCTTTATTATTTCCTTTCTGTGGGGACCCTTGTGGAGCAGTGGTTAATGTGTTCAACTGTTAACAAAAAGTCAGCAGTTTGAAACCTCCCTGTCTTTTGCAGGAGAAAGATGTGGCAATTTGCTTCCATAAAGATTTGCAGCCTTGGAAACCCTGTGAGTCAGAGTCCACTCAAGGGCAGTGGGTCTTTTGGAGGTTAGTAACTTTGGGTTTCATTTGCTCTTCTTTTCTAGTTCCTCAAGTTGTAACTATTAACTATTCATTTGAAATCTCTTTTCTTTGTTAATGTAGTCATTTATTGCTATCAGTTTCATTCTGAGGACTCCCTTCACTCTGTCCCATAAGTACTTTATCTCTGTGTTTTCATTTACTTTATCTCCAAGTTCTTTTTCTTTTTCTCTTGATTTCTTCCTTCACCTATTAGCTGCTTAGTAACGCCTTGTTTTATTTCCAAGCATTTGTGTGTTTTCTAGTATTCCTTCTGCTGTTAATTTCTAATATTATTCTTTTATGAGCAGAGAAGATACTTTGTATGATTTCTATAGATTTAATGTATCGAGACTTGTTTGAGGGCCTAGCATGTGGTATACTTTGGAGAATGACCCATGTGCACAGGAGAAATACATGTATTGTTCTGATGTTGAGTGTTCTATGCACTTCTGTGAGGTGTAACTGGCTTATGACGTTGTGTCAACCTTCCATGTCCTTACTTATTTCCTTTTAGACGTACTGTCCAACACTGAAAGCGGTGTGCTGTAGTCCCCAACAATGATTTTGGAGTTGTGTATTACTCCTTTCTAATCTCTCAGTTTTTGTCTCATATATTTTGAAGTACTAATGTTAGGTACATATATATTTATTATTTTTATGTCTTCTTGATGGATTGACCCTGTTATTATTATGTAATGTTCTTTGTCATCTCTTATCACAGATTTTGTTTTAAAAATGCCTTTCATCTGTTATCAGTGTGGTGACTGCTCATCTTTTTTGGTTACTCATTGCGTGGAATCTTCCTTTCATTCTTTCATTTTTAGTTTATTTGTGTCCTTGGGTCTAAGGTGAGTCTCTTGTAGAAAGCATATAGATGTATCATAGTTCTTTGTTTATTTCGGCTTTCTTTGTTCTTTTAGTTTAATCCATGCATCCCCTCTCTGATTTTTGAATGGAGAGTTAAATTATTTATATTTAAGGTAATTACTGAGAATGAAGGACCTACTGAATTAATTTTGCAGATTGTTTTTGGATCTTGAATTTTTTGTCTCACAATTGCCATTATTTTGTTATTTTTGCGTACGTGTTCTGCTCACTCTCATAGAATTTTTTTCTTCCTTCCCTTCTGTGTATATAAGTACTTTATTCAATGGTTACAACTAAAATTACATTCAATAACTTACAATAATCTCATCCTATTTTAGCTTATATCAACATTACAAAAAAAATTCTTTTTTTTTGTGCTACTGGTTTGATTGTAACTCATAGTGATGCTATATAACAGAGTAGAACTTCCCCCAAAGTGTTTCCTAGTTGAAATATTTCCAGGAGCAGGTCACCAGTTGCTTTCCTCCATGGAAGAGCTGATAGGCTCAAACCGTAGACTTTTCCAATAGCAACTCAGTGCTTAACCATTGTGAAACTGGAGCTCACTAAAACTCTACTTCTGTCTTGCTCCTCTCTCTCCTATCTCAGTTGTTTTAACTCCAATTATATCATCTCACATACTGTCTTCATTAGGTTAAATTTTTACTTATTATTTACACATTTGCTGCTATGATGCCTGAAGAATTTAATTACCAAATTTATTCACTTGAGATACCATACATCTGGCTCTTTTTTAGCCTCTGTGCCTACCTTTGTTAGAAATCTCTCTCTCTCTTTTGTAATTTTTCATGTGCAGATTTGAGTAACTGTCTAGTATTCTTTCTTTTACCTCTGAAAAATTCCTTTTAGAAATACTTGCAAAGCAGGTCTAGTTGTAACAAATCCCCTCAAGTTTTGTGTATTTGACAATGTCTTGATTTTCTCCTCATTTTTGAATGAAAACTCAATTGCGTAAGGAATTCTTTTTTTTAAAAAAATTGTTTTTTATTGAACTTTGGGTGAAGGTTTACAGAACACACTAGTTTCTCATTAAACAGTACACACATTGTTCCATGACATTGGTTCACAACCCCACAACATGTCGGCACTCTCCATTCTCAACCCTAGGTTACCTATTACCAGCTTTCCTGTTCCCTCCTGCCTTCCAGTCTCTGCCCCAGTGCTAGTGTACCTGTTTCATGTTGTTTTGTTCCATGGGTCTGTTCAATCTTTGGCTGAAGCGTAAATCTCAGGAGTGGCCTTGCTACTGAGCTGAAAGTGTATCTGGGGGCCATACTCTCAGGGTTTCTCCAGTCTCTGTCAGGCCAGAAAGTCTGGTCTTTCTTTGTGGGTTATACTTTTGTTCTACATTTTTCTCTGGCTCTGTCCAGAGCACTCAGTGGTGATAGTCTGGCAACATCTGGTTGTACTGGACTCAGTCTGCTGGAGGCCATGGTACATGGGGCCTATTAGTCCCTAGGACTAATCTTTCCCTTGTGTCTTTAGTTTTCTTCATTATTCCTTTTTTCTGAAGGGGTGAGACCAGTGCAGTATTCTAAATGGCCCCTGACAGGTTTTTAAGACCCCAGATGCTACTCACCAAACTAGAATGTAGAACATTTTCTTTATAAACTCTGTTATGCCAGTTGAGCTAGATGTTCCCTGAAACCATGGTCCCCACAGCCCTCAGCCCAGCAATTCAGTCCCTCAGGGAATTTGGATGTGTCTATGGGGCTACCATGACCTTGGCTTATACAGGTTGTTCTGACTTCCCCAATATTGTGTGCTGTCATTCCCTTCACCGAAGTTATTGCTTCTATTTTGTTTATTAAGTGTTTCTCCATCTCTCCCTCCCTCTCCCCTCCTTCACAAACATCAAATATTGTTTCCTTTTATTTGTAAAACTTTTTATGAGTTTTCACTGTAGTGGCCTCATATTATATTTGTCCTTTCGTGAGTGACTTATTTCACTCAGCATAAACTCTTCCAGATGCATTCATATTATGAGATGCTTCACAGATCCATCTAAGGCTTTCTTTGTTCCTCTTAGTGTCCTGTGCTGAGTTCCTTTTGTTTTTGCATTCCTTTTTCATTTCTTTTGTTTTTGTAGATTTTGTTTTTATTGAGACTTTATGTTTTTCTTCTTTATTTTGACGAGTACGTTTGTTAACCTTCTTTGTGATTACCTTGAAATTCACCCTTATTCAATGTTTGAACCAGCCTGTTATTACTTGGTACCGCCTTGCCTTTCTCTCCATTAGAAAGTTCTATACCTATACTGTTGATTCCCTCTTTTATTGTTCTGATGTTGTTGTCCCATACAGATTAACCCCTCTGGTTACCTGCTGCAAGTGTTTTGCTTTTGATAGTCCTTGACAGTTCATTGCCTAGGTTGGTATCTGGCTGGTACAATCTTGCATCCTAGATTCAGGGTGTGGTCTGATGTTGTTTGCTCAGAGACTGAAGGATTCCTTTAATAATTCTTGTGAGTCTGGTTTGATTTTCATACATTCACTTAATTTCCATTCATCTGAAAATGTCTGAATTTCACCATCATATTTGAACAAAAGATTTGCAGGATATATTATTCTTGGTTGGCAACTTTTTTTTCTTTCAAGGTTTTATATATGTCATCCCATTGCTTTTTGCCTGCATGGTTTCTGATGAATAATCAGAGCTTAGTCTTGTTTCTCCTGTGTATGTGGCTTTTGGTTTTCTCAAGCTGCTCAGAGGATTTTTTCTTTGTCTTTGGTTTTAGCGAATGTAATTCTGATATGTCTCAGTGTTCACTTGGGGACTATCCTATATGGGGTTTGTTGAGCTACTTGGATGATCAGCTTTTCATCATTCATTAGGGAAGTTTTCTGTCAGCAGTTCTTCAATGACCTTTTCTTAGTTTTCCGTTTTCTTTCCCTGCCGTGGAACTCTGATCACTCACAAACTTTTGCTTTTGATTGTATCCCACATAATTATCAGAGTTTCTTCATTTTCTTGGTTCTTTTTTTCCAGTTTATCCGCAAACCAAGTTGTATCGAAGTGTTTGTCCTCAATTTTGCTATTCTGTCTTCCATAGTTTCAAACCTGCTCCTCAGTCCTTCTATGACACTGTCCATTTCTGAAATCTTGTTGTTTATCTTTTGGATTTCTAATTGTTGTTTTTGTATGACTTCTAGTTCTAAACTTAGTTTAGCATTTTATTCCTGTATTACTTGCCTGAATTATTCCATTTTTTTGATCTGTATTTTCCATGAATTTGTCTGTCTTTTCCCAGAGTTTGTCTATTTTTTCCTCATTTCTGTCTGTTTTTTGCTTCAACTCTTGGATTCCTCTGAATGTTATCGACATTTGAATTCCTTGTCAGGTAGTTTTATTGCCTTTTCTTCTACTGAAAAGTCATCTGGTATTTTATTTTGGATGCTTACTGGACTCATCCTGTCATCTTTTTTTCTATGTTTTGATATCATCTGCTGTCTTCAGATATTCAGTAGTGATTTCTTTATTTCTTGTTTGTAGACTTGTTTGTTTCATCCTGCTTTTTTTTTTATTATTTGGTTGTGCCCGAGAAGGTGGGCTGTGTGTTCTTTGCTATTTGCTTATCTGTAGTCACGACACTTTTTACTTTCTTGTCCAACCAGCTATGGTGTAGCAGGGCAGGTCCAGATGAAGCGGAGGGACTGGGATGCTTTGTTTGTGGCAGGTATTAGGGCCGGCAGGGTGGCCAGGAATCAGTGCTGGGCAGGTTCCTGTAGGTTGTGCCTGTGCTGCTTAGAGGTATGATGTTCAGTGCATGGTGTGGGCAAGCAGGAAACAGGGAGGAGGCTGTGATTCTGGAACTAATAGGGGTATGGAAAAAAGAAGAGAAAATCAGGAACCAAAGAGAGATATGCAAACAAAGAAAGAGAAAAAAAAAGTGCTAAGAGAGCTTCCCGTTGGAGTGGAGAGATGAGGAACTGAGAAATGGAGAGAAGCAAAAATGAAAAAGAGAAAAGAAAAAAGATAAAGAGATAAAAATTTGGAAAAGAAACCCCCCAGGAGTCCTGGAGACCCACCAGTGAGGTTTCTAAGACCAGGGAAGTGGTTCCCTGGCTGCACAGAATAGCCTGGCTAGAGGGGATATAGATATCACACAGCAACAGGTATT
Organism: Elephas maximus indicus; assembly: GCF_024166365.1. Taxonomy (NCBI): domain Eukaryota; kingdom Metazoa; phylum Chordata; class Mammalia; order Proboscidea; family Elephantidae; genus Elephas; species Elephas maximus. The sequence goes on along the minus strand of NW_026060237.1, from coordinate 3,778,209 downwards.
CAGGAGACCAGAAAAGAAGATAAGTGTAGAAAGATAAGAACTGAGAAATGAAGACAGACTGAAAGGGAAAGAGAGAGAGAAAAGAATGAAGAAAATAAGAGAGAGCCCCAGGGACCCCACCTACTCAGCTGCACAGATTGGGGGAGTGGCTCCTAAACTGTGCAGTGCAGCCTGGCTAGAAGGGGCTCCCAACCTGCAAAAAGAAAAAGGAAAGAAACAAAAAGAAAAAAAAAAAAAACCCAGGGATCCCACCAGTGTGGTGTCACAGGCCGGAGGAATGGCTCCGAAGTCAAACATGGCTTCATAGCCTTTCAAGAAGAAGAATCAAAGATGGCACATTGAGTCAGGTGTTCCAGAGAAAGGAGGTGAAAGTGACGGGAGGCATGGTAGAAAACAAGAGAAACGGGAAGAACCAACACAAGCTCAGGGGCCCAGCCAGTGTGGGCAGAGCAAATCCAAGAAGCCTGAGGAGAAAACTGTTGCTTCCTGGCCAAGAGTCTGTGGGTGGAAAGAAGCAGAGGAGGTTGAAGTGGGGAGAGGAAGAAGTACAACCAGAATGTTCCTTAGAAGTAAGGATGGTGAGATTTTGTTTCACATACTTTGGACACGTTATCAGGATGAATCAGTCCCTGGAGAAGGACATCATACATGGTAAAGCAGAGAGTGAGCAAAAAAAGAGGAAGACAAGTTGGATTGACACAGTGGCTACAACAGTGGGCTCAAGGATAAGAATAATTTTGAGGATAGCACAGGACCAGGCAGTGTTTTGTTTTGTTGTATGTAGAGTCACTGTGAATCAGAACCTAACAACATCAAGAACAATAATAGTAGGGGGCTCTATACTCTCCTCTCCGTAAAGGACAGAATGTCTAGTAAGAAAGTCAACAAAGATACATAAGATCTAGAAGCCAAAATTAATCAACTTGACCTCAAAGTCATATATAGAACATTCTATCCAAAAGCATCAAAGTATATATTTTCCAACACACATGGAATATTCTTCAGAACAGACCACATTTTAGGTGAAAAAAAAAAAACAATAAAATACAAAACATTGAAATAATACAAAGGATTATCTCTGATCACAATGCCATAGAAGTAGAAATCAGTAACAGGAAGAGCAAGGAAAAAAAAATACACAGAAACTGAATAACACCTTGCTTAAAAACAACTGGATAACAGAAGATATCAAAGAGGGAATAAATAAAATAAAATAAATTCCTAGAATTAAATGAGAATGAAAACACATCATACCCAAATCTTTAGGACACAGCAAAGATGCCACTCAGAGGTTAATTTCTAGTGATAAACACACACACCGAGAAACAATGAGGCAAAATCAAATTTCAACCCTACAACTCAAGCAAATAGAAAAAGAGTAGCAAAAGAAGCCCACGGTCACCAGAAAAAGGATATAATAACTATTACAGCAGAGACAGAGAATAGAAAAAAGAGCTAATGAACAAAACCAAAGTTGAACTAACAAAAGATAAAAGGGAGAGAAAACGAATAACCCAAATAACAATGAGATGGGTGACATTACAACAGACCTAGCTGAAATCAAAAGGATCATAACAGAATAATATGAAACGCTGTACTCCAACAAGTTTGAAAACCTAGAGGAAACGGACAAATTTCTAGAAAGATACAACCTACCTAAGCGAATACAAGCTGAGATAGAAAACCTGAACAAACCTGTAACAAGAGATGATATTGAAGAGGTAAAAAAAAAAAAAAAAAAAAAAAATCCCCCCAAAATGTTCAGTAACAGTAGGTGGTCACTTTTCCATTCTTCTTGTCTTATGGCAAAAGAGGCAGTTGTTCCTGCTGGCAAATAGCCATGTATTCTATCTCCCCTTATTCCTGACTCTTTCCCTGGTTGCTCCAAGTGAATAGAGACCAACTCTAACATGGGTGGCCACTTCCAAGATTTTAAGAGTCCATATACTGCACAGTAAACTAGGAGATACAACAGAAGCACTAAAAATGGTATTAGGCTAGTTAACTGGGATACCCCATAAACCATGACCCTAAACCTCCAAACCAAGAAACCAAATCCCTTAAGGTGTTTCCTTATACATAAGAAACTTCAGCAGCTACTTTCTTCTTTTTCCTCCTCATCCTTCTCCTCTTCTCCTCCCATCTTCTTCTAAAACTTTTTTGTCTTGAAAATATATCTCACGTATCTGCCAATTCATCTTTCTATAGATGTACAACTCAGTGGCATCAATGACACCAACTGGCTATGTTCAAAATTCCATCTCTCTGCTTCTATTTACCATTGGTTCTTGCTTGGTGCCCTCTTTTTCCATTAGAATACTAATCACAGTTTTTAAACTCGTGGTCTGATAATTCCAAAACCTGATCCTGATTCTGATACTTTTTCTCTTCAAAAAAAATTTTTAGCTCTTTAGCACGATTTGTAATTTTTGTTTTTGTTAAGACTGTGCAATACATATTGAATAAAAAAGAAAAGTAACTGAGGTAACTGTCTCTTTAATGTTCACTTTATTGTTTGTCTGATTAGCAGTGCCTAGCTGTGTTTATTGTTTGTGATAGCAGTAGGTGTCAGAGGGTGAAATGTCCTCTAGTGTCCTTGTTTTTGCCTCTCTTGTTCCATTTCAGTGTGGTAGAGAATGCTCCTGAGATAAGATCTAATCTTGCAGATCTTCTACCTGTAACTTCCTATTATTATACAGAAGCCTATTGAGGTAGGGGTAACATGTGGAAGGAAGGGAATAATTGTAAATTCCCCTTATCAGGTCTGTTTTTAATAAGACTGAGTCCCTAGGGTTTGACATTCACATGTGCTCCTAGTTTTTAATCCCTTAGGTGAGACATGAAGGAAATATGAGGATTGAATTGGGGTTGCCGCTGCCACCGTAAGAAAGGCTAGTCGTTGTTTCTGTTTTTTTAGGTGCTATCCAGTTGGTTCCAACTCATAGCAACACTATGTACAAGAGAATGAAATATTGCCTGGTCCTGCACCATCCTCAAAATCACTGTTATGCTTGAGCTCATTGTTGCAGCCACTGTGTCAGTCCATCTTTTTGAAGGTTTTCCTCTTTTTCATTACCCTCTATTTTACCACACAAGATTTCCTTGTTCTGAGAATCGTCCTGTCTGATAACACGTCCAAAGTATGTGAGACAAACTCTTGCCATCCTTGCTTCTACTGAGCACTCTGCCTGTAATTCTTCCAAGATAGATTTCTTCATTCTTCTGGCACTCCACTGCATATTCAGTATTCTTCACCAACAACGCTGTAATCAAAGGCATCAATTCTTTTCAGGTCTTCTTTATTCATTGCCCAGCTTTCACTTGCATACAAGATAATTAAAAAACAAAAAAAACAAAAAAAAACAGGGCTTGGGTAAGGTGCACCTTAGTCCTCAAAATAACATCTTAGCTTTTTAACACTGTAAAGAGGTCTTTTACAGCAAATTTCTGCAATGTAATACATCGTGCATTTTCTTGACTCCTGCTTCACAGGTATTGATTGTGGATCCAAGTAAAATGAAATCCTTGATAACTGCAATATTTTCTCTTTATCATGATGTTGTTTATTGCTTCAATTTTGAGGATTTTTATATTCTTTATGTCGATGTATAATCCACACTGAAGCCTGCAGTCTTTGATCTTCATCAGTAAGTGCCTCATGTCCTCGTTACTTTCAGCAAACAAGTTCGCATACTTTGCATATCACAGTTTGGTAAGGAGTCTTTCCTCCAATCCTGATACTGCATTCTTCATTGAATAGGTCAGCTTCTTGGATTATTTGCTCAGCATAGAGACTCAATAAATATAGTGAAAAGATACAACCCTGACACACACCTTTGTCGGCTTCACACAGAATCTCCTTGTTCTCTTTGAAAAAAAAATCTTTGTCTAAATGCAGGTTCCTCATGAGCACAGTTAAGTGTTCTGGCATTCTCATTCTTTATAATATTATCCATAATTTGTTGTTATCCCCACAGTTGAATGCCTTTGCATAATCAATAAAACACAGGTAAACGCCTTTCTGATATTCTCAATTTTCAGCTATGATCCAATCTGACATCAACAATGATATCCCTTGTTCCACGTTGTCTTCTGTATGTGGCTTGAATTTCTGGCAGTTCCTTTTCAGTGTTCTGCTGAAGCCGTTTTGGAATGATTTTCAGCAAAATTTTAGTTGTGTGTGATATTAAAAATATTGTTTGGCAATTTTCACATTCAGCTGGATCACATTTATTTGGAATCGGTACAACTATGGATCTCTTCAATCAGTTGGCAAGGTAGCTATCTTCCAAATTTCTTAGCATAGATGAGTGAGTGCTTCAAACACTGCATCTGTTTGGTGAAACATTTCATTTGTTATTCAGTCCATTCCTGGAGCCTTATTTTTCGCCAGTGCTTTCAGTGGAGCTTGGACTTCTTCCTTCAGTACAATTGGTTCTTGATCAGATGCTATGCCTTGAAATGTTTAAACATTGGCCAATTCTTCTTGCTACAGCAGTATCTTTGCATTTCTTCCATCTTCTTTTGATGTTTCATGCACATCTAAAATTTCACCATGAAATCCTTCGATATTGCAACATGGGTCTGGAATTTTTTCCTTCAGGTCTTTCAGCTTGAGAAATGCCGAATGTATTCTTCCTTTTTGGATTTCTTTCTCCAGCTCTTTACATATTTCATTGTAGTACTTTACTCCATTTCCTCAAGTTGCCCTATGAAATCTTCTGTTCAGCTCTTTTGTTTTATCATTTCTTCCTTTTGCTTTATTTACTGTATGTTCCAGAGCTACTTTCACAGTATCTTCTGACATCCATTTTGCTTTTTTTTTTCTTTCTTTACTCTCTTTTAAGGACCTCTTGTGTTCTTTATATACGCTGTGGTTGATGTCATTCCACAATTTGTCTGGCTAGGCTAGGGGGGTTCAAATTTTGGACAGTTTCCTTTTTTTACATTGTTTGTGCTTTAATTAAAATAAATCTTTCAGACACTAGTAAAATAATTTCCCTTTATGTCAACCCTAGTTAAGGAGAATAGAAATATCTGAAAGTATTTCAAAATGGTTACCTCCCTCTCACTTGTCAGAACCATGAAGGGGGTTTATCCCTAATCTTCAAGGCGATTACCTGCTGAAGGCAAAATACATAAAATGATGTGAACCGCACTCAGACTGTACCCTTAGAGAATTTGTCTCTCAGAGAGCCCACACTGAGTCTCAAAAGTAATATAAAAGCTAAAAGTATAAAACTCTTGCTAGAACACAGAAGGACAAATCTTCGAGGCCATTCATTTGGCAATGGAATCTTAGATACTGCACCAAAAGCATAAACAACAGAAGAAAATAAATAGATATATTGGACTTTATCAAACTAAAAACATCTGCCATTGTCAAGAATGACATGAAGCTACAAACTATGCACTTTTTATTTCCAGGAATTACCTGAAAATAATGTATCTGGTATGGGCTTGCTGTTGTTAGGTGCTGTCAGGTCAGTTCCAACTCATACCGAGCCTGTGTACAATAGGACAAAACACTGCCCAGTTCTGTACCATCTTCACAATAGTTGTTATGCTTGAGCCTGTTGTTGCAGCCAAACAGATTTGAGAAGCTGAACACTAACAACCGAAGACCAAACAAGTTGTGGAATGATATCAAGGACATCATACATAATGAGAGCAACAGTTGCTAAAAAGACAGGAAAGAAAGAAAAGACCAAAATGGATGTCAAAGGAAAACATTAATTAGGAAAGCATAAACTTATTAGCTGAGATAAAAGAGACTACGCCTAGGTGCTTCCTGAGGAAATTCTTGAGGTAGTTCAAACAGTATGATAATCTATAGGCTCTAATTTACTTCCACAACAGTGAAGTTTTTCTAAGGCCAATTCTGGGACCAGTGTTAACATAACAAGCATGACTAAGCTTTGTTATTCGCATAGCAACTTTAACAGAAGCTGATTTGTTATCAGGAGCATAGAAGTAACACTCTTAGTTTAATTTCTAAATAGAGTGCTTAATTTTGGTACTGAAATTTCCACAGTTACATCTGCTGGCACCTCCAAAATTCAGAGTTCCTCGCACATGCTAAAGGAGTAATCGAAGGACATTTGAGGGGTAATTAATGTGAATTTACTTCTTTCCTTCTGTAGAATTTGTAATATATTACAAATCAGTATAAAAAGGCTCTTGTAGAATGTGTACAACCTTGAAACAGCCTTAAAACCTTTCATTACTCTGGAAACCATAGTTATTATTACTTTTCTGGGCACCAGCCTCTGTCTTTACATTCTAAGTGGGCCAAGTGGAACACAGGCTCACTGATTTCCAGGGTTTGTACTGGTATTTTCCTAAATATAAGCCTTTATTTTCCATGCCCACAATAAAGTATTTCTTGTCTTTCTAGAGATTTGAATAACACAATACCATGAATTTTTTGGTTAAACAAGATAGACGATTTGATTGAGAAATACAGAAATAGTTTAACTGCACTTCAATAACAAAAAGGAAGAGCTCAGCAAAGACAGACAGTATTACAGATATATTTATGTGAAAATGGAGATAGACAATTATCAAGGAGATAAATATACAAATACAGAGAGTTACAAATTCGCATAACAAAAGGGATAAATACAATCGTATGAACCAAAAATCCTGATTTCCAATGAAGAATAGCACCAGGATCCTGACAGACTGTGAAAAACACATAAGGTTCAGAGAGATTAATCTCCTGTGCTCAAAAACTGGTCAGGCGACCCTCTTAACAGAGAGGACTGCAGGGCCCTGGGTGTACTAATATCTAATGGAACAACACATTGGGAAAGTTATGTGCCCACTTTGGAAAACACAAATTTTGGGGCTCATGTGAAATCAAAACAAACTCAATTCCACCTTGGTCAATGCTTTCTGATCCAGGAGGGGGGGAAAAAAAACTGTTGTCCAACCCTGAGGTTGGACAACATGTTAAAGTAACCAGACAAGGCCACAGATCTCAGTAGGTGGTACGATTTCCTGTTTCTATTCAGAGTAGTAAAGACCTTGAGATGGGGGGAAAAAAAGGGAAGAACAAACTTGACACCTCACAAGCTGAAAGAACTGAAGGAAAACTTCAACTCCTGGGTTCCAATATTTAGTTATTCTAAGTTTTTATGGAGAAAATATTCAATAGACTCATGAAACATCAAAAGAAGATGGAAAGGAGACTTCTGGCCAACATGGAGCCAGATAGAGGAGCACCACAATGTCCCACCACAGCAGAGACCCAAAAAAGTAAATAAAACAGAGACAAATATCATTTCTGGGACCTAAGTGTCAAATGAAGAAATAACTCAGCCAAACACTGAATGAAATAAGAAACCGATGGAGGACTGAGAGTGAGGAGAAATACGTGCCAAAGTTCCTTATCAGCTAACGCGGCATGGATGGTTCCAGTAGGCATCCAGTATAAAACACCAGATGATATTCTAGTAGAACAGGCACTAGAACTACCTCACAGGAAGTCAAATCTCTAATATTCAGAGCTATCCAAAAGTTGAGGAGAAAAGTAGACAAAAATGAGGGAAAAATACACAAATTTATGGAAAAGGTGGATAAATTCATGGAAAGTACAGAAAACAACATGGAAGAATTCAAGAAAATAATACAGGAAGAAAATGCCAAAAATAAACTCACAGCTAGAAACCACACAAAACCAAAAACTAGAAATCCAAAAAATAAACAAGATTTCAGAAATGAACAGTTACATACAAGTGCTGAGGAGCATGTTTGAAATCATGGAAGACAGGATCAGTGACATTGAAGACAAACACTTGAATACAACTCTGAGGAAAAGGAATGAAGAAAATGAGGAAACCCTAAGAATTCTGTGGGATACACTCAAAGGCAAAAATCTGTGAGTGACTGGAGTTCCAAAACAGCGAGAGAAAACAAGAAACACAGAAAGGATCATTGAAGACCTACTTACAGAAAACTTTGCAAATATCATGAATGATGAAAAGTTGACTATCCAAGAATCTCAAAGAACCCCATGTAGGATAGACCCCAAAAGAAAAACACCAAGGCATATCATCATCACACTCGCTAAAAATAAAGACAAAGAAAAAATCCTGAGAACAGCTCGAGAAAAATAACAAGTCACATACAAGGGAGAAACAATAAGACTATACTCTGATTATTCAGTGGAAACCATGCAGGCAAGAAGGCAAATGGGGTGATATATATATAAAACCTTGAAAGAAAAACATTTTGAACCATGAATAATATATGCTGCAAAACTTTTGTTCAAATATGATGGTGAAAGTAGGACATTTCCAAATAAACAAAAATTAAGGGAATATGAAAAAACGAACTTAAAAAATTATCAAAGGGAGCTCTTCGGTCTGAGAACAAACATCAGCCCACAGCATGAATCTAGAATGCAAGATTGTAACAGCCAGATATGAACACAGGAAACAAACCCTCAAAGACTATCCAAAACCAAAAGAATCATGACCGGGAAACAGAGCGGTTAATTTGTAAATTACAACAACATCAGTAAAAATAAAAGAGGGCATAAACGGTGAAGTTATAGAACTTTGTAATGGAGAGGAAGGCAAGGCAATACCAAGTATTTATAGACTGGTTCAAACCTAGGAAGATAAGGGTAAATTTCAAGGTAACCACAAAGAAAGTTAACAAAGTGACTCAGCAAAATAAAAAAAAGAAAAACATAAAGTTTCAGTAAAAACAAAATCTACAAAAACAAAAGAAATGAAAAAGAAACCTAGAAACAAAAGGAACTCACTACATGAGAGTAAGAGGACCAAAGGAAGTATTAGCACTACACAAAAAGGGACTACAAAATGATAGCAATAAACTCACACCTATCAATAAGTACAATGAATGTAAATGGCCTAAATGCATCCGTAAAGAGACAGAGAGTGACGGAATGGATAAAAATAAAACAGGATCCATCAATATGCTGTCTACAGAAGACATACCTTAAGAACAAAGATGTAAGTTTATTAAAAATCAAAGGATAGAAACAAAATTATCAAGCAAATAACTACCAAAAAAGAATAGGGTGGCAACACTAATCTTACATAAAATAGACTTTAAAAGAAAATCCACCACAAAAGACAAAGAAGGGCATGGTATGATGATTAAAGGGACAAACCGTCATGAAGACTTAACAATAATAAACACGTATGCACCCAATGACAGGACTCCAAGATACATAAACTACAATCTCTAATAGCACTGAAAAGAGAAATTGACAGCTCCACAATAATAGTAGCAGATTTCAACACAGCACTCAACAAAGATACAAAAGAACTAAAGAGCACAATCAGGCAACTTGACCTCATAGACATACATTCAGTGCTCCACCCTACAGCTGCAAAGCACACATTCTTTTCAACACTCTTGGAACATTCTCCAGAATAGACCACATCTTAGGCCACAGAGCAACCCTCAGCAAAATCCAAAACACTGAGATAATATAAAGTTTCTTCTCTGACTACAAGGCCATCAAAGTAGGTATTAACAACAGGAAGAGTAAGGGGAAAAAAACTAAATTACATGGAAACTGAATAATAGCTTCCTAAAAACCACTGGGTAATAGACAAAATCAGAGATGGAGTGAAAAAAAGAAATTCCTAGAATCAAACAAGAATGAAAATGCATCATACCAAAAACTTTGGGACATATCAAAGGCAGTCCATAGAGGTCGACTTATAGCAGTAGATGCACACATAGAAAAAGAAGGGACAAAATCAGAACATTAGCTACATAACCTGAACAAAAAGAAAGAGGACAACAAAAGAAGACCACATCCACCAGAACAAAACGAAATACCAAATCCATTGCTGCAGAGTCAATTCCGACTCATAGTGACCCTAGAGAACAGAGTAGAACTGCCCCATAGAGTTTTCAAAGAGGCACTGGTAGATTACAACTACTGAACTTTTGTTTAACAGCCATAGTACTTAACCAGTACACCACCACGGTTTCCAGAAGAAAGGAAATAATAAAGATCAGAGCAGAATTAAACGAAATAGAGAACAGAAAAGCCATTGAAAAAATCGACAAAAGCAAAAGTTGTTTCTTTGAAAGGGTCAGTAAAATTGACAAATCACTGGCCAAACTGATGAAAGAAAAACAGGAGAGGATGCAAACAATTGAAATAAGAAATGATATGGGGAACATTACAGCAGACCTGACTGAAATAAAAAGAAGCTTAACAGAGTATTATGAAAAACTATACTCCAACAATTTGAAAACCTACAAGAAATGGACAAATTTCTAGAAACACACTACCTACACAAACTAAGACAAAATGATGTTGAAAATCTGAACAGACACATTACAAGAGAAGAGATTGAAAAGGTAATTAAAAAACAAAAAACTCCAAAACACAGAAAAGCCCTAGAGCACGTGGCTTTACTGGAGAATTCAACCAAACATTCAGAGAAGAGCTTACACCAGCACTACTCAAACTACTTCAAAACATAGAAATGGAAGCGATACTTCTGAATTCATTTTATGAAGCAACCATAACTCTGATATCTAAGCCAGGCAAAGACTCCACAAAAAACGAAAATTACAGACCAATATCTCTCATGAACACAGATGCAAAAATTCTCAACATAATTCTAACCAAGAGAATTCAGCATAAAAAAAAAAAAAACAACAAGAACCACAGCCAAGTAGGACTCATACTAGTTATAGAAGGAAGGTTCAACATTAGGAAATCAATCAATGTAATCCACCACATAAATAAAAAGAAAGAAAAAAATCACATGATCATCTCAATCAATGCAGAAACAGAATTTGAAAAAGTCCAATACCTATTCCTGATTAAAAAGACAATCTCAGTAAAATAGATAATAAGGAAAATTTCTCAACACTATAAAGGGCACATATCCAAACATCATTCTTAATGTAGAGAGGCTGAAAACATTCCCCTTGAGAACAGGAGCAAGACAAGACTGCCCTTTATCACCACTCCTATTTAAAGTTGTTCTGGAAGTCCTAGACAGAGCAATAAGGCAAGAAACAGAAATAAAGGGCATCCAGATTGGTAGTGATGAAGTTAAACTCTTCCTGTTTGCAGATGATATGATACTCTACATAGGAAATCCAAAAGACTATGAGAAAATTACTGAAAATAATAAAAAGATTGAGCAGAGTAGCAAGCTACAATATAAACAAAAAAAAAAATTCAGTTGGAATCCTAGACAGCAATAAAGAGAATGATGCAAAGGAAATCAGGAAAACAATACCATTTATAATAGCCCCTAAAAAAAGAACTTGGGAATAAATCTATTCAGGGATGTAAAAGACCTATACGAAGAAAACTACAAAACCCTACTGGAAGGAACCAAAAGAAATCTACATAAATGGAAAAACATGCCCAGTTCATGAGTAGGTAGATTCAACACTGTGAAAATGACAATTCTACCCATAGCAATTTATAAATACAGTGCAATACTGATCCAAATACCAACAACATTCTTTAAAGAGATGGACAAAATTATCATTAACTTTATACAGAAAGAGAAGAAGCCCCCGATAAGTAAAACACTACTGAAGAAGAATTAAGTAGGAAGACACGCACTACCTGACCTAAGAACCTACTGTACAGCTACAGTAGTCAAAACAGCCTGGCATGATATAAATCCATCCCCCTATAGTCACTCATCTTCGACAAGGGCCCAAAGTCCATCAAATGGGGACAAGACAGTCTTTTAAACTAAAGGCGTTGGCAAAACAGGATGTCCTTCTACAAAAAATGAAACAGGACCCATACCTCACACCATATACAAAAACTAACTCAAAATGGATCAAAAACCTAAACATAAAGCCAAAAACCGTGAAGTTCATGGAATAAAGTAGGATCGACGCTACAGGCCCTAGCACACACCATTAACAGTATACAAACCACAGCCAACAACACACAGGCTCCAGCGGATAAGCTATGTAACTGGGATCTTCTAAAAATTACACACTTATGCTCATCAAAAGACTTCACCAAAAGAGTAAAAAGGTGAACCTAAAGGCTGGGAAAAATTTTGGCTATTACAAATCAGACAAAAGTCTAATCTCTAAAATCTACCAGGAAATTCAACATCTCTATGACAAAAAGACAAATAATCCAATTAAAAAATGGGCAAAGGAAATAAGCAGACAGTTTACCACAGAAGACATTCCAGAAGCCAACTGATGCCTGAAGAAAGTCTGACAATCTCTAAGCAATTAGAGAATTGCAAATCAAAACCACAGTGAGATACCATCTCACCCCCGACATTACTGGCACGAATCAGTAAAACAGGAAATAACAAATGTCGTAACTCTTATGAAGTCCTGGTGGGAATGCAAAATGATACAGCCATTTTGGAAAAGTATATGGCACCTTCCTTAGAAAGCTAAAAATAGAAATACTATATGATCCAGCAATCCAACTCCTAGGAATATATCCTAGAGAGAGAAGATTCGTCACACGAATAGACATAAGCCCACGTATGTTCATTGCAGCATTGTTCACAATACCAAAAAGATGGAAACAACCTAGATGCCCATCAACAGATAAATAGAAAAACAAACTGTGGTGGAGACACATAGTGGCATATTAAGAAACAATAAAGAACAACAATGAATTTTTGAAGCATCTCATGACAGGGATGAATCCGGAAGGCATTAAGCTCAGTGAAATAGGTCAGTCAAAACAAAGACAAATGTTGTATGAGACCACTACTGTAAACACTCACGAAAAGGTTTATGTACGAAAAGAAACAATCTTTGATGATTATGAGGGAGGGGAGGGCTTGGGATGGAAAAAAAACACTTAATAGAAATAGATAAGCAGAAACTTTCATGACGGGTAAGGCAATGCACAATACTGGGGAAGCCAGCACAACCTGCACAAGACGAGGACATGGTAGCTCCACAGACAGATCCAAACTCCCTGAGGGACCCAGTTGCTGGGCTGAGGGCTTTGGGGACCGTGGTCTCAGGGAACACCGAGCTCAACTGGTGTAACATAGATTATAAAGAATATGTTCTACATTCTACTTTGATGAGTAGCTTCTAGGGTCTTCAAAGTCAGTTAGTGGTCATCTAGGATATTCCACAGGTCTCACCCCTTCAAAGGAAAGGAAGAATGAAGAAAACTAAAGACATAAGGGAAAGAGTTGTTCAGAGGACTAATAGCCACATCTATCACAGCCTCCACTAGCCTGAGGCCGGTACAATTAGGTGGTGCCTGGTTACCACCACTGACTGCTCTGACAGGGATCACAATAGAGGGTCCCAGACAGAGCTGGAGAAAAATGTAGAACAAAATTCTAACTTAAAAAGAAAGACCAGACTTCCTGGTCTGGTGTGACCCAAGACACCCTTTCAGCTCAGTAATGACGTCACTCCTGAGGTTCACCCTTCAGCCAAAGACTGAACAGGCCCGGGGAACAAACAAGACTAAAGGGGCCCACCAGCCCAGGGGCAGGGACTGGAAGGCAGGAGGGAACAGGAAAGCTGGTAATAAGGAACACAGGGTTTAGAAGAGAGAGTGCTGACACGTCGTGGGTTGTTAACCAATGTTATGGAACAATTTGTGTATTGTCTGATGAGAAACTAGTTTGTTCTGTAAACCTTCATCTAAACTGCAATACAAAAAAAAAAAAAGAAGACGACGGAAGGAATACACAGAGTCACGGTAGCAAAAAGAATTGGTTGACGTTCATCCGTTTCAGGAAGCAGCATATGACCAAAAAATGATGGTACCGAAGGAAGATATTCAAGCCGCACTACAGGCATTGGCAAAAATCAAGGCTCCAAGAGCTGATGGAAAACACGCTGAGAAGTTTCAACAAATGGGTGCAGCACTGGAAGCACTCACTCATCTATGCCAAGAAATTTGGAAGATAGCTCCCTGTCCAACTGACTGGGAGAGATCCATACCTGAACCCACTCCAAAGAAAGGTAAAAATTATCAAATAATATAATTAATATCACACACAGGTAAAATTTTACTAAAGATCATTCAAAAGCAGTTTCAGCAACATTGAAAGGGAATGGCCAGAAATTCAAGCCAGGTTTAAAAAGAAGACATGGAGCAAGCGACACTGTTGCTGATGTCAGATGGATCGTGGCTGAAAGCAGAGACTATCAGAAAGATGTTCACCTGTGTTTTACTGACTATGCAAAGTATTTGACCATGTGGATAACAACCATTTTCAAATGCTTATCCTTGAAAAAGCTGCTGAGACACAGAGCATAGGATTTCTCCTAAGGACCTTGGTTGAGGAAGTCTGCATATGGTCAATATAAGAATGTCAGTGACAGAGATACTCATGTTGTAATTATTCACCTCAGAATAGAGGAAAAAATGTTCCAAGGAAAGTACTGGGACCTTTGTCCAGCGATGGGAGATTCAGACTCTTGTCTGTCCATAGATTAGCACTGTTTCTGGGAAGCAGCTATGCCTCAGGAAGGAGCACTATAAGTGAAAGCCACTTCTCAGGGAGCCTTTTAACACATGGGTGAGTCTACTGCAGTCCTCTCCCTTCCCTTAGCCTGAAGCAGGCCCATAAAATAGTGTGAGTGGTTTGACGGAGAAGTCCATATAACAGGACAGGGAAAACCATTCAGCAAGGTGCAGACATGCTCATTTTGATACTCCAAGAGCAAGAAACATGTTCAAATCAAATGTTAGCTAGTCTACAGTTTTGTGGCTGTTACCTGAGTTGGCAACTTGGGCAAAGGCTTAAGCTTGGCTACTGTGAATAGCATCTATATCTAGGGTCATCATGGAATAGAGCAAAATGGGTAAGTAGAACAAAGAACTCAACGGCCACCCATATTAAAAAAAATACTTACAAAACCATTTACAAAAGTTGCTAGACAATCAAACACCAACAAACAAACAGCCCCATAATAAGCTAATCCCAAGAAGGGTTGTTGTTGTTGTTTTTAGGTACTGTCCAGCCAGTTCCTACTCATAGCAACCTTATGTACAACAAAACAGAACACTGCTAGGTCCTGTGCCATCTTAGAGCCCATTGTAGCAGCAATTTCGTCAATCTATCTTATTGTGTGTCTTACTCTTTCTCGCTGGCCCTCTACTTTACCAACCATGATGGGCTGCTCCAGGGATTATTCCTTTTTGATAACATGTCCAAATTATGCATGAAAACATCTCACCATCTTCCCTTCTAAGTAGCATGCTGGTACTACTACTTTCATTTGTTCATTCTTGTGGTAGTCCATAGCATATTCAATATTCTTCACCAACAGTGTAATTCAAAAGTGTCAATTCTTATTTGGTCTTCCTTATTCATTGCCCAGCTTTCACATCCATATGGGGCAAATGAAAACACTGTAGGTTGGGTTAGGTGCACCTTAGTTCCCAAAGTGACATCTTTGCTTTTCAATAGTTTAAAGAGATTTTTGCAAAAGATTTGTGCAATACAATGTGTCATATAATTTCTTTACTGCTGCTCCTATAGGCATTGATTACGATCCAAGTAAAATGAAATCCTTGATAACTTCAATATTTTCTCCTTCTATCATGATCTCGCTTATTGGTCCAGTTGTGAGGATTTTTGTGTTCTTCATGTTGAGTTGTAACCCATACTGAAAGCTGTAGTCTTTGGTCTTCATCAGTAAGCACTTCAAGTCCTCTTCACTTTCCATAAGCAAGGTTGTGTCATCTGCATACCGCAGGTTAACATGTCTTCCTCCCATCCTGATACACCATTGTTCTTCATGTAGTGCAGCTTCCTGGATTATTTTCTCAGCAGATTTAATAAATATGGTCAAATTACGCAACCCTGATGCACACCTTTGTTGACTGCAAAACATACAGAGTCTCCTTGTTCTGTTTGAGTAGCTGTTCCTTGGTCTAAGTTCAGGTTGCTCATGAGCACAGTTAAGTGTTCCAGAATTCTCGTTCTTCACAATGTTATCCATAATTTGTTGTTATCTGCACATTCAGATGCCTTTGCATACACGATAAAACACAGGTAAACCTCTTCTGGTATTCTCCGCTTTCAGCAAGATCCATCTGACATCAGCAATGATATCCCTTGATCCATGTCCTCTTCTGAATCTGGCTTAGATTTCTGGGAGTTCCCTTTCAATGTACTGCTGAAACCGCTTTGGACTGACCTTCAGCAAAAATTTACTTGCCCGTGATAAGAATGATATTGTTCAATGATTTCCGCATTCTCTTGGATTACCTTTCTTTGGAATGGGCACAGGTATGGATCTCTTCTGGTCAGTTGTCCAGGTTAGCTGTCTTCCAAACTTCTTTCCATAGACAAATGAGTGCTTCCAGGGATGCATCCATTTGCTGAAAAGTCTCAGTTTCTATCCCCTCAATTCCTGGGGCCTTGTTTTTCACCAATGCCTTCAGTGAATCTTGGACCTCTTCCTTCAGTACCATCAGTTCTTGATCATATGCTGCCTCCTGAAATGGGTGAACATCGACCAGTTCTTTTTGGTACGGTGACTATTTCTTCCTCTTTTTTTTGATGCTTCGTAAGTCATTAGATTTTTTTCCCTGTAGTATCCTTCAATATTGCACCTTGAGCTTGAAGTTTTTCTTCAACTGTTTCATCTTGAGAAATAACGAGCATTTTCTCACCTTTTGGTTTCCTATCTCCAGGTCTATGTACATGTGCTTGTAATATTTTGCCTTCTCTAGCTGCTTTTGCAATCTTCTGTTCAGCTCTTTTTACTTCATCATTTCTTCAGTTTGTTTTAGCTACCTTACATTTAAAAGCAACTTTCAGAGTCTCTTCTTATGTTCAATTTGGTCTTTTCCTTTTTTCCCATTTTTTTAATGACCATTTGCTTTCTTCATGTTATGATGTCCTTGGTGTTCTACAATTTGGTCTTCAGTCATTAGTTTTCAGTGCTTCAAATCTACTGTTGAGATGGTGTCTAAATTCAGGTGTAAAATACCCAAGGTCAAATTGTGGCTCTGTGGATGTGCTCTAAATTTCTTCGCTTCAACTTCTACTTATATATAAGCAGTTGACAGTATGTTCTGCAGTTACCCTGGCCTTATTCTGACTGATGATATCTAGTTTCTCCATCATCTCTTTCCATAGGTATCAGTTTGATTCCTGTGTATTCCATCTGGTAAGGCCCACTTGTATGGTTCATCATTTATGTTGCTGAAAAAAGGTATCTGCAATGAAGAAGTCATTGGGCTGGCAGCATTCTAACATGTGATCTCTGGCATCTTTTGTGTCACCAAGGCCTTATTTTCCAACTACCAATCCTTCTTTGCTTCCAACTTTTTCATTCCAGTTGCCAGTAAATATCAATGCATCTTGATTGTACGTTTGATCAATTTCAGGCTGCAGAAGCTGGTAAAAATTTTCATCTGTGGCTCAACTGATTGCTGCCTAAATTTGAATAATAATTTTAATAGCTTGTTTTCTTTGCAATCCCATGAATGTTATCATATCACTGACCACATTTCACTTTAGGAGAGACATTGAAATGCTTTTATGATAAGCAATAAGACACTGTTCATATTCAATTTTCATTCCTGAGTAGACCATGTGATTGTCTCATTCAAAATGGCCAATACCAGTCCATTTCAACTCACTAATGCCTAGGGTATTGATTTTTATGAATTTCATTCTGCTTTTGGTGACTTCCACTTTTCCTAATTTGTACATTCCACTCTCGGATTATCACTGGATGTTTGCAGCTGTTTCTTCTCAATTTAAGTCATGCCACATCAGCAAATTAATGTCCCAAAAGCTTGACTCCAACCACATCATTAAAATCAACCCTACTCTGAAGAATCAGCTCTTTCCCAGCATTATTTTGAAGGCCTTCCAATCCCAAGGGCTCATCTTCTAACACTATATCAGACAATGAGAAAAGATTTTCACTGGCCAGTTATTTCAGAAGTAGATCACCAGGTCCTTCTTCCTACTCTGTCTTAATCTGGAAGCTCCACTGAAACTTGTCCGTCCTGGCTGACCTGCTTTAACTTGAAATGCCAGTGACATAGCTTCCAGCATCACAGGAAAATTAAAGAAACCACAGCATGACAAACTGACATGAAAAGTGGTGCATTTTGCTCATAGAATCCTAGAATACTGCAAATGGAGAATTGATGATTTTCTTCTGTTCTTCAGCTTGAGAAATGCCAAGTGTGTTTTTGTCGTTTGGTTTTCTAATTCCAGTTCTTTGCACATTTCTTTATAATACTGAATTTGCCTTCTTGAGGTGTCCTTTAAAATCTTTTTTTAAAATAATTTTTTTTGTGCTTTAAGTGAGAGTTTACAAATCAAGTCAGTCTGTCACATATAAGCTTATATACACTTTACTACATACTCCCATTTACTCTCCCCCTAATGAGTCAGCCTGCTCCCTCCTCCCAGTCTCTTTTGTGACTGTTTTGCCAGTTTCTAACCCTCTCTACCCTCCCATCTCCCCTCCAGACAGGAGATGCCAATACAGTCTCAAGTGTCCACCTGATACAAATAGCTCACACTTCATCAGCATATCTCTCCAACCCGTTGTCCAGTCCCATCCTTGTCTGATGAGTGGTTTCAGGAATGGTTCCTCTCCTGGGCCAACAGAAGTTTTGGGGACCATGACCGCTGGGATTTTTCTAGTCTCAGTCAGACCATTAAGTCTGGTCTTTTTATGAGAATTTCGGGTCTGCATCTCACTGTTCTCCTGCTCCCTCAGGGGTTCTCTATTGTGCTCCCTTTTAGGGCACTCATCGGTTGTGGCCGGGCACCACCTAGTTCTTCTGGTCTCAGGATGATGTAAGTCTCTGGTTCATGTGGCACTTTCTGTCTCATAGTTATCGTGTGACCTTGGTGTTCTTCATTCTCCTTTGATCCAGGTGGGTTGAGACCAATTGATGCATCTTAAATGGCTGCTTGTTAGCATTTAAGACCCCAGACGCCACACTCAAAGTGGGATGCAGAATGTTTTCTTAACAGAATTTATTTTGCCAATTGGCTTAGAAGTCCCCTTAAGCCATAGTTCCCAAACCCCCGCCCTTGCTCTGCTGACCTTCGAAGCATTCAGTTTATCCAGGAAATTTCTTTGCTTTTGGTCTAGTCCAACTGAGCTGACCTTCCCTGTATTGAGTATTGTCCTTCCCTTCACCTAAAGTAGTTTTTATCTACTATCTAATCAGTAAATAACCCTCTCCCACCCTCCCTCCCCCGCCCCCCCCATAACCACAAAAGAATGCATTCTTCTCAGTTTGTAATGTTTCTCAAGATCTTATAATAATGGTCTTATACAATATTTGTCCTTTTACATCTGACTAATTTCACTCAGCATAATGCCTTCCAGGTTCCTCCATGTTATGAAATGTTTCACAGATTTGTCACTGTTCTTTATCGATGCATAGTATTCCATTGTGTGAATATACCAAAATTTATTTAACCATTCATCCGTTGATGGACACCTTGGTTGCTTCCAGCTTTATGCTGTTGTAAACAGTGCTGCAATAAACATGGGTGTGCATATATCTGTTCATGGAAAGGCTCTTATTTCTCTAGGGTATATTCCAAGGATTGGGATTTCTGGGTTGTATGGTAATTCTATTTCTAGATTTTTAAGAAAGCGCCGGATAGATTTCCAAAGTGGTTGTACATTTTTTAAATTCTCACCAACAGTGTATAAGAGTTTCAATCTCTCCACAGCCTCTCCAACATTTACTATTTTGTGTGTTTTTGGATTAATGCCAGCCTTGTTGGAGCGAGATGGAATCTCACCATATTTTTAATTTGCATTTCTCTAATGGCTAATGATTGAGAGCATTTTCTCATGTATCTGTTAGCTGCCTGGATATCTTCTATACTGAAGTGCAAGTTCATATCCTTTACCCAATTTTTGATTGGGTTGTTTGTCTTTCTGTGGTTGAGTTTTAACAGAATCATATAGATTTTAGAGATCAGGCGCTGGTCAGAGATATCATAGCTGAAATTTTGTTCCCAATCTGTAGGTGGTCTTTTTACTCTTTTGGTGAAGTCTTTGGATGAGCATAGGTGTTTCATTTTTAGGAGCTCCCAGTTATCTGGTTTTTCTTTGTCATTTTTGGTAATGTTTTGTATTCTGTTTATGCCTTGTATTAGGGCTCCTAACGTCCCTATTTTTTCTTCCATGATCTTTATCGTTTTAGTCTTTATGTTTAGGTCTTTGATCCACTTGGAGTTAGTTTTTGTGCATGGTGTGAGGTATGGGTCCTGTTTCATTTTTTTGCAAACGGATATCCATTTATGTCAGCACCATTTGTTAAAAAGATTATCTTTCCCCCAATAACTGACACTGGGCCTTTTTCAAATATCAGCTGCTCATATGTGGATGGATTTCTATCTGGGTTCTCAATTCTGTTCCATTGGTCTATGTGTCTGTTGTTGTACCAGTACCTGGCTGTTTTAACTACTGTGGCTGTATAATAGGTTCTGAAATCAGGTAGAGTGAGGCCTCCCACTTTCTTCTTCTTTTTCAGTAATGCTTTACATATCCGAGGCTTCTTTCCCTTCCACAGGAAGTTTGTGATTTGTTTCTCCATCATATTTAAAAATGTCATTGGAATTTGGATCGGAAGTGCATTGCATGTATAGATGGCTTTTGGTAAAACAGATATTTTTACAATGTTAAGTCTTCCTATCCATGAGTAAGGTATGTTTTTCCACTTATGTAGGTCCTTTTTAGTTTCTTGCGCTAGTACTTTGTAGTTTTTTTTTGTATAGGTCTTTTACATCTTTGTTAAGATTTATTCCTAAGTATTTTATCTTCTTGGGGGTTACTGTGAATGGTATTGATTTGGTGATCTCCTCTTCGATGTTCTTTTTGTTGATGTAGAGGAATCCAAGTGATTCCTGTATGTTTATCTTATAACCTGAGACTCTGCTAAACTCTTCTATTAGTTTCAGTAGTTTTCTGGAGGATTCCTTAGGGTTTTCTGTGTATAAGATCGTTTCATCAACAAATAGAGATAATTTTACTTCCTCCTTGCCAATCCGGATGCCCTTTTTTTCTTTGTCTAGCCTAATTGCTCTGGCTAGGACCTCCAGCATAATATTGAATAAGAGTGGTGATAAAGGGCATCCTTGTCTGGTTCCCGTTCTCAAGGGAAATGCTTTCAGGTTCTCTCCATTTAGGGTGATGTTGGCTGCTGCCTTTGTATAGATGCCCTTTATTGTGTTGAGGAATTTTCTTTCAATTCCTGTTTTGCTGAAAGTTTTTACCATGAATGGGTGGTGGACTTTGTCAAATGCTTTTTCTGCATCAATTGATAAGATCATGTGGTTTTTGTCTTTTGTTGTATTTATATGGTAGGTTACACTAATGGTTTTTCTAATATTAAACCAACCTTGCATACCTGGTATAAATCCCACTTGGTCATGGTGGATTATTTTTTTGATATGTTGTTGAATTCTGTTGGCTAGAATTTTGTTGAGAGTTTTTGCATCTATGCTCATGAGGGATACAGGTCTGTAATTTTCTTTTTTTGTGATGTCTTTACCTGGCTTTGGTATCAGGGATATGGCTTCATAGAATGAGGTAGGTAGTATTCCATCATTTTCTATGCTTTGAAATACCTTTAGTAGTAGTGGTGTTAACTCGTCTCTGAAAGTTTTGTAGAACTCTTCAGTGAAGCTGTCCGGGCCAGAGCTTTTTTAGTTGGGAGTTTTTTGATTACCTTTTCAATCTCTTTTTTGTTATGGGTCTATTTAGTTTTTCTACTTCTGATTGTGTTAGTTTAGGTAGGTAGTGTTTTTCTAGGAATTCATCCATTACTTCTAGGTTTGCGAATTTGTTAGAGTACAATTTTTCTTAGTAATCTGATATAATTCTTTCAATTTCCTTTGGGTCTGTTGTGATATGGCCCATCTCGTTACTTATTCGGGTTATTTGTTTCCTTTCCTGTATTTCTTTAGTCAGTCTGGTCAATGCTTTATCAATTTTGTTAATTTTTTCAAAGAACCAGCTTTTGGCTTTGTTAATTCTTTGAATTGTTTTCCTGTGCTCTAATTCATTTAGTTCAGCTCTAATTTTTATTATTTGTTTTCTTCTGGTGCCTGATGGATTCTTTTGTTGCTCACTTTCTATTTATTCAGGTCGTAGGGACAGTTCTCTGATTTTGGCTCTTTCTTCTTTATGTATGCATGCATCCATTGATATAAATTGACCTCTGAGCACTGCTTTTACTGTGTCCCAGAGGTTTTGAGAGGAAGTGTTTTCATTCTCGTTGCAGTCCGTGAATTTCTTTACTCCATCCTTAATGTCTTCTATAACCCAGTCTTTTTTGAGCAGGGTATTGTTCAGTTTCCAAGTAGTTGATTTCTTTTCCCTGATTTTTCTGTTATTGATTTCCACTTTTATGGCCTTGTGGTCTGAGAAGATGCTTTGCAATATTTCGATGTTTTGGATTCTGCAAAGGTTTGTTTTATGACCTAAAGTATGGTCTATTCTAGAGAATGTTCCATGTGCACTAGAAAAAAAAAAAAGACTACTTTGCAGCTGTTGGGTGGAGTGTCTGGTTGTCTATGAGGTCAGGTTGGTTGATGTAGCAATTAGGATTTCGGTGTCTCTATTGAGCTTCTTACTGGAAGTCCTATCCTTCTTTGAAAGTGGTGTGTTGAAGTCTCCTACTATAATTGTGGAGGCGTCTATCTCACTTTTCAGTTCTGTTCAAGTGTGTTTTATGTATCTTGCAGCCCTGTCATTGGGTGCATAAATATTTAATATGGTTATATCTTCCTGGTCTACTGTCCCTTTAATCATTATGTAGCGTCCTTCTTTATCCTTTGTGGTGGTTTTAACTTTAAAGTCTATTTGTCAGAAATTCGTATTGCTACTCCTGCTCTTTTTTGCTTATTGTTTGCTTGATATATTTTTTCCATCCTTTGAGTTTTAGTTTGTTTGTGTCTCTAAGTCTAATGTGTGTCTCCTGTAGGCAGCATATAGACAGATCGTGTTTCTTTATCCAGTATGAGACTCTCTGTCTCTTTATTGGTGCATTTAGTCCATTTACATTCAGTGTAATGATAGATAAGTATGTGTTTAGTGCTGTCATTTTGATGCTTTTGAGTGTGTGTTGTTGACAATTTCTTTTTTCCACTTACTTTTTTGTGCTGAGACATTTTCTTTGTAAATTGTGTTCCTCATTTTCACAGTAGTTGAATTTATGTTTGCTGAATCGTTATGTTTTTCTCGGTTTTTATTTTAAGTTGTGGAATTGTTAGACCTCTTTGTGGTTACCTTAATATTTACCTCTATTTTTCTAAGTAAAAACCTAACTTGTATTGTCCTATTTCACCTTGTTTTCCTCTCCATATGGCAGTTCTAGGCCTCCTGTATTTAGTCCCTCTTTTCGATTATTGTGATCTTTTACATAATGACTTCAATGATTCTGTTTTGAGCATTTTTTTTCTTTTTCAAATTAATCTTAATTTGCTTTTGTGATTTCCCTATTTGAGTTGATATCAGGATGTCTGTTCTGTGACCTTGTGTTGTGCTGGTATCTGATATTATTGATTTTCTGACCAAACAATTTCCTTTAGTATTTCTTGTAGCTTTGGTTTAGTTTTTGCAAATTCTCTAAGCTTGTGTTCATATGTAAAGGTTTTAATTTCACCTTTATATTTGAGAGAGAGTTTTGCTGAATATATGATCCTTTGCTGACCGTTTTTCTCCTTCAGTGCTCTATGTATGTCATCCAATTGCCTTCTTGACTGCATGGTTTCTGCTGAGTAGTCTGAACTTATTCTTATTGATTCTCCTTTGTAGGAGGCCTTTCTTTTATCCCTGGCTGCTTTTACAATTTTCCCTTTATCTTTGGTTTTGGCAAGTTTGATGATACTATGTCTTGGTGATTTTCCTTTTGGATCAATCTTAAGTGGGGTTCGACAAGCTTCTTGGATAGATATCCTTTCGTCATTCATGCTGTAAGGAAAGTTTTCTGCCAACAGATCTTCAACTATTCTCTCTGTATTTTCTGTTATCCCTCCCTGTTCTGGAACTCCAGTCACATGCAAGTTATTCTTCTTGATAGACTCCCACATGATTCTTAGGGTTTCTTCATGTTCTAAAATTCTTTTTCCTGATTTTTCTTCAACTATATTGGTGTCAATTGCCTTATCCTCCAGCTCCCCCACTCTGCATTCCAATTGCTCAATTCTGTTTCTCTGACTTCCTATTGAGTTGTCTAATTCTGTAATTTTACTCTTAATCTTTTGGATTTCTGAATGCTGTCTCTCTATGGATTCTTGTAGCTTATTAATTTTTGCACTATGTTCTTGAATAATCTTTTTGAGTTCTTCTGCTGCTTTATCAGTGTGTTCCTTGTTTTTTTCTGTAGATTGCCTTATTTCATTTATGAGGTCATCTCTGATGTCTTCAGCATTCTGTAAATTAGTTTTTTATATTCTACATTTGGCAATTCCAGGATTGTATCTTCATTTGGGAAAGATTTCAATTCTTTAATCTGGGGAGTTGTAGAAGCAATCATGGTCTGCTTCTTTATGTGGTTTAATATCGACTGCTGTCTCCGAGCCATCTCTAAGATATTGTAGTGATTTATTTTATATTTGCTCACTGAGTCTTATCTTGTTTTGTTTTCTTTCAATATACATAGACGGGCTACTAGATTGCGCTGTCTTGATTGTTGTAGCCTTTGAATCACTTATGTCTTATTACCAGCTGGTTTGGGCTGTTACCAGATATATAAACCTAAGAGTCCATTCATTTTCTTGAGTAGAATCTGATTTTGGGTCACCAAGTGTGTGGTGTAGACTATCACCTTTTCACTTAGAGGAGTAACGGTGATAGTCTTGTATATCAGATTCTAGTAGATCAGGGTGTCACACTCCAGCGGGGGCAGGATGCTGACAGGCTTCCCCCAAGTGCCAGTGAGGTAGATGTGTCTCTATTTCTAAAGGACTTTGGTGGGTGGGCTGTGCAGCTGTACCTTAGGCACCGAATGCTGGTACCCCTACAGATTGGTAGGTGTCATTATCCTCATATCCCTATGGCAGGAGGCTACGTGGTTTGGGTGGAGTTTCAGCCCTCAGTTCCCCATTGTGGGTCAGTGAGGGCTTTGTTTAATAGGTAGAGATATCAGACCTGGAGAACTCGTCTTTCCAGTAATCTGCTAAAACAATTACAGTCAGATCAGTATCAGAATTGCTTTTGCATTATAACATCCACCTTGTTCCCTGTAGGGATGAAAGTTCAAGACTGTGGATCTCATATGCTTGGCTGGAGCTGGTTCTGTATTTTTATTCCAAATTTGAGAAGTCAGGGAAGGATTTTTGGTCCCTGGTTTTTTTGTAGCTGCTTCTCTCAGGCCAGGAGAATGGGTTAGGAAAAGACCAAAAATAAAATAAAATAAAAACTGCAGAGCACTTCACTTTCTGGCCCAGGGAATTCCAATGTTAATGAAGCCGCTGGGAAGGGAGGGGAGGGATCAGATAGATAGGAGAGAGTAGCACCCAGGAATATAGACAAAGTTACTTATCTTGCTTGGTGATGCCTGTTTTATCTGAGATTCCCGAGGGGCATGTAGCCTGTGTGCACTGCCTGGGTCAAGATTAACCCCAAGATCAGGCCCGTGTCTTGTGCTTGTGCTGTCTCAGAAGCCGTGGTCAGCTCCTCCACTCCCTATCCAAAGCCCAGCGCCAAGGTTCCCCGGCTGGGACGCTGAATTCCAGGCTCCAAAACAGTTGCTGCCTCCCAGTGACTTTTCCTTCTGTGAGCTGAATCACTGTGCTGCCTGCAGGTACTGGCTGGGCTTCCCCTGAGGTCACTTCTGGGGGCTAGGGCTGCATCCTGTGTTTGCGCCATCTCAGGATGACTTGCTCAGCTCCCCTGCGCCCAGACCAAAGGCTGGCGCCAAGGTTTTCTGACAGGGATGCTGGCTCCAGGCTCCAAAAACAGTCGCTGCTTCCCCGTGGTTGCTCGTTCTTCCATTAGCCACGTCAATGTGCAGCCTGTTTGCGCTGGCTGAGTCTCTATGGAGGTTACCCCGGGGGCTAAAGGTTAGGGCTGTGTCCCTGCCTGCCCCTCCTCAGCAAGCTGCAATCAGCCTCACCACTCGGCACCAGGGAACTGCAAGGGCTCAAGGCTACGGTGCCAGTCACCGGCTTCAGAGGCAGTTGCTGTTTCAGGATGCAGTTTTTCGCTCACCTGTCACTCAGGTCAACTCTTTAGATCTGTGTTTGATGGTCAGCGTTCGTAGATTGTCAGGTATGTGATCAATTCACTTGTTTTTTGGAGTCTTTGTTGCAAGAGGGATCAGAGGTAGCTTCTACCTAGTCAGCCATCTTGGCCCCGCCCTCTGCCTCCTCTATTGTGTTTTTATTATAAATAAACTTTATATTAAGGAATTTTCTACTATCCCTAGTTTGTTGAATACCTTTATTTTAAAAGAGTGTTAGATTTTGTCACTTGCCTGTTTTTAATCAATTAAGAGAATTATCATGTTTTTACTCAAATAATGCATGCCTTCTCTGCTTGTTTGCCATACATCTCTTCCTGCCACAAGGTATCCTTCAGTGCAGTATGCTATTTTTTACATGTTAATTAAGTTTGACATTGTGGTACTTATGGAAATACTTCACAGCAGGGAGGGCATGGGTGGAAAACAAGCATAGAAGGTGTGCATTGTTTGTATAAAAATATTACTGTTCTTATACTGAAAATTACCTTACATCCTAGGAGAAATTCTTCTTGGTCATGGTATAGAATCATTTTAATATGCTGTTGTATTTGTTTTCCTACTATTTCAGTGAGGATTTTGTATCTATAATCATGAAGACTATTTCTTTTGCTGTACCTTTTCTCTTGAGGTAGGCATCTTTTTCTGTCTTTTTTTATCACAACAATGCTGGCCTCACAGGATAAGTTAAGAAGTGTTTCCTCTATTTTTAACAAGTGTTTGAGAAGGATTGTTTCTAATGCCTTAATATTTGGTAGAATTTATGAATGAAGCCTTCTTGTAAAGGTCTTTTCTCTGCTGGGATGTTTGATTGCAATTTTAACCTCTTTTCTGGTTATAGGTTAGTTTCTATTTCTTTTTAATCCAGTTTAGGTAGTGTGTATGTTTCTGTCAATTTAGTTATTCTGTTTAGGTTACCCAGGATTTTAGCATAGAATTGTTTATAGTATTGTTATAATGCCTTTAATTTCTTTCAACTTGATGGTAGTGTTGGCACTTTCAAAGAGACTCCTAGTGGTGCAGTGGTTAAACAATCAGCTTCTAACTAAAAGGTCAGTGGTTCAAATTCCACCAGCCACTGTGTAGGAGAGATGTGACAATCAGACTCTGTAAAGATTTCAGCCTTGCAAACTCTATGGGGCAGTTCTACTCCGGCCTGTTCGATCACCATGAGTCAGGATTGGGTTTTGCATTATGAATTTAATTTCTGATTTTAGTTACGAACATCTTTCTTTTTTTTTTTTTTTTGCCAGTTTAACTACGATTTATCCATTTTGTTGCTCTTTTCAAAGAGTTAATTCTTGGCTTTATTGATTCTCTTGATTGCTTTTTTTCTGTTTCATTTATATCTGTGCTCTAGTATATTTTATTTCCTTCCTTATACTACTACTGATGATGAATTGCTATTTTTCTAGTTCCTCAAGACTTAAAGTTAGGGCCTTTTCTTCTTTTGTTGTTGTAGACATTTATAACTATAAATTTGCCCCTGAAAACTGCCCTCGTGGCACAGTGATTAAACACTCAGCTGCTAACTGAAATTTTGGTGGCTCAAACCCAACAGCTGCTCCACGAGAGAAAGATGTGGCAGTCTGCTTCTGTAAAGATTTACAGGCTTGACAAACCCTTTTACACAATTCTCCTCTGTTCTGTGAGGTCCCTATGAATAAAAATTAATTTAACTACAATGTGTTTGGTTTAGACCTTATGAGCCTGATGCTTAAGTTGGCTTGACACACTGCCAAATGTGTGTTTTTTCCCCAAAAATCATGTCCACTTAGACAACTTTTGTGGTGGGTCATCTAAAAAAATAAGTGAATGAGTTTTTAACTTGAGTACTTTGGTTTTGACTTAGAAAGAATATTTAGTTTGGGATTTTTAATTTTTGTTTTTCTGAACAGCGTCATGAGCTTACTTTAACTCTGCTCTATAAAAAAGTGTTTCATATGCATGTCTTATGATCTGGGCTTTCAGTAGCTACCCTGAGAAATGTTGGTACAAGTTGGCTCATTTGAAAAGTGCACCTAAAAAGGAAAACTATGGGTTGTTTATTTTGACCGATATAACAAAGCCTCGAAATAATACAATTTATTCTAAATTTACTTCTATAAAGAACTACTTAAAGCACACGGATGATAGAGTTATGAAAATGGAATATTTTCTTACCTATGGATGGTATTGTTAGATTATAATATTCTGTTAAAGAGATTTATTTTGTTTTATCTAATGATAAATAAGTGGTTCTATATATTTAACAGTTCAAATATTCCCAGGAATTAATGAAAGTGAATTCTTACAAAACTTTATGTCAATTTCAAAGGAATTTCCAAGTACCTTAGAATAGTTTAAGATTATGGAGTATGTTTAAGTGAAAAGATAGTAACTTTGCACTGAAATGAAAGAAACTAGTTGGTCCAGAATTAGAAAGAGAAACACTGAGAAGGAAATTTGGGTGGCTACGGCAGGTTAAAAATGATCAAAAGAAGGTTATGAAGAGAAGGCAAAAGTGTTCACCAAGTGTCTTAGGTTGGGTTCTCTAGACAAGCAGAACCAGTGAAGAGTACGTACAAATAAGGGAGATTTGTCTAAGGAGATGGCTCATGCACCTGTGGACAGTGGCAAGTCCCAAGTCAGTGGGTCAGGCGTAACATACCTCCAGGGGCTGATGAGCCCAAAATTGGCAGGTCAGAGAGCGGGACACTGACTCACCGACTGTGAGGGCAGATGATTCCAAAGTTTTGCAGGCAATATGGTAGGCCACTATGTCAGTAGGAAAGATGATGATGAATCAGATGAAGGATACCAATGTGAACTTTCACAGAGTGTCTATATACATACTGGATTCAGGCCACACCCCCAAGGAAGTTCCACTTACAACTGATTGACTGATCACATCAAAAAATATCATGGAGGATAACTACATCAATACATAACTGTCAAATTACATCATTACGTAATACAAAACTGCCAAACCACTGAGAATCACAGCCCAGCGAAGTTGACACACAACTGTAACCACCAAAGTTCATCTGCTGTCAACTTGGTACCTTTACACATCACCTAAAACCATACACAGCTCTAATAAATCTCTAAATAAAGACAATGACAATGTTATACTTGTGCCTAACATGATACAACAAACGTGTACAACCAGAGACACACTAGCCTAGTTTACATCTTATATTTTATAAGTGAAGACAAAAAAACTGATGCACACATATGAGAAAGACATATTCATAAAAAAATTACAGTTCTCATTTCTGTAGCTGGTTACGTGGTCATAACTGGTATTTAAAACTACCTTCATCTACCATCAGTTTTGTATTTCCTGTAACCTCTGCAAGCCTCATAGCTGTTTATGGTTCTTTGTCTGGTCGAGTGACCCAAACTTTCATTCCTGAAGCCCCTGAGCCATTAGTAATCATGTAGATATGAGATTGCTATAGCTTCCCATTGACCTTAATCACAGGGCATGATAGTACTAAGAGATACCCTAAGGGATCTTCTGTATTTCAGACATAATGTTCTTTACCTCATTAGGCAAGAGCAATCTGATTTCTTCTTGGTCATCTGGATGAATTACCCCACCTAACATTGTAAGTACTTAGCCTTTTCATCCACAGGCATGAGGGTCTAAAACTGTTCAGAGGTTATTCTTAACTTCCAGTTCCACTGAATCATGAATACCAGGTGGGAGCATTCTTCCCTTTGGAACTAAGACCTTTAGACCTGCAGAGCATAGGGTCACAGAGACAGGAAGCAAAACATTGTGAGTGGAAAGCTGGGGATAATAGTGACTAGTACCACTCCAGTTTCCACACCTTGATTCCTGGAACCATGAGTCCTCACAATGGGGGAAATAACATCACATATTGGATGCTGGTTTAGAGCATATACAGCCTCCTAGAGAACATTGCCCAACTCTGCAAAGTGTTGCTACATAGCTGACACTGTAATTGTGTCTTTAGAAAGCCATTCCATTGTTCTATCAAGCAGGTTGCTTCAGGATGAAAAGGAACATGGTAAAACCAGTTAATCCCATGTCATGTGCTCAGTGCTGCACTTCACTTTAGGTGAAGTGAGTCCTTTGATCAGAGGAAATGCTGTTTGTGATAACATGACTGTGCATAAAGCATTCTGTGGGTTCACGGATGGTAGTCTTGGCAGAAGCATTGTGTGCAGGGAAGGCAGACAGGTATCCAGAGTGTCTATCCCTGTAAGAATGAAATGCTGCCTTGGCACGATGGAAGCTGTCCAATGTAATCAACCTGCCACCAGGTTGCTGGCTGATCACCTCCAGGAATGGTGTCATGTCAGGAGCTCAGTGTTGGTCCCTGCAGTGACTGTAGCTAAGTTAGCATCAGTGAGTTGGACTCCATTTTGCTGAGCTCATGCATAACTCCAATCCCTGCTACCATGGCCTTTTTGCTCTTGAGACCATTGTGCAATGAATTGAGTGGCTGGTAAAGAGAATGACTGGTTTCCACAGAACACATCATCAGATCCAATTGGTTGTTAAAATACTTCTCTGCTGATGTCAACCTTTGATGAGCATTCCCATAAGACACAAATAGCATCACTTCTTTGGCCCATTCAGGGGGGTGTGTCCACATATCTTTTCTCCATACACCCTTGTCATCAATTTTCCAATCAAGTTCCTTCTAAGTCTGTGATCATCCAGTCGAAGTATCGGCCACAGCCCTTGAAGAAGTATTCTATTGTGCATCTTGCCGTTTCTCCTTCCGAGCAAAGTGCACTGCTCAAAGCCCTGTCCTTTGGAGGATTTTCCCTCACACTGCTCTTCAGGCAGGTCCAAGAAAGGGGTTGTAGTGCTCTAACCGTATGCATACAGGACCATCTGTAAACCAGACACAAGTTTTCCCTAACTTAGTCAAGTGACCATAACAAACTCCCATGGGGACATGAGCTAAAACCTGTCCTTAAATGGAAAGTGTTTATCTGCAGAGGATGTCTGTGCTTTGCTTCAAAATCCTAAGGGACTGTACTCTAATTCACTAATATGGGCTGGCCAAAGACTCCAAACAACCTCTCTATCTGCTACTGACACATCAAGTACCATTGGATCAGCCAGATCATATGACCCAAGCCGCTGAGCCGCTTGCATGGCACCCTGAACTTTTTGCAGAAACTTCTCTTTGTGTGGCCCTACTCAAAACCAGGAGGTTTTAGAGTCCCTTGATAAATAGGCCAGAGTAACACACCCAAATTAGATGTATATTTCCTGAAAAATCCAAAAAGGCCCACTATGTGTTGTCCTTTCTTTTAACTGTATGAGGGACCAGGTTTGACAACTTACCCTTCACTTCTGAAGGAATATCTCAACATGTCCCACAACCAAGGACTCCTAGGAATTTCACTGAGGTGGAAAGGGTCTGAACTTTTGTGGGACAAATTTCCCACCCTCTGCAAAGCAGATGTTTCATCAATAAGTCCGTAGCCATTGACACTTCTTCCTTACTGGGCCCAGTCAGAAAAATGTCATCAATGTAATGGACCAGTATGACATATTGTGCAATGGGAAAGCAGTCAAGATCCCTGCAGACTAATTTATGACATGGGGCTGGAGAGTTGCTATACGGCTGAGGAAGGACAGTGAAGGTGTATTGCTGGCCTTACCAGTGGAAGACACAGCTTCTGGTGTCTCTTCTTAAGGGGGAACAATGTATTAGCCAAATCAATAGCTGCATACCAGGCATCAGGAATGTGTGAATTTGTTCAAGCAATGAAAGCACGTCTGGAATAGCAGCTACAATTCCAGTCACTACTTGAATAAGTTTAAGTTAACCCACTGTCATTCTCCAAGATTCACCTATTTTTGTGTGTTTTATAGGGATGTGGTGGGAATCTACAGCCCTGCACCCTTTAAGTCCTTGATAGAGGCAGTAATTTTATCAATTCCTGCAGGAATGGAATATTTCTTTCATTTTACTATTTTCCAAGTAGAAGCAGTTCTCATGACTTCCACATTGTTTTTCTTACCATAATAGCCTTTACTCCACTTGTCAATTATCCAGTGTGAGGGTTCCGCTAGTGGTTGAGTATGTCTATTCCAATTATGAATCATTTAACATGGATAATCAGTACAGGATGGGCTCTTGGACCCTGAACTAAGATTTCATTATAATCTTATCTACATAGTGCGGTACTGTGTGTGTTGGCCCACAGTAATGTTTAGATCTTCTGGGATTAGTGTCAGTTCAGAGTCGGTATCCAGTAATTCCAGAAAAGTCTGATTATTTCCTTTACCTCAAGAGCAGTCACCATTGTAAGAAACAAACAAAAAAGTCATTGTTTATTTCTTTGGAAAGCTACAAGGAAAATTAGAATTATATTTTTTGGCCATGCAGGGGAGTCCATCCTCAAGGGAACTGGGCCTCCCTTACATTTAAGTAGTACTGGCTGAAGTCTGGGAATTGATAAAGCCTATGTCTTAGGCTAGGTTCTCTAGAAAAGCAAAACCAGAAAAGCATATAAATATAAGTAGGCAGATTTATATCAAGGAAATGATTACATCATTGTAGAGGCTGGATCATCCCAAGTCCGCTGATCAGCATAGAGACTTCTGATTCATGTAGCCACAGGGGCTGGTGAAACCAGGATTGGCAAGACAGAGAGCAAGGCTGTTTCTCACAGGTTGTGAAGAACAATGAATCCCAAGATGAGCAGACAAGGCTGCAGGTAAGCTCCTTGCCCAAGTCCAAAGAGCTTGAGGTCAGATGAACAGGAGCCAGCTGCAGGATCCAGAGGGAGCAAAAGGCAATGAGCTTTGCCAGCTCAATGCAGGCCACATGCCCAAGAAAATTCCCTTTCAACTGATTGGCTACTCACAGCAGATGCCATCATGGAGGTGATTATGTATATCAAATCTCATCATGGAAACGCTCACAACATTATATAATAGCCAAAATGTAACTGCCAAACCACTGATAATCATGGTCCAGTCAAGTTGGCACACAACCTTAACTGTTACCATCCACCCTTTATCAACTTGGCACCTGTACACATCTCCGTAAGCCTTACATAATCACCGAATAAACACAATCATAAAGATACAGTTGCACCTAACATCATACAGTGAATTCAGATACAACCAAAAATGCACTAGCACTATTTACATCTCATATTTTATAAGTGAAAAAAAAACTGATGAACACATACAAAGCACATATCCTCATGACAGTCTGCTGTCTGCAATTGGTCACATGGTCATAACTGGTATTTAGGACTGCCTTCTTCCACAACCCATTCCATATTCCTTTTGGCCTCAGCAAGCACCTCACCTAGTCGTGTTTCTTTGCCTGGTGGGTGACCCAAACTTTCATTCCTGAAGTGTCCTGGTCATGAGTAGTCATGTCAGAATTGTGTTGCTGTAGTTTTTTGTTGACTTTAATCATGGGGCATGATAGTACTAAAAGACACCCTAAGGGATGTCCTGCATTCCAGACATACTCATTTTCACCTCCTTTATATAATATCAATGCTATTTCCTCTTGGTAACAAGGATAAATCACATCAGCCAGTATGGTAATTCCCTTCTTTGCCTGTTGATCTAGAGGCATAAGGACCCCAAAGTGGCAGGTGGTATTCTTTTTTTTTATTGTGAAAATTTACAGATCAAGTCAGTCTCTCATACAAAATTTATTTGCACCTTGCTTTGTACTCCTTGTTGCTCTCGCCCTAATGAGACAGCACACTTCTTACCTCCAGCCTGTATTCCCTGTGTCTATTCAGCCAGCTTCTCTCCTCCTGTGCCATCTTATCTTCCTGCCACATAGAAGCTGCCCACACAGGTTCATGTGTCTACTTGAGCCACAAAGCTCACACCTCACGTTCCTTGTTATAGTCCAGTCCAACCCCTGTCTTAAGAGTTGGCTTTGGGAATTGTTCCAGCCTTGGGCTAACAGGTCTGAGGACCATGGCCTCTGGGGTCCTTCTGGTCTCAGTCAGACCATTAAGTATGATCTTTTTATGAGAATCTGAGGTCTGCATCGCACTGTTCTGCTCCATCAGGGATTCTCTGTTGTGTTTCCTGTCAGGGCAGTCATCAGTAGTAGCCAGGCACCGTCTAGTTCTTCTGGTCACAGGATGATGGAGTCTCAGATTTATGTGGCCCTTTCTGTTTCTTGGGCTGATAATTACCTTATGTCTTTGGTGTTCTTCATTCTCCTTTGCTCCAGGTGGGTTGAGACCAATTGATGCATCTTAGGCGGCAGCTTGGTAACGTTTAAGACCCAGATGCCACTCACCAAAGTGGGATGCAGAATGATTCCTTAATAGATTTTATTATGCCAATTGACCTAGAAGGCCCCTGAAACCATGGTCCCCAGACCCTCGTCCCTGCTATGCTGGCATTGGAAGAATTCGATTTATTCAGGACACTTCTTTGTTTTTGTTTTAGTCAAGTCGTGCTGACCTCTCCTGTATTGTGTTTTCTTTCGCTTCACATGAAAGAGTTCTTGTCTACTATAGAATTAGTGAATACACCTCTTTCTCTGTCCTCCCCACCTTGTAACCTTCAAAGCATATTTTATTCTGTGTTGAAACTATTTCTTGAGATCATATAACAGTGGTCTCATACAATATTTGTCCTTTTGCAAGTGACTAATTTCACTCAGCATAATGCCTTCCAGATTCCTCCATGTTATGAAATGTTCCATGGATTCATCATTGTACTTCATCATTGCATACTATTCCATTGTGTGAATATACCATAATTCATTTATCCATTCATCTGTTTTTGGGCACCTTGGTTATTTCCATCTTTTTGCTATTGTAAACACTGCTGCAATTAACATGGGGGTGCATATATCTGTTGGTGTAAAGGCTCTTATTCCTCAGGGATATATTCCCAGAAGTGGGATTGCTGGAACACATGGTAGTTCTATTCCTAGCTTTTTAAGGAAGAACCAAATCTATTTCCAAAATAGTTATACCATTTTTCGTTCTCACCAAACCTATTTACAAAGCAGTTATAGCATTTTACATTCCCACCAGAAGCGTACAAGTGTTCCAGTCTCTCCACAACCTCTCCTTTTTTTTTTTTTTTTGGATTAATACCAGGCTTGTTGGAGTGCGGTGGTATCTCATTTTACTTTTCATTTATGTTTCTCTAATGGCCAATGATCATGAGCATTTCCTCAGGTATCTGTTAGCTGCTTGAATGTCTTCTATGGTGAAGTTCCTGTTCATATCATTTGCCCAATTGTTAATTGAGTTGTCTTTTTGTTGTTGAGCTTTTACAGTATTATGTAAATTTTTGAGATCAGATGCTAACTGGAAATGTCACAGCTAAAAATTTTTTCCCAGTCTGTAGATAATGTTTTCACACTTTTGGCAAAATCTTTTGATGAGCATAGGTGTTTGATTTTTAGGAGCTCCCAGTTATCTAGTTTCTCTTCTGGTGTTTGTGCATTGTTAGTAACGCCTTGTATACTGTTGATGCCATGTATGAAGGCTCCTAGCATTGTCCCTATTTTTTTCTTCCATGATCTTTATCATTTTAGCAGTTATATTTGGGTATTTGATCCATTTTGAGTTAGTTTTTGTGCATAGTGTAAGGTCTAGGTCTTGTTTCATTTTTTTGCAGATGGATATGCAGTTATGCCAGCACCATTTGTTAAAGAGACTGTCTCTTCTCCGAATAACCGATTGTGAGCCTTTGTGAAGTATCAGTTGCTCAAATGTGGATGAAGTGTATTGACTACTGTGGTGGTATAATACGTTCTAAAATCAGGTAGTGTGAGGCCTCCGACTCTGCTCTTTTTCAGTAATGGTTTACTTATCTGGGGCCTCTTTCTCTTCCATATGAAGCTGGTGATTTGTTTCTCCATCTCAATAAAAAACGCCTTTGGAATTTGGATTGTAATTGCCTTGTATCTATTGATCGTTTTTTGTACAATAGACCTTTTTACAATGTTGAGTCTTCCTATTCATGAACAAGGTGTGTTTTTCCACCTATGTTTCTTGCAGTAATTTCTTCTAGTTTTCTTTGTGTCTTTTATTTCTGTGATCACATTTACTCCTAAGAGTTTTATCTTCTTGGGAGCTATTCTAAATGGTTTTGATTTGGTGGTTTCTTCTTCGATGTTCTCTTTGTTTGTTTAGAGGAATCCAACTGATTTTGTACATTTAACTTTTATTCTGATACATTGCTGAACTCTTCTACTAGTTTTAGTAGTTTTCTCGAGGATCCCTTATGGTTTTCTGAGTATAAGGTCATGTCATCTGCAAACAGAGATACTTTGACTTCTTCCTTACCAATCTGGATGCTGTTTATTTCTTCATCTACGCTAATTTCTCTGGTAGGACCTCCAGCACAATGTTGAATAAGGGTGGTATTAAAGGACGTCCTTGTCTGGTTCCCATTCTCAAGGAGAATGCTTTCAGACTCTCTCCATTTAGGATGATGTTGGCTGTTGGCTTTGCATAAATGCCCTTTATTATGTTGAGGAATTTTCCTTCTATTCCTATTTTGCTGGGAATTTTTATCGTGAATGGGTGTTGGACTTTTAAAGATGCCTTTTGTGCCCCAATTGATAAGATCATGTGGTTCTTGTCTTTTGTTTTATTTCTGTGATGGATTACATCAGATTTTTTCCTAATGTTGAGCTGTTCCTGCATAGCAGGTAGCATTTTTAGCTTCCATTTCAATGATGTGTCTCCAGGTGGGAATATTCCTCCCTTTGGAACTGTGTGCTCTAGACCACCAGAGCACAAGGTAGTGGAAACAGGAAGCAAAAGTTTTGCTAGTGAGTCACTAGGGGAGTCTTAGTCGTCTAGTGCTGCTGTGACAGAAATAGCACAATTGCATGGCTTTAGGAAACAGATATTTATTTTCTCACAGTCTAGTTGGCTAGAAGTCCCAATTCAGGGTGTCAGCTCCAGGGGAAGGCTTTCTCTCTCTGTCTGCTCTGGAAGAAGGTCCTTGTCATCAATTTTCACTTGTTCTGGGGGCATCGTAGCACAGGAAACTCAGTTCCAAAGGACATACTCTGCTCCCGGTGGTGCTTTCTTGGTAGTATGAGGTCCCCTTGTCTCTCTGCTCGCTTCTCTCTTTTATACATCAAAGAAATTGGCTTAAGACACTATCTCATGTTGTAGATCTCATCAATATAACTGCCACTAATCCATCTCATTTCATCATAGTGACAGGATTTACAACACATAGGAAACTCACATAAAATGGTGAACAGTCACACAATACTGGGACTCATGGCCCAGCCAAGTTGACAGATATTTTCAGGGGACAAAATTCCATCCAAGACAAGGGGTAATCATGAGTGATGCCACTCCCATTCCTACCCCTTGATCCTGGACCCATGAATTGGAGCTATGGAGGAAAGAGCACCATATATTGGGGGCCGGTTTAAAGTATATATAGCCTCCTAGAGAACATTCCCCCAACCCTACAAGGTATTGACACTCAGCTCGCCCAATAATTGTGTCTTTAGGAGGCTGTCCGATCATTCTATCAGAGCAGCTGCTTCACAGTGATGGGGGACATGGTAAGACCAGTGAATTCCATGAGCATGGGCCCACTGATGAACTTCATTCACTTGAAGTGAGTCCTTTGATCCAAGGTAATGTTGTGTGGGATACCATGAGAGTGGATAAAGCATCCTGTAAGTCTATGGGTTGTAGTTTTGGCAGAAGCATTGCATGCAGGGAAAGCAAACCCATATCAGATATGTGTCTATTCTGATAAGAATAAAATGCTGCCATTTCCATGATGGAAGTACTCCAATGTAAACACTTGTCACCAGGTTTCTGGCTAATCACCTCAAGGGATGGTGCCATATCTGGGAATCGGTGTTGGTCTCTGTTGCTAGTAGACTGGACACTCAGCAGTGGCAGTATATAAGTCATCCTTGGTGAGTGAAAATCCATGTTGTTGAGCCCATAAATAACCTCCATCTCTGCCACCATGGCCACTTTATTCATGAGCTAATTGAGCAAGGATGGGAGTGGCTAGGGAAAGAGGATGACTGGTTGTCCAAGAATGCGTCATCCTACCCAATTGACTGTTAAAATCATCCTTTGCTGAGGTCACCCTTCGTTGGGAATTCACATGAGACATGAATACCATTACTTCTTTGGCCCAATCATAGAGCTCTATCTGTAAACCTGTTCCCCATACTTTCTTGTCTCCAGTTGTCCAATCATGTTCCTTCAAAGTCCCTGGCCATCCAGCCGAAAAACTTCCACAAATCAGTATACAGTCACACAACTGGCCATTTATCCTTCCAAGCAAAGTGGACAACCAGGTGAACTGCTCAAAGTTCTGTCCATTTGGGGGATTCCCCTGCACCACTATCCTTCAGGGAGGTCCCAGAAAGGGACTGTAGTGCTGCTGCTGTCCACTTTCGAGTGGCGCTGACATAGAATCACTTGTAACTAGACACAAGTGTTCTCTTCCTTAGTCAACTGAACATAAGGAACTCCCAGTAAGGCCATAGTGTAGACTGGGAAATGTAAGGTTATGACCCAGAAGTGGACACCATGGGCATATAGGTCACTTCCTCATGCAACTTGTGCCTTCTGGTCGTGCTCTGACCTGATCTTGTATATACCATTTCCATTTAATGATGGAGTGCTGCTGTGCGTGTACAACTTTAACGCTCTCTGTGTCAGGCAACACCCAGTTCATGATGTGCAGCTCAGGCCACATGGTGACTTGGTGGCCCATGGATGAGCTAAGGATGAATAACAAGACAAAAACTGTTTCTTAATATCAGATAGTGGCCGTAATCTTCATAACCCCTCCAGGAATGCAGCATTGCTTTCGATTTATTATTTTCCTACATAGAGCCAATTCATTGGCTTCCACTTGGCTTCTCCTACCATAATAGCCACGCTCCACTTGTCAGGATCCAATGTGGAGGTGCTGCCAGTTGTTGAGTGTATCTATTTCAATTATGCATTCTGGAACCGGGAAAATCACTACAGCATGAGTTCGGGGAACCACTGGAACTACTGTGAGATAGGCATGAGCTAAGATTCCATTAATAACCTGACCTCCATACACCCCCACTGTAACTGGGGAGCCACACTGATGTTTTGGGTCTCCTGGAGTCAGTGTCAGTTCAGAGCCAGTATATGAATCCCTGAAAAGTCTCATTTTCTTTTCTCCAACAAAAAGTCACTCTCTCAAAGGCCACAGATCCCTTTAAGGAAGGCTGGAAGATTTCCAGTATACATTTTTGTCGATGTACTGGAGTCCTTCCTCGAGGGGATCTCACCTCCCTTCATTCAAGGGATTGTGAGCCTTTAAACTTGCTCAATCTGGGAATGAATTGAGGAGCTATGACTCTCTATTCTGGATATTTGCGTTAGATTGCTGTTACCTTGACTTAGAATTCATCTGCTTCTACAGATCAAGTAAACATTTAGTAATTTCCTATGTTTTTCACTCTTAAGGTCACCATGACTAGCCAACACCATAGACCGTAGGAGTCAGATTATTCTGATGACAACTTCCACTCTGCTGTCCATTACGAAACCCATACCCACCTTTCGGCTGCTACCACCACAGGGTCCGATCAGCTCCATACTATTTAGGAGTCTTAATTTAGTTAGGGCAATTCCCATGTCAAATCTTACTGACATAAAACAGGAATCACAGCAGTCTTCATGGATCCTGGAGTCTTGTGACAAACTTTTTTCTCACATTTGCGATAAAAGGTGCACTCTCTGTGCACTCCGTGTTTGTCTCTGGATGAATCCATTGATAAATCTGATAAGTCTACTCTAATTTGCCTATTTCCCTAAACCTTTGGATACCCTCTTCTCTAGTGTACTAAGGCAGGTCTGATACTTCAGCTTGATTTACTGTAGGTCACCCCATAATCCATGCTTCAGAAACTGATTAAATAAACTATTAGATCCTTTCCTAACTTCTGAGCTGAAACATTGAATGAAGAATCTGTGCTTAGAGGGTCCATATCAATAAACTCAGACTGATCCAACTTTATGTTCCTCATACCTTATCCCAAACCTTGGTAGCCATTCTCACACTTATTCTCCAAGTTTCTGTTTGTACATATTAGAAAAACCAAACAGTTCTTTTGGAGTGTAGCATACCTCCTCCTGGGTCACATTTTATACTTCACCTTTGGAGTCTGACAGGGACATAAGCCTAGGTATAGGTCTAGAAATAAAAATGGGTGGCTAGTGTAGCTCTTGGGAACATTCATCAATGTCATGCAAGGCATGTACCTCAGGCAATGTCCCAGGCCATGTCTCAGATGCTGCCCCAGTTGATATCTCAAAGGCTTTTCAGACACACCTGGGTTAATGTAATCAGATAGGAATTTAGGGGCTAACGATTTTACTGGGGTAGGTGGTTTAGCAGACAAAAATTGAGTAATCTCTTTAGATGGGAGTGACAGGGTTGGCTTTGTAGGCCGGAGCGATTCAATGGAATTTAGGGGCTCCATGTCTACAACTTCCTGATTATCTGCCCATATGTCCCCATTCCAAGTTGCAGGGCAGTATTTCTTTGGAATCATTGTCCTCACTTTAGACACCATTGAAGGCTGGGAATTCAGCTGGCCTTGTAATTCAGTCACTTTTACAATATGACCCTGGGTTTGGTTTTTCAGCGTATCAACACTGTTGCTATAAGAACTATGGCTTTCCTTCAGGGCACACACGGCAACTTTCAGATTTTTTATATGGCGCTTGATTCTGAAGCTGTGATTCTGAAACCCTGATCTCATCTCTTTTTTCAGTACTTTGCCTTTTTAAAGTAAGATCAGTCAACTAGCTGGCCTGTACTCCTCATTCTGACAAACTGCAGAAGAGCATCAAACATGCAATCACCCATAGCCTCACTTCTAATATCACTTGATCTATTGGTAATATTTTGACTATTAATATTGTCAAATATTACTCCATGGATTAGCAGCACCCTTTTTACTATTGGGGTTAGAGACATCAGCACCTTTAAGACCTGTCAGCACTGAAAACTATTATGTGTTTATTAGTTTTTGATGTTTATTATATTTATCTGTTTTAAATGGCTCATGCAATTTTAGAAGCTAGCAGTATTCGAACTTTCAGGCTATAGGCTTCTCCTGACTCTCATAGCTGCAGGTGTCAATGAGTCCAGGATTAGTAGGTCAGACAACAGTCTGGTGGTTTATGCACTGTGGAAGATGACAAATCCAAGATCTGCAGGCAACATAATAAGTAGGCTGCTGTCTTAAATCCCAAGAACTGGACATCGGAGGATAATGAGCTGTATGCAGAATCCAGAGCTACAATGTGAGCTTTGCCAGAATGTCCATACATACATTGGATGCATGCCACATCACCCAAAGAAACTCTCCTTACAACTGATTTCCTGATCACATCTCAGAGACATCATGGAGGATAAATACATCCTTACATAACCGTCAAAATATGTCATTACAAAACTACCTAACTATATACTTACAGAACTCCTAAACCACTGAGAATCATGACACGGCCAAGCTGACACACAACCTTAACTATCACACAAGAGCATAATAAAGAAAAAGAAAAGAAATTGGTTTCTGAAAATAACCTGAGGTATTAAAGTTTCTTTTGTCTTCCAAAATACCTATGTTAATTTAAATGTATGTAAATTATTTGAGATTTCCATATCCTTTTTGACAATTAGCCTCAGAAAAGGAAGAGTTTTAGGATCAGGCCTCAGCACACAATACCCTTTGAGGCCTGAGGTTTGCAGGTGGAGCCCCAGGGAAACTTTTAAAGAGAGAATTCCTCACAACAGAGTGAATAACTTTAAAGAGATAAAAGAAAACAGGATAAACAATGTGGACATTGATGACGTTTAAAATAACAAAAAATGATTTCTTACTACAGTTTTCTGGCTGCTAACTGAAAAGCTGGCATGTCATACTTGCCAGCCATTCCACAGAAGTAGTCCGTGTCCAAAAAGATAATAGCCTTAGACACCATATGGGTCAATTCTGCTTTGTCCATTAGGGTCGCTATGAGTTAGAATCAACATGATGTCAACATAAGTTTGGTTTTTGATAATACAGATATCAGAAAATAAATGAACCATAAACAAGCACTCTCTATGGTGGTGAAATTTTAAGTCAAAAGACAAAAATCACAATGAAAAAATCTGCCCCTCAATTTTCTGTATGTAATAGAACTACTTTCCTTAAAAGTTATGAAATTTGATAGGGGATGAGACTATGCTGAGAAGAAAACAGTTTCAGAGGAATACAACCATGTACTGACTTCTCTTGCGCAGCCCCAGAAAACGACTAGGTGTTTTTTCAAAACAATGTTTATTTTATTCAATCATATACTTATTTTTTTTCAAAATTCCTTGGCACTCTTCAAGCTTCAGAATTAAAGACTTTGAGAGTTCATTGAGGGAGTGGGAGGGTAACTATAAACATTAAGCACATTAGAAATGAAAATTCAAGATCATTTAACTAAAATGCTCATTTGTTAATTCATTTGGAGATAGCAAGAATGAGTGCATTGCATGTTGATAGCCACTTCAAAATATCATCAAATTAGTAGTGACCTATGTAAAAGAATTGCATAGGATGGCAACAAAGTTCAAAATAGTGCTAGGGATTTATTATTTTATCATACAATTCGTGAATTGGATAACAAACAGCATGAGAATGTGTGTTGTACAAAAGGTGAAGCAATACGGAGTCCTTACAGTCCGAGGAACAAAGAAAGTCAGGGAAATCCAAGAGGTTTCGATAAGTCTTTCAGATATTCATCCAAATGTCTTTTGAAATCCTTTCTTCCTCAGAACTGTGTTTGGCTAAGAAGACAAATGACAAAGGTCTGAGGGGTCAATGCCTAACTAAGCCAATTTATGTGGAATGCAGAGCAAGTCTAATAGGGTTCATTACAAATTAACTTAAAGAAACTAGCTAGTTGTTAACTCTAAGGTTTAGGTTTCTTATTGTCTTAAAACACTTGCTCCATGATACCAGGTTTCTCCATATTCTCCAGACTAGGCAGAAATGTCCTCAGTTTTCCATTTTTAGACTCTACATAGATTTCTAGCTTCCACAGTTTCCTCCTTTTGGTCAAGCCCCTCCAGGAGGTGCTGTCACTCACAATGCAGTAGCCTTCTGCGAGGATTTTTACCACTTATTGTTGATTGCTCCATCATTTCTTCTTATTTGCTGGTTCCTATGGTATTTCCACTTGTAGCAAATCTTGAAGGATTCTGTAGGCGAAACACTGAATGATGCAGGAAGAACTAAAAGAAGATGGAAGGAACACACAGTCACTGTACCAAAAAGAACTGGCCAATATTCAACCATTTCAGGAGGTGGCATATCATCAAGAAATTAAGATACTGAATGAAGAAGTCGAAGCTACACATCTGTGAAGAAACAAGCTTCCAAGAAGTGTCAGAACACCCATTCAGGTGTTTCAACAAATTGATGAAGCACTGGAGGTTCTCACTTGTCTATGTCAAGAACTTTGGAAAGAGGCGGGGGCCAAGATGCTGGAGTAGTCAGATGAATCCTGTGGTCCCTCTTACAGCAAAGGCCTGAAAAAAATTGAATCAATTATATATGACAATCTAGGGACCCTGAATTTCAAAGGCAAAGTTGAGGAATCAGACTGAGAGGCATGGTGACTGAGAAACAGCACAGAAGCAGCAAGGAGATACCAGACCTGATCTTGTGGGAACCAGTAGCCTACAAGCCAGATCTGCTGGCCTGAGTGCAGTGAGGCAAGCAGTGGCATTTGGGACATGTTTTCCAAGTCAGCAGAGACCTAGTGGTAGAGAGTCCACACATGTGACAAAATCAGCAAAAATCACTGTCCCCAGAAAGTGATAAGAACTTGCCCCCAATGTACAATGTGGACCAAAAAACAGCCCTTTGGAAAAAAAAAAACCTCTCTCAACTGACCCCTTCCTGTTCTGCACAGATACAAAGCTGTCTTCAGTGGTAGCTGCTTCCCCTGGGATAGAAGAAGGAACTCTCACATGCCCTGAGTCATCCTCCCAGCCTTAGAGAAGGAATAAATTAACAAACAGGGGGAAAAATAATCTGCTGGGTCCCCTAAGCTGGGAACTCAGGGGAGAAACAGCTCATTTGCCTAGGCACAGGCATATGCAGTCCACAGACTTTCAATGCCTTTCATTCCTGCATAGACCTATGTGGGTCCTTTTCAACAGCCTATGCCCTCATTATCACAGTACAACAGGGTATATACCTGAAGTCTAACTTCAACTGTTTCAGCTATATGGTGCAGAGGTAGGTTTGTGAC
Source organism: Elephas maximus indicus (assembly GCF_024166365.1). Classification (NCBI taxonomy): domain Eukaryota; kingdom Metazoa; phylum Chordata; class Mammalia; order Proboscidea; family Elephantidae; genus Elephas; species Elephas maximus. The sequence goes on along the minus strand of NW_026060237.1, from coordinate 3,733,751 downwards.
ATTTGACACTGCTCTGCCTATTAAGTGGGGTCCTCACCTACACACCTCAGGAGCATGCGAACTGGTGGCTTCACCCAGGCCACCTAGCCACTACGATGACAGGGGTCCAAGGATAAGTGGTGTCTCCCAGGCATATAGCCAACAGCACTGAGTGTCCATAGTGGGGCTGGAAAACACACCCACCTAGGCACTCTAGGGAATAGAAACATGCATTCCTAACAGACATGCAGGGGCGATTGTCAGTCACCAGCTTTTCTTAGTGTGTGACACCTTATTGCAGCCAGATACCTGTGCCTACACCAATCACACCTGCTTGTCTAAGACTGTAGGTGAGAGATTGCTCCACAAACTTGGTGACCTACTACCTGGACACCTGAGCTGAATCCATACATGAAAAGAAATGAATTCCAAGACTCACAAACCTAGTGAAAGATCTAACTACCTGGTGACAGGATGTTAGAGCTTCAAAGGCACCAATAATCAAACTATTCACTCAAGCAGCCTATTTTGGCATGTCAAAACAAGACAAAACAAGAAGTTAGGACACAGTAAGCAAACCTAAAATAAATAAATACAATAACTTATTGATGGCTTGGAGACAACAGTTAATATCACACAACTTGAAGAGGCAGACCATGTTGGCTTCAGCAAGCTCCAAAAACAAAGAATCAAGAAATCTTCCAGATGAAGAGAATTTCCTGGAATTACCAGGGGTAGAATACAAAAGGTTAATAAATGCAGTTCTACAAGCAGTCAAGAAGGAAATCAGGAAACATCCAAAATAATCCAAGGAACACACAGACATAGAATTAGAGGAAATTAAGACGATTAGAGAAGAGCATAATGTCAAACTTAACAGGCTGCAAGAACGCACAGAGAGACAGCAATCAGGAATTCAGAAGATTAACAATAAAATTTCATAATTAGTTCAATAGTGATAGGAGCAGAAGTGAGTAAATGGAAGTCAGAGTTAATGAGACTGACGATAAAGCATTTGACACCAACATATTTGTGGAAAAATCAGGTAAAAGAATTTTTAAAAAATGAAGAAACCCTAAGAATTATGTGGGATTGTATCAAGAGAAATAACCTGCAAGTGATTGTAGTACCAGAAAGGGTGGGATGAGAGAAAATTGTTGAAGATTTGTTGGCAGAAAATTTCCCTGATATCATGAAAGATAAGAAGATATCTATCAAAGATGCTTATTGAACTCCATATAAGGTAGATCTTAAAAGAAAGTCACCAAAACATATTATAATCAAACTTGCCAAAACCAAAGATAAAGAGAGAATTTTAAGAGCAGCTAGGGATACACGAAAAGTCAACTACAGAAGAGTAAGCTCAGAGTACTCAGAGGAAACCAAGCAGACCAGAAAGCAATGAAACAACATATTTAAAGACTTAAAGGAAAAAATAAAATTGCCAGCCAAGACTTATATATCCAGCAAAACTGTTTCTCAAATATGAAGACAAAATTAGGACATTTTCAGACAAACAGAGGTTTAGGGAATTTGAAAACCAAATCAAAATTACAGGAAATACTAAAGGGAGTCATCCAGTTAGAAAATCAATAACATCAGATAACAATCCAGGACTAGAACACAGGACAGAGCAACAAGATATCAACCCAGATCGGGAAATTACAAAAATAAATCAAAGCTAAAATGCTCAAAAGGGGAAACAGCGATGCCATTTTGTAAAAGATTACAACAATAAATAAGAAAAGAGGAACTATAGTCATGTATCTTTCATACAGAGAGGAAGTCATGGTGGTATCAATAATTATGATTGGTTTAGAAAAGTAGGGGAAAATATATTATAATGGCAACCACAAAGGAAACTAAGAATCCTAAACATCAAAATAAAAAACAAGAAAAACATAAAGACTCAGCAAATACAAAAGCAACAACAATGAAAAAGATGAAAACACAAAACATAAAGAAAAACTGGTTGACACAGAAAACTAACTAGAAAAAAGAAACTGTCAACAACACACTCACAAAGACATCAAAATGATAGCGGTAAATTCATACGTATCCATAATTATGCTGAATGCAAATGGACCAAATGCACCAATAAAGAGACAGAGAGTGGGTTAAAATAAATAAATAAAATAAATAAAAATGTTCCACCTACTCGCTGCCTACAGGAGACACACCTTAAAGACATACACAATACACAAACTAAAACTCAAAGGATGGAAAAAATATACATATCAAGCAAAGAACCATCAAAAAAGACCAGAACTAGCAATATTAATTTCTGACAAAATAGACTTTAAAGTAAAATCTATCACAAAAGATAAGGACACTATATAATGATTAGATGGTCAATATGCCAATAGGATACAACCATAATAAATACTTATGCACCCAACAACAGGGTTCCAAAATACATAAAACAAACTCTAACAGCAATGAAGAGAGACAGAAATCTCCACAATAATAGTAGGAGACTTCAACACACCATTTTGAATGAAGGACAGAACATCCAGAAAGCAGCTCAACAACGACATGGAAGATCTAAATGCCTCAATCAATCGACCTGACCTCATAAACATATACAGAACACTCTACCCAACAACAGCCAAGTATACTTTTCTTTTCCAATGCACATGGTACATGCTCTAGACTAAACCACATATTAGCCCATAAAGCAAGCCATAACAGAATGCAAAACATTGAAATATTACAAAGAAGCTTTTCTGAATTAAAACCATAAATGTAGAAATCAATAACCGAAAAAGCAAGGAAAAAATCAAACACATAGAAACTGAACAGCATCTTGCTAAAGACTACAGGGTTATAGAAGAAATTAAAGACAAAATAAAGAAATTCATAGAATCAAATAAGAATGAAAACACTTTCTAGGAGAACCTTCAGGACACAGCAAAAGCAGTTCTCAGAGATCAATTTATAACATCACAAGCACACTTCCAAAAAGAAGAAAGGGCCACAATCAAAGGATTATGCCTACTACTTGAAAAAATAGTGATCAGCAAAAGTAGCCCTCAGAAGAAGAAAGCAAATAATAAAAAGAAGAGCAGAATTAAATGAAACAGAGAACAGAAAAACAATGAGTTAACAAAAACAAAAGCTGGTTCTTTGAGAAGAGCAACAAAATGATAAAGGACTGGCCAAGCTGACAGAAGAAAAACAGCAGAGGACGCACAAAACCTGAATAAGAAATGAGACAGGTGATATCACAACAGAACCAATTGATATTAAAAGAATCATAACAAAGCACTATGAAAAATTGTCCTGAACAAATTTGAAAACAGAGGAAATGGACAAATTTCTAAAAACACATTACCTACCTAAACTAAGACAGATTTGTTAGAATCTGTCTTAGAAGAAGTACAGCCAGAATGCTCCTTAGAGGCAAGGATGGCGAGACTGCATCTTACATACTTTGGACGCATTGTCAGGAGGGATCAGTCCCTGGAGAAGGACATCATGCTTGGCAGAGTATAGGGTCAGCGGAAAAGAGGAATATCCTCAATGAGGTGGATTGACCCAATGACTGCAACAATGAGCTCAAGCATAACAATGACTGTCAGGATGGCTCAGGACAGGGCACTGTTTCGTCCTGTTGTGCATAGCGTCACTATGAGTCGGAACCGACTTGACGGCACCTAACGACAACAACAACAACCTAAACTAACACATAGGTAGAGCAACTACATAAATCTATAACAAAAGAAGAGATTGAAAAGGTAGTTTAAAAACTCCCAACAAAAACACAGAGCACCTACCCTGACAATTTCACTGGATAATTCTACCAAACTTTCAGAGAATAATAATACGACTTCTACTAAAGGTATTTCAGAACATAGAAAAGGAGGAAATGCTCCCAAACTCATTCTTTTAAGCCAGCATAACGCTTTATACGAAAATCATGTAAAGACATCACAAAAAAAGAAAAAAAAATTACAGACCAATATCCCTCATTAACTTAGATGCAAAAATTCTCAATAAAATTCTAGCCAATACAATTGAACAACATATCAAATAAATGATTCATCATGACCAAGTAGGCTTCATACCAGGTATACAGTGATGGTTTAACATTAGAAAAACAATCAGTGTAATCCATCACATAAATAAAAGAGAAGAACAATACCATCTCCACAATTGATACAGAAAAGGCATTTGAGAAAATCCAACACCCATTCGTGATAAAAACTCTCAGGAAAATAGGAATAGAAGGGATATTCCTCAACATAAAAATTGCATTTACACAAAGCAAACTGCTGACATCCTTCTAAATGGAGAGAGTTTGAAATCGTTTTCCCTGAGAATGGGAAAGAGACAAGGATGCCCTTCATCTCCGCTCTTATTCAACATTGTTTTTTGGATAGCAAAATAAATAAAGTTCATCCAAATTGGTAAGGAAGGAGTAAAATTATCTCTATTTGCAGATACGATCTTACACACAGAAAACCCTAAAGAATCCACAAGGCGAACTACTGGAAGTGATTGAAGAGTTCAGCAAAGTATCAGGATACACGATAACCACACCAAGCAGTTCAGTTCCTCTACACCAACAAAGAGAATGTCGAAGAGGAAATCCCCAAACCGAAATAATTTTTCAATAGCCCCCAAGAAGATTAAATACTTGGGAATAAATCTAACCAGAGAAGTAAAAGACCTATACAAAGAAAACTACAAGGTACTACTGCAAGAAAGCAAGAGACCCACATAAGTGGAAAAACATACTTTGCTTATGAATAAGAAGAATCAGCATTGAGAAAATGTCTATTCTACCCAACCAAAGCCATCTATAGGTACAATGCAATCCCAATCCAAAACACAATGGCATTTTTTGATAAGATGGAGAAACAAATCACAGACTTGATATAGAAAGGGAAGAGGCTCCGGATATGTAAAGTATTACTGAAAATGAAGAACAAAATGGGATGCCTGATTTTAGAAACTATTATACCACAACAGTAGTCAAAACAACCTGGAACTGGTACAACAACACATACGTAGACCAATGGAAGAGAACTGAGAATCCAGATATAAATTCATTCACCTATGAACAGCTGATATTTGACAATGGCCCAAAGTTCCTTAAATGGGAAAAAGGCTGTCTATTTAACAAATGATTCTGGCATACTGGATGCCCATCTGCAAAAAAATGAAACAAGACCATACTTTACACGATGCACAAAAACTAACTCTAAATGGATCGAAGACCTAAATATAAAATCTAAAATGATGAAGATCGTGGAAGGAAAAATAGGAACACTAGGAGCCCCAATACATGGCATGAACAGCATACAAAACATGACTAACAATGTACAAATATCCAAAGAGAAACTAGATACCTGGGAGCTCCTAAACATCAAACACCTATGCTCATCCAAAGCCTTCAGCAAATGACTAAAAAGACAACCTACAGACTGGGAAAATATTTTTGGCTATGACAAATCTGATCAGTGTGTACTCTCTAAAAATCTACATGATACTGCAAGAACTCAACAACAAAAAGACAAATAACCCAGTTAGAAAATGGGCTAAGGATATGAACAGACACTTCACCAAAGAGGACATTTAGGGGACTAACAGATACATGAGGAAATGCTCACCATCATTAGCCACTGGAGAAATGCAAATCAAAGCTACAGTGAGATGCCCTCTCACCCCAACAAGGTAAGCATTATTCCAAAAAACAGAAAATAATAAATGTTGGAGAGGTTGTAGAGAAACTAGAACACTTACACACTACTGGTGGAATGTAAAACAGTACAACCACTTTTGAAATCAATTTGATGTTTTCTTAAAAAGCTAGAAATAAAAGTGCCATACAATCCAGCAATCTCACTCCTTGGAGTATATCATAGAGAAATAAGACCCCTCACACAATAGATATATGGACATCCATGTTCACTGCAGCACTGTTTACAATAGTAAAAAGATACATACAAACAAGGTGCCCATCATCGAATGAATGGATAAACGTATTACATTATATTCACACAATGGAATAATATGCAGTGATAAAGAATATAGACGAATCCATGAAAAATCCCATAACATGGAGGAAACTGGAAGGCATTTTGCTGAGTGTAGCTCATCACTTGCAATAGGATAAATATTGTATGATACCACTATTATAAGAACTCGAGGAAAGGTTTAAACACAGAAGAAAACATTCTTCAGTTGTTATGAGGGTAGGGAGGGAAAGAAGGGGGCACTCGCTAATTAGATACTAGACAAGAATTATTTTAGGGGAAAGGAAAAAGAATGCATAATACAGGGGAAGTTAGCACAACTGGAGTAAACCAAAAACTAAGAAGTTTCCTGAATACAACCAAAGACTTTGAGCGTCAGAGCAGCAGGGGTGGGGTCTGGGGAACATGGTTTCAGGGGTCACCTAGGTCAAGTGGCATAACAAAGTGTATTAAAAAAATGTTCTGCATCCCACTTTGGTGAGAGGGATCTGGGGTCTTAAAAGCTAGTAAGCAGCCATCTAAGATGCATCAATTGGTCTCAACTGACCTGCAGCAAAGGAGAATGAAGAACATCAAAACACAAGGAAAATATGAGCCCAAGAGACAGAAAAAGCCACATAAAGAAGAGACTCCATCAGCCTGAGACCAGAAGAAGTAGAGGGTGCCTGGCTACCACCAAGGACTGCCCTGACAGGAAACAAAACAGAGAGTCCCTGATGAAGTAGGAGTAAGGTGGTGTGTAGCACTCAAATTCTAGTGAAGATTCCAGACCTAATGATCTGAAGGAGACTGGAGGGAACCCAGAGGTCATGGCCTCCGGGCTTTCTTTTAGCCCCAAACTAAAACCATTCCCAAAACCAACTCTTCAAAGATTAGGCTGGACTATAAGACATAAAATGACACCGCTGAGTAGTGTGCTTCTTAGCTGAAATATACACGTAAGGCTATGTTGGAAGCTCTGACCTGTGGTGAGACAAGAAGGCGGAGGAGGACAGGAGCTGGTTGAATGGACACGGGAGATACAGGGTGTAGAGAAGGAGTGTGCTGTCACATTGTGGGGAGACCAACTAGGGTCCTATAATAATGTGCGTTTAAGTTTTTGTGTGAGAAACTGACATGAATTGTAAACTTTCACTTACAGTGCCATAAAAAGATATGAATATTGGAGAACTACCCAGCCACTGAGTGGAAGAGATCCATCTTTGTGCCTATTCCAAACAAAAGTGATTCAGCTGAATGCAGAAATTACCAAACAATATCATTAATGTTACATACAAGTAAAATTATGCTAACGATAAATCTAAAATGATTTTAACAGTACATGGACAGGGAACTGCCTGAAATTTAGGCCAGATTCAGATAAGGACATGAAATGAAGGATATCATTGTTGATGTCTGATGGATTTTGGCTGAAAGCAAACAACAGAAAGAGGGCTTTATGAACTATGCAAAGGCATTTGACTGTGGATCATAACAAACATTGGATAAGACTGAGAAGAAAGGGAATTCCAAAATGCTTAACTGTGCTCGTGAGGAACCACTACTTAGACCAAGAAGTGGTCATTCTACCAGCACAAGGGGATACTGCATGATTTAATGTCAGGAAAGATGAGCATCACTGTGTACCTTTCACCATATTTATTCAATCTCCATTTCAGCAAGTTATCCAAAAACCTGGACGATGTGAAAAAGAATGCAGCATCAGGAGGGGAGCAAGGCTCATTAACAACCTGTGTTATGCAGGTGACACAATCTCACTTCCTAAAAGTGAAGAGGACTTGAAGCACTTACTGACAAAGATCAAAGTCTACAGATTTCAACATTACACCTCAACATGAAGAAAACACAAAACCTCACATGTGAACCAATAAGCAACATCATGACAAACGGAGAAAAGTCTGAGGCTGTCAAGGATTTCTTCTTACTTGGATCCACATCGACAGCTATGGAAGAAGCAGTTAAACCAAAAGATGCATTGCCTGTGGACAAATCTTCTGTAAAAGATCTCTTGAAAGTGTTGAAAAGCTAAGGTGTCACTTTAAGGATTAAGGTGTGCCTGACACAAGCCGTGGTGTTTTCTATGGCCACCTATACACATGAAAACTGGATAATGAATCAGGAAGATGAGAAAAATTGATGCCTTTCAACTGTGGTGTTGGCGAATAATATTGACTGTACAATGGACTTCCAGAAGAATGAAACAAAATCTGTCCTGGGAGAAGTAGAGCCAGAATTCTCCTTAGAAGCAAGGATGGTGAGACTTCTTCTCACGTACTTTAGATATGTTATGGGAGGGAGCAGTCCCTAGAGAAAGATATCATGCTTGGTAAAGTGGAGGGTTAGTGAAAAACAGGAAGACCCTCAATGAGATGGAAGACCCTCAATGAGATGGATTGACATAGTGGATGCAAAAATGGTCTCAAACATAGCAGCGATTGTGAATGGCACAGGACCGGGCAGTGTTTCGTTCTGTTGTACACAGGGTGATTATGAGGTGGAACTGACTCAACTGCACCGAAGGAGAACGTCTGCTTTAAATAGAGCCCAGGTTAAATGCTTACATTCTCTTCTTGTCAGGTGAGCCCAGTCAGCCAACACATACCTTTTGAGTAAAACATCCTGGTCCCAGGCCCTAGCATTGTAGAGAAAATCTGAAGAAGACTAGAGACCCACCTTCAATGAGACAGACACTCCCAGTCAGACAGGTGGTAGGTAGTACACAAAGGGACTTGCAATGGTGTATACCAAAGATATTCTTCAACACCTGGAAAATCATGTTGTTTTCTTGGGGCAGTAATATTCAGTGTTCTCATTGTGTTCCCTACCTTCTTTCTACTGCCTTTAAGATTACAACCCTTTGGGGGTCATAATCAAAATTGCGTATTTGTTTTTAAGATTTTATTATCTGAGTACTCTCTAGCCCAAATGTAATAAATGATCTATGTTTTCAGGAACCTGCCAAAAAACAAACCAACAGATGACACTCAAAATATGTTCCAGCTAAAGTAGCAACAGGTAGTTTGGGTTTCTATCGCTGAATTAACATGTAAGATCCACCTAGCCATTTTCTCAGTGATGTTCTTAAAAGAACAATTAGGTCTATAATCCTGAATCAAGATTTGTGGAAATCCCAAAAGCAATTATTTGGTGCTTCACTGCAAAAGAGCCTTTTGGGGTTGGGGAAACAGCAAAAGACACAGAAAGCACACAAATATGCCAGAGAACCCCTTTCAAAATAAGGGTTATGCATATATAGCTTGGGGTTTATTCTGTTTACTTCCTTCTCTGTCTTTTACCAAAAATGCACCAAAATGTCAAGGGTGTAAGAAAATTCTCAACCCTGGGCTCAGGCTGCTGTAGGCCACAAACTTCTGCTCCTGTTTCCTCTGAAAGGAAGAGCGTGCACCAGTGTATGCACACTTCAGAGATTAAGTAGTTGGTTGGAGAAGAGGATGAGGTTGTGTGTGTGTTTGTGTGTGTGTGAAGGTGTGGATAGCAGAGGTTATTATACAAGCACACCCAGACTTGAACCAATAAGCCAAATGTCAATCTCTCTTTAGATATCTAGACTCAGCATCTACATTCCTGGGAAAGACAAAACCCTACAATTTTTCCACGTGTCATGTTTATCATCACAAAAGTACAGTAGAACTTGAGTTCTCAGGTCACCAAATTATACGTGTGATATTGAATATTGAAAACCCAGGATTTTTAAACGTGCTCCCCCTACCCCCTGCCCTCAGCCAGAAGTTTCCTGGTACAGGTGGTGGGTTTCAGCGCCAGCCACTTGCCGCTCTCCTGCAGAACAGAGAAAGCAACAAGAACTAATAGGGGTAATCAAGCACTGGGTTCTCAAAGTGGAATTAAATTACACTTTTCACTCTGCTTTCAGAACACACCTTCAGAACAATTAATGTCTTTAATGAACATAATACATTTTTAAAATAATTTTTACTGTGCTTTAAATGAAAGTTTACAATGAAGTCAGTCTCTCACACAAAAACCCATATACACATTGTTACACACTCCCAATTACTCTCCCCCTAATCAGATATCAGCTCTCTCCCTCCAGTCTCTCTTTTCGTGTCCATTTTGCGAGCTTCTAATCCCCTGCACTCTCTCATCTCCGCTCCAGGCAGGAGATGCCAACATGGTCTCAAGAGTCCACCTGATCCAAAAAGCTCACTCCAACCAACATCCCTCTCCCACCCATGGTCCAGTCCAATCCATGTCTCAAGAGTTGGCTTCAGGAATGGTTCCTGTCCTGGGCCAACAGAAGGTCTGGGTGCCATGATGACCAGGGTCCTTCTAGTCTCAGTCAGGCCAGTATGTCTGGTCTTTTAATGAGAATTTGCGGTCTGCACCCCACTGCTCTCCTGCTCCCTCAGTGGTTCTCTGTTGTGTTCCCTGTCAGGGCAGTCATCTAGTTCTTCTGGTCTCAAGATGATGTAGTCTCTGGTTCATGTGGCCCTTTCTGTCTCTTGGGCTCATAATTGCCTTGTGTCCTTGGTGTTCTTCATTCTCCCTTGACCCACGCGGGTTGAGACCAATTGAGGCATCTTAGATGGCTGCTTGCTACCGTTTAAGACCCCAGACGCCACTCTTCAAAGTGGGATACAGAATGTTTTCTTAATAGATTTTGTTATGCCAATTGACTTAGATGTTCCCTGAAACCATGGTCCCCAGACCTCTGACCCTGCTACGCTGGCCTTCAAAGCATTCAGTTTATTCAGGTAACTTCTTTGCTTTTGGTTTAGTCCAGTTGTGCTGACCTCCCCTGTATCGTGTGCTGTCCTCCCCTTCACCTAAAGTAGTTATTATCTACTATCTAATTAGTGAATGCCCCCTCCCACTCTCCCTCCCTCCCCCGCTCCGAACCTCCAAAGAATGTTTTCCTCTCAGTTTAAACCATTTCTCAAGTTCTTATAATAGTGGTCTTATACAATATTTCTCCTTTTTTAACTAATTTCACTCAGCATAATGCCTTCCAGGTGTGGTTTCCTGCTTTCTGATTTGCTTAGAAATGCCTTTGATATGTGGAGATTGTTCAAGAAATATTTTCTGACCCCTACTAGTCTGTGCGCTTTTTACCCTTTTGAACTTTAATCTTTGAAACATGTACCATTTATTTTGTTAGAAGGACTGAGATAGATATTCATCTTTGTTTCTCCCCTCAAACCTTCATTTAGTTGACCCAATGCCATACATGGGGAGATGTGTGTGTTTGACTCTGGTTTGAAATGCTGTTTTTATTAAAACAAACTTTTCATATGTATTGGGGCACTTTCATGATTTTATGTTCTCCTACTCATCTGTCTATTCATGTAGTAATAAGCTCAAACATATCAAAGATTGTGAGGAGGGCAGAGGACTTGGTAATGTTTCCTTCTGGTATGCATCAAGTTGTCATGAGTTAGAGCCACTCTGATGATATCTAACGATAAGGAAAACTGATCTATCTTTTCATGGGGAGCCCTGGTGGCACAGTGCTTAAGACCTTGGCTGCTAACCAAAAGGCTGGCAGTGCAAATCCACCAGCTGCTCCTTGGAGACTCTAGGGGTCAGTTCTTCTGTGTCCTCTAGTGTCACTCTGAGTTAGAATCGACTCGACGACAATGGGTTTGGTTTTGGTTTTAACAGAACATTATACCCCCACCATGGGAGCCTGGGTGGTGTAAGCAATTTGTGACCAGCTGTTAAAGGTTAACAGTTTGAGCCCTCCCAGTGGCTCTGCAGAAGAAAGGCCTGGCAACCTTCTTCTGTAAAGATTACATCCAAGAAAACCATACTCAGCTCAGTTCTACTTTGTATATAGAACTGTTATATGGTCATGATGACTTGGAATCCACTTGATGGCAACAGATTTTGTTTTCTGGTTTTGTCATGAACCCATACACAACTTTTATAAACATTACTGAATACCATGTTTCAATATCAAATGGCCTAGCCACGCCCCCTTATCTTTTTTAGAAATTTTAAAATTAAAAGTAATTCTCATATTTGTTTTTCCAGATCAACTTAATAACTATGAACTTGTACAGCATAATATTATAAATGTGTATGCATATACATATATGAATATATATATTGTTGTTGCGGGCCATCTAGTTGATTCCAACTCATAGTGACCATATATATAACTGCCCCACAGGGTTTTCTCTGCTGTAATATTTATGAGTACAGACTGGCAGGTCTTTTTTCCCTGGGAGTGGCTGGGTTGGTCTGAAATACTTACCTTTTGGTTACAGCTGAGCACTTAACCATTGTGCCACCAGGGCTCCATATAGATATATGCATGTATATATATATCAAACAAAGAACACCAAATCCATTGCTGTTGAGTCTATTCCAATGCATAGCCACCCTTTAGCAGTGGCATCACTAGAGAAAAATGAGACAAATGAAGGTCACAGGAAGGAAGGCAGGCTCATAACTGTGAACTTAGTAAAGATGAAAATGGATTATGGGTCACGTTTCTAGGTGGAAAGGGGAGGGGTGTTTTTTGTGACAAGCATGCAGAAGGCATTGGGAAGGAAGGTATCTATTGAGGGAAGAGTTCCTGCCACCCTTGTTGCTCTGAGGATTGCGTGTAGTACAACAGTGAGGATAACCTTGCAAGTCTGAATATGCCAAAGTTTACTGAAACACCGGGACTTTTATAAAAGGACAACAGAATATTCCTCCTGCAAGAGAAAATGTCCCCTCTGAATGGGGGGAGATGCAAAGTTACACTGGAAAGGGGCCAGGGTACAGGAAAGGAAATAACTGCAATCATTTCTGCAATCTACCATCATGTGCCACAGAACAGCCCCATCAGAATCGTCCACAGCAGGTGTCAGCAAACTAGGGCCAACCCCAAGGAAGCCAGGTTTGGTAAATAATGTTCATTGTGTGCCCTGTTTGCCTTGATTTGCACTATCTTACGTGCGTATTAAGCATTTTTGAAAACAAATGTAGACATTTTTACTCTTTTCCTGTGAAACAGGAAGCTGTAAGTGTAGATTCAAATTGCCATAACAGGTATAACTGTTCAAATCATGGTGACACTAACCGGTTTAGGTAGTTTCTATGGTAACAGCCAGGTTTTCTTCTTAATTAAACAAAAAACAAACAAAAAAAAAACCCCGTTGCCCTTGAGTGGATTCTGACTCATAGCAACCCTATAGGACAGAGTAGAACTGCCCCATAGGTGCTGATTATGTAAATATTCATATGCAAAATACAGCACATTGAGAGAATGAAGGGCAAATTTACATCATCTCAGTGTAGAAACAAACTGGACACAACCCAACAGCCTTTCATGATGAAAACCCTTGAACCAGAAATAGAAGGATGCTTAACCTCAAAAGGAAATTTATTAAAAACCCCAAACTAGCATCACATTCAATAGAGAAATACTAGAAGCACCCCACTAGTACCAAGGACAAAGGTAGGATGCCTGCTTTTGCCATTTATATTCAACAGTACGCCCAAAGCTCTAGCCAGAGAAATTTAGCAAGATATAGATGGCATCAAATCAGAAGTGAAAAAGCAAAACTATCTCCTTCCACATATAGCATAAACTTATTATAAAAAAATTCTACTAAATCCACAAAAAAGAAGAACAACAAAAAGCATCAGAGACAGTAAATAAGTTAAAATTGTAGGACACAATATAAATGAGCTAAGTCCAGTGTATTTCTCTGCACTAGGAATATACATTCTGAAAGGAAATCATTAAAACATTTGCACTTAAAACTGATTCAATACAAAATAACTTTACATTGACATAAGTATAAAACAAACTGGTCACTAATTTACTAGCAATGTCTTTCTATGCTCTTTTTTCAGAGGAATGCTGGCCTCATGGAATGACGTGACAAGTGATCCCTCTTCTTCAGTTTTCTGAAACATTTTAGAAGGATTTGTGCTAATTCTTTAACTGTTTGGTAGAATCCATCCATGAAGCCATATGGTCATGGGCTCTTCTTGGTGGATCAGTTTTGATTAGTGAGTCAATCTCCACTTTTCATGTTGTTACCAATAGATGGCTTCGTGTCCCTTCCACCTCAGGGCAACTCCATGCACAACAGAATGAAATTCTCACCTGCTCATCACCTGTTCTCTCCAGTACCTCTCTTGCTTCCTTCCTCCCTCAGATGGTACTTTAGAGAATTAATGCATAGGTCCTCACTGATGATCTGATAGTAGAAACAGGACAGATTATGCCAGGTTCAGCCCTCATTTCCAAAGCAGCTAGGAACATACCAAAGCCATTTCTGACCCTACCTACAGAGGCCCACCTGAGCAATCCTGATATACCTTGAGAAGTTCAGACCAGAGAACCAGCAGAAGAAGTTAAGACTGCTGTCATGATTCCTGCAGCTCTGAGCCTCATGTTCACAGTCCTGGAACTACTGGGTTAGAGTGGAATGAGATGGTGTACACCTTGGAGGAAAAGGAGATTGTAGCGAAGTGGCTGGGTCGTACTGACTCTCTCCTCTACCCATCAAGGAAGCCACTTCTTACCAGCGATGTTAAGGTCATGCTCTTTGATGATGACTTCATTCTGAAAATAGGGGTTGCTTTTGCATTGGTTATTAGGATGGATGAGCTTTTCCACCCAGGAGGAAGGAGTAGATGGGGACAGCAAAAACATCTTTTTAGGAGACCTGCCTTTCAGGGAGCCCTGCCCTTGCCTGTTTTCATGGATGAATCCTTTCTCGCTCTCCTCCCCCACCTGACCTCTGGCCTGACCTCCAAGTTGATCACGTAGCTGAGCATGTCTTCCTCTTCCTCACTGATCAGGGCTGACATCTGGGGGTGGTTCATAATCTGCATGGGGTCAAGGAGCTTTCCAAGGCCAGGAACAGCAGAGGTCACAACAGATGAGCACACCTGGCCAGCAACCAGTGGTTGTCTCCCAGACCTCCTGTCATTGCCACACCCACCCACACTCCCCATCAACCGTGGTCCACCAACATATGCATCTTGGGGCCTGGTGTTGCCCTGGTCTTTGTGCTCATGTGAAGCTATCTTCAGGCTCACACATACTCTGTCTCCTGAGACTCCTGATACCTGTCTATGTGCTGTGATCTAGCCTGACACTGCTACCGTTTGCATGTGGGGTGTCCTGGCTCTCCTGTGGCTGCCTCTGGTCCTCAGTCAGGATGCTGGGGGAAACCCTTGATACCATGTGTCCTAGATGAGCCCCAGGCACTATCCATGGGTGCTTGGCTCTGTTTGGAGCTCTGACAGATTCCTATGAGGCAATGAGAGGGCACATACGTGGGGGCTGTGGAGAGGGGGCTGTGGATGCAGAGGCTGGAGCTGGCTGGTGTGTTCTGGGGCGGGGTGCTGAGGTCGTATAAACAACAACAGCTGCTCAGCAAAGAAAACCTCAGTAAGAAGAACTTTGCCTTTTGGAGATGAGGAACTTGTAGTGTCTGACTACAAACCTTGGTGGTGGGGTAGTTAAGTGCTAGGGCTGCTAACCAAAGGGTTGGCAGTTCCAATCCACCAGGCGCTCCTTGGAAGCTTTATGGGGCAGTTCTACTCTGTCCTCTAGAGCTCCTATGTGTAGGAATCCACTCCCCGACACTGGGTTTGTTTTTTTTTAGTGACTGGCTGGCATGGACATTCAGGTCCTCAAAGGTATTCTTATGCTCCCTGTGGCCTCTGGTCCTAGGCCCCGAGAAGGTATGCCCTGCTCAGGACAGGGCCAAAACATTCACCTGCAGTCCCCACCTCAGGATTCTCTTAGTGTGGATGCTGGCCTGGCTCTATTCCCCCACCTGTGTCCCCTCTGGACACCATGCACCCTCCCTGCTCACCTTTCTGCTCTTTTAACCCTCTTCCCTCACCCACCTCCCACCCGTCGGAGCTCCCACTGAAAGGCTACTGCTTTGACCCAGAATCCCGGGATGCCCTGGATGATGGCGCTTCTGCGGTCCAGGTGTGGCTTACAACTCTGCACCAGCTTACTCCTCAGGCGAAAGTAGTCCCTGTTGGCCTTGGCGTTCATAGGCCCTATCTCCATTTGAAGGGCCTCCAGGGCCTCCAAGGCCTCCAGGAAGCGCTGGGTGCTGGAGGGTCCCGGCGAAGACTGGGCCTGCTCGGCCTGGGGCTGTTCGCGCTGCTCCTGCTCCTCCGCCTGTTCCTGCTCTTCCTCGTCCCCCACGGTCACGACCTCCACCTCCTCAGTTATGTCCTCCACCACCACCACCTCCTCCTCCTGCGCCTCCACTCTCTCCCCCCAGGCCCCGCTCTCCTCTACCAGCACCCCACAGAAAATGGCAGCCTTCTCAGACATCTCGTTCTGCGCCTGCGCACCCGCTGCGGCCTGCTCCATCTTGGCGCTACAGCTCTCCGGGGACTGCTCCCCGGGACACCCCGGGTACGGTCCCTCTAAAGGGCCACTTCGCAGGCCGCTGTCCTCCCAGCCTCCCCGGGCAGCCCTGCCTTCCCCAGGCCGCGCCTCACTCGCCATGGGTGCTGGTCGGGGGCTGCTGGGGTGAAGACCTCCCGAGGCCGGTAGACGCACCTGGCCCTGGTCGTTCCCTCTTCTCAGAATTCTCTGCTCGTGGAGAGCGACGTTGGGTGCCAGCAGGTCTCTCTGGAGAGAATCTCCGCACTTGGTGTGAACAGGCTTTGACACGCCACTGGCGACGTCGCCAAACGCAACCAATCAGTGACGGCCAGGGGCGAGACTGCTCCTACTTCCACCCCGCCCCTTGCCTCGCTCAGACTCAGGGCAGCCTCTGCACTACCGGGCCCCAGCCTGCAGAGGGCGCCCTGCACAGGACAGAGGGGGTCATCTTGGCCTTCCAGCTGAAACGTGGCTGGACCCTCCTCATTAGCGCTGCAGGAGGTCCAGGGTGCACCTACAGGCACACGGTGGCTCCTCTCTACTCTGCCTGCCTCCAGAGGTACTCATTTGTCTCTCCGTCCTCAGCTGGATACCCTGGTGGCGTACTCTCCGTCCTCAGCTGGATACCCTGGTGGCGTAGTTTCTAAAGGCTGCTGCTGCTCACCAAAGGCCCGGCAGTTCAAACCCACCAGGCGCTCCTTGGAAACTCTATGGGGCAGTTCGACTCTGTCTTTTAGGGCCGCTATGAGTGAAAATCAACTGGAGGGCAACAGGTTTTGTGCATGGCTCCTCAGCTGGGGACAACCCATGACGTGGCTGAATTCGCTGTCCTATACAAGGAGCCTGCACCATGCGTTTCCTCACTCCACCCAGGCAGAAACCCTCCTGTCACATCTGATCTCCAGGAGAATTGCTCGCAGGCAATCTCGCGTTGATGGCTGTGGCTGGAAGCATCTTCTTTCCAAGCTCTCCCCATCATGTTCTCTTTGGAGCCTCAAGACCACCTACCGCAATCGTGAAGCCCCTCCGCCATCACCTGCTTGTTAAACAAACGGTGGCAGTAAGGGTGGCTGAGAACCCAAACCAAACCCCCTGAAGTCCCGTCGATTCAATCCTTAAACCTTAGAGAAGCTCAGTCATATTTCTTTCTTAGATCTGACACAGCAAGCCCAGTATTTTGAAGTCTGGATCAACACACCCTGCTAATTATCCTCAGCAAAACTAGCCTGAGGGACCGCTTTATTACCTTTCAGTCAGAACCCTTAGAAGGACTTGGGTTACCACATTAGCATTTAGAATGCTTGTTCGTTTTCTCTGTCTGCCCTTTTCATTTTCTTTTCTTATCTGAGTTCATTTATCTTTCTTTTTGTCTTCCCCTTTTTTTTTATTGCTGAATAATAGGAACACTATAAAGTAATATTCCACAGGTTCCTGCTTAATCTCTGTATTTTCTAAAGCAGGGTGTAGGCATAGTTAGTTGCACAGATTCCTTCCAAACCTCTCTGCCATTCTCTCTGACTTTCACTGAACAAAGAGCCAAGGGGAAGCCAAAGTAACTGCGCATAACACTTTGATCCCTCGTGTCATACTCATGATGTCCTTTTGGACATTCTCAAGCCATTTGCCCACCCACTTAGAGGAAAAAAATTACCTCCCAGTCACTTTTGACTCGTGGTGACCTCATGTGTGTCAGAGTAGACCTGCTCCATAGAGTTTTGAATGGCAGATTTTTTTGGAAGTAGAGTGCCAGACCTTTCTTCCAAGGTGCTTCTAAGTGATCCCCCCAACTTTTTGTTAATAGCCAGTCATGACGGGCATCTGCAGAATCTTGGACCCTCTAGTATGGCAGATGTGGAGATAAAAAGTTTATGTAAAGCATATAAATACTTAAAGCAAAGGAGAGTGGGTAGTGAGAACAAACTCTTTATGGATGCATTATGGAAAAACCTTATTGAAAACTAAATTAATCAGAGGCTGGAGTTGTTGGCTAGAGTGTTCAGCAAACTTTTCTCTGTGTTTTTGTTTTGTTTGAATTTTATTGTGGTAAAATATACAGAACATAGTTGTTACCACTTTAACTTTTTTTTTTTTTTAGTTTACAATTAACCGCTGTTAAGTACACTCGTAACACTGTGATTAACAATTACAAATATGTATTTCCAGGATGCTTTCCTCATCTCAAATAGTCACTCTGTACCCGATAAACAATAACTCATTGGCCTATTCTAGATACCTCATATAAATGGAAGTGTAAAATAGTTATCAGGTTTTGTGTGGCTTCTTTTGCTTACATAATGTTTTCGTAATTCATCCATGTTGTAACATTCATTACGACGCCATTCTTTTTGATAGCTGACTAATATTCCATTATGTGTAAGTACCATATTTTGTGTATCAGTTCATCTGTTGATGGACACTTAAATATTTCCACTCTTTGGCTATCGTGAGTCATGCTTCCATAAACATTGGTGTACAAATACCTGTTCTAGTCCTTCAGTTCATTTCTTTGGAGTTTATACTTAGGTGTGTTCTTGCTGCTTGCTATGGTAATTCTGTCTTTTCCTTTTATTATGTTGTTACTTACTAATCCAGCTGTAAGGATTTTTCTTTTCTTTATGTTCAGGTATAGCTCATACTGAAAGCTGTAGTTCTGATTTTCATCGCTAAGTGCTTCCAGTCATCTTTGCTTTCATCAAGCTGGGTTGTGTTCTCCCACTATTGCAGGGTTTTAATGGGTTTTCTTCAATCCTGATGACACATTCTTGTTCACATAGTCCATCCTCTCAGCTTAGTCAACATACAGATTAAATACATATCATGAAAGGATATAAACTTGATGTATGTGTTTCTGATTTTAAACCACAATCAACACCCATGGAAGTAGCAGTCAAGAAATCAAGCGGCTTATTGCCTTGGGCAAATCTGCTGCAAAAGTCCTCTTAACATTATGGAAAGCAAAGATGTCATTTTTGAGGACTGAGGTGCACCTGAACCAAGCCATGATGTTTTCACTTGCCTCATATGCATGAGAATGCTGTACAATGAATAAAGAAGGTGGAAGACGAATTGTAACTTTGCAGTATGGAGTTGCCAGAGAATATAGAATATTCCATGGATGGCTAGAAGATTGAACAAATCTGTCTTGGAAGAAATACAGACTGAATGTTCCTTGAAAGCAAGGATAGATAGAATTTGTCTCATGTACTTTGGACATGATTTCAGGTGGGACCAGTCCCTGGAAAATGACATCATGATTATTAAGACAGAGAACCAGTAAAAAACAGAAGACCCTTAGCCTGATGGATTGACACCGTAGTTGCAAGTATGGGCTCAAACACAGCAATGGTTCCTAGGATTGCCCTCACCCAGGCATTGTGTTTTTTCTCTTGTTCATAGGGTCATTGTGAGTCAGAACCAACTGGATGGCCTGTATTGTTTCAAAGCTTTCTTTCAATGCTATTTTATTTTTGGCACCCACTTTGTTAAGAGGTAATTCACATGCCATACAATTTCTCCATTTGAACTGTGCATTTCAGTATAGTTAGAGTTGTTCAGTTATCACCACGATCAATTTCAGTACATTTTCATCACACCCAAAAGAAATCCCATGCCCTCTTAGCAATTAGTTATCAATTCACATCTCCCAGCTTCCAACAGTAAGCAAACACTAATCTATTTCCTGGGAGTTCTGCTTAAGAGCTTAGCTGCTAAACAAAAAGTTGGAGCTTCCAACCCACACAGCAGCTCTGAGGAAGAAAGACCTGGTGACCTGCTCCCATAAAGATTACAGCTGGGTCACTTCTGCTGTGTAACACATGGGGTCAGAATTGACTTCACAGCACCCAGCAGTAACAAACTACATTCTGTCTCTATAAATTTGCCTGTTCTGGACATTTCACATGCATGGATACAGACCATATGTGGTATTCTGTGACTGCCTTCCTTCAGTTAATACTATGTTTTCAGGGTTCTTCTACATTGTGTATGTTTCAGTACTGTGATCTTTTTATGGCCAGGTAATACTCTGTTGTATGGCTAGACCACCTTTTGTTTATCCGTTTATCTGCTGGTGGACATCTGTGTGGTTTCCCCTTCAACGATGTATTTTATTTAGTAGAAATTACTCTTTGTTGACTTTGAAGCCCTGGTGGCACAGTGGTTAAGCGCTCAACTGCTAAACAAAAGTTCTGCGGTTCAAAACCATCAGCGGCTCCATGAGAGAAAGATGTGACAGTCTGCTTCCTTAAACATTTGCAGCCTTGGAAACCCCATGGGATCAGCATAGGTCAGAACTGACTCCATGGCAGTGGGCTGGTTGGTTTGTTTGTTTTTTGGGCTAACTTAAATCCAGGAGTCCCTGAATGGTTCCAAGCTTGGGGCTGCTATCCAAAAGGTTGGAGGTTCGAGTCCACCTACGGGCACCTTGGAAGAAAGGCCTGGTGATCTACTTCCAAAAAATCAGCGTTTGAAAACCCTACGGAGCACCGTCCTACTCAGACACACACAGGGTGCCATGAGTTGGAATGGGCTCCACAGTGACTGGTTTGGATTTTTATCTGCTTTTAGTGCCGTGGCTTTCAGCAGTCCCCAGGGCAAGCAACACCACAGGGGCTTGGTGGGAGGAAGGCTTTCATGCAACAGAGTGAATTAAGGTCAGGTTTCCATCCATCGGGGCATCACACTGGTTAGAATCCTCTCACCAAAGGAAGTCACCATCAGAGCCGTGGTAGCCAGCGATTTCTCTGGACGTGGGGACCAGTTAACACCAAACCAGACCACGGGAGACCGAACTTGGGGAATGTCACACCCAGGAGCCAGCATCTGGGTAAAGCAAGATGTTACAGAAGGGGAAAGTTAAAAAAATATGCTGTTACAGCTTCACGGATATTGATAAGTGTGAAGGTAGGGGGGTGGTTTTGAAAATTACAATGTGATTGGCAACGTAGAGAGATTACGATTGGTGGGTCAGTGGCTCTGCACTTGGTTGCTAACCAAATTTGGCTGTCTGAACCCACCAGCTGCTCCGTGGAAGAAAGATGTGGCAGTCTGCTTCTGTAAAGATGACAGCCTTGGAAACCCTATGGAGCATTGTACTCTGACCCTTAGAGTCACTGTGAGTCAGAATTTATACCCTGGCGATGGGCCTGGTTTGGTCTTTCATATCTCAAGAAAATAAAAGTCAATCCATCAAGTTCTTGAGCCTCAGCGATAGAGATATTAATGGTGGTTGTAGCAAAATAACTCTTGGAAAAGCAACTCATCAATGAATATGACAGTTGTATTAGTGCAAGTAGTTAAGTGTTTGGCTGTGAACCAAAAGGTTGATAGTTCAAGCCCACCCAGTGCCGTCAAGGGGGAGAAGATCTGATGATCTTCTCTGTGAAGATTACAGCCTATGAAATGCGATGGGACAATTCTCCTCCATCATATTTATAGTTCCTGTAAGTCAGGACCAACTTGATGGCACCAAACAACTGCAAAAGTGATTTTTTTTTTTTTCTTTCAAAGTTCTTGATTGTTGAGCCTGCCAGTTCTCACTAATAGTTTCCATGTACTAATTTCTATTTTAAATCCCATCATCTGCCTGAATGTGTCTGCTAGATACTACACTTTCATTTTACACCTGATGAATCAGAATTTGTCCTTATTTATTTTATCTCATTCCTTTTCATGAACATATCCTGCTTTATTGAACTTTTTAGAATATCACTTGATGCTTTTATCACTGTGTGACTAACTGCATATGAACATACAAATGTAATCCTGCATAAATACCTGTTAGCTGTTTCATTGGTTAGTACAGCGCTTTTAAATCGATGGATCTAACCTAAAAATCCGAATGTTATTCCACAATGTTAATGTCATCACTGAAACTATTTCTTAACCTCCTTTGGTAGAAATTGTTTGGAAAAGATAATATGTAACCTACAAAAAAGAATCAGTCTTGTAGCTTTAAAATGTCTAGATTTTAACAAAGACAGTATTTCCCACTTGGCTAATATATGTCACGCCTATCAACTGTATGGAGTCCCTAGGTGGTACAAACGATTAATGAACTGGGCTGCAACCCAGGAGGTTGGCGTCTACCCAGAGGTTCCTTGGAAGAAAGGCCTGGCAACCTACTTCTGAAAAATCAGCCATTGAACACCCTAGGGAGCACAGCTGTGCTCTGACACACGTGGGGTGCCATGATTGTGGCTGTCTGAGTTAGACCAGAACTCACGGGCTCTGTCTGATATTCCAACTCGCTATCTATTCTGTTTCATCCTGTGATGCTACCATTTTTTGGATTGCCCACCTCATTCACAGGAGTTAGCGCTGTGTAAATTTAGCTATTTCCTGGGCTGAAAGCCACTGTCAGAGATTTAAAAACTATATCACATCATTGAGACAGGAAAAAAAAATAATAACTTGTCTCTCAAAGCATTTCAATGCTATTAAGATACAGAGATCAAATAGGAGAAGCAAAACACAGGGGAGAGATGATGGCTGAATGGGGAAATGTTGCTACTTACTAACTTTTACTCATATTTTCCTCCTTCAGCGTCAGGCCTTTTTCACTTCTCTCTCAAATGCCCGCTAAAAAAAAAGATTCAAACCTAGAGAAAAATAGAGTAATACCATGAACACCTGTATATCCTTCATGGAGATTCACTAATTATTAATATTTTACCTTTTTTTGTCTCCTTTATTAGTTTGTTGTACCATAGTGCCTTGTATGCTGCTGTGATGCTGGAAGCAATCCCATGGGCCTTTCAAATACCAGCAGGGTCACCCATGGTGGACAGGTTTCAGGGCAGCTGCTGGACTAAGACTAGAGACAAAGACCTGGCAATTTACTTCTGAAGGGCAGCCAGTGAAAACCCTGTGGATCCCAACAGCACACTGTCCTATACAGTACTGGATGACGAGCCCCTTGCGCTGGAAGCCGACCAGAATATACGGTGGTCACAGCAATGGACTCAAGCCTACCAACAATCATGAAGATGGTGCAGGGCCGGGCAGTGTGCATAGGGGTGTCATGAGCCAGAGCTGACTAGACAGCAAGTAACAACAAAGAGGTTTGCTTGTGTTCTTTCTCTCTGCTCATGCATAAATACACACACACACACGATGTTGTTGTGAGTGTTGTCCAGATCATCTGACTCATAGCAATCCCACGTGACTTAGTAGAACTGCCGCATAGGGTCTCCTAGTCTTTACAGCAGCAGATTGCCAGGTCTTTCTCATGCAGAGCCTCTTGTGTGGGTTCTGACTGCTAACCTTTCACTTAGCAGCCAAGGGCTTAACTATTGCACTACCAGAGCGCATATATCATATATACATGTATATTTCGTCGTTGTTCTTGTTAGGTGCTGTAGAGTTGACTCCAACTCAAAGGGACCCTATGTAGAACAGAATGAAACACTGCCTGGTCCTGCACCATCCTCACAATTATTGCTATACTTGAGCCCATTGTTGCAGCCACTGTGTCAGTCCATCTCATTGAGGGGCTTCCTCTCTTTCACTTCCCCTGTACTTTACCAAGCAGGTGTCCTTCTCCAGGGACTAGTCCTTCCTGATAACATGTCCAAAGTAGTTGGGACAAACTAAAACCATCCTCTCTTCTAAGGAGCATTGTGGCTATACTTATTCTGAAACATGTATATATATGTGTGTGCGTATATATATACGTACATGTACATACATACACACCCCCTCGTGTCTGTCAGTTTGTCGTACTGTGGGGGCTTGTGTGTTGCTGTGATGCTGGAAGCTATGACACAGGTATTCAGATAACAGCAGGGTCACCCATGAAGGACAGGTTTCAGCTGAGCTTCCAGACTAAGACAGACTAGGAAGAAGGACCCGGCAGTCTACTTCTGAAAAGCATTAGCCAGTGAAAACCTTATGAATAGCAGCAGAACATTTTCTGACATAGTGCTGAAAGATGAGGCCCCCAGGTAGGAAGGCACTCAAAAGATGACTAGGGAAGAGCTGCCTCCTCACAGCAGAGTCGACCTTATTGACATGGATGGAGTAAAGCTTTCAGGACCTTCATTTGCTGATGTGGCATGACACAAAATGAGAAGAATCAGCTGCAAACATCCATTAATAATCAGAACCTGTAATGTACGAAGTATGAATCTAGGAAAATTGGAAATCATCAAAAAGGAAATGGAGCGCATAAACATTGATATCCTAGGTATTAGTGAGCTGAAATGGCCTAGTATTGGCCATTTTGAATCGGACAATCGTATAGTCTACTATACGGGGAATGACAACTCGAAGACGAACAGTGTTGCATTCATCGTCAAAAAGAACGTTCCAAGATCTATCCTGAAGTACAATGCTGTCACTGATAGGATAATATCCATACGCCAGAAGGACGACCATTTAATATGATTATTACTCAAATTTACGCACCAACCACTAGGGCCAAAGATGAAGAAATAGAAGATATTTATCAGCTGCAGCAGTCTGAAATTCATCGAACATGCAATCAAGATGCATCGATAATTACTGGTGATTGGAATGTGAAAGTTGGAAACAAAGAAGAAGGATCAGTAGTTGGAAAATATGGCCTTGGTGATAGAAACAATGCTGGAGATCGAATGATAGAATTTTGCAAGACCAACGACTTCTTCATTGCAAATACCTTCTTTCACCAACATAAACGGGAAGTATACACATGGACCTCAATAGATGGAACACATAGAAACCAAATTAACTACATCTGTGGAAAGAGACGATGGAAACGCTCAATATCATCAGTCAGAACAAGGCCAGGGGCTGACTGTGGAAAAGACCATCAATTGCTCATATGCAAGTTCAAGCTGAAACTGAGGAAAATCAGAGCAAGGCCATCGGAGCCAATATCTGGCCTTGAGTATATCCCACCTGAATTTAGAGACCATCTCAAGAATAGATTTGATGCATCGAACACTAGTAACCAAAGACCCGACTAGTTGTGGAATGACATCAAGGGCATCATCCATGAGGAAACCAAGAGGTCAATTAAAAGACAGGAAAGAAAGAAAAGACCAAGACAGATGTCAGAGGAGACTCTGAAACTTGCTCTTGAGGGTTGAGCAGCTAAAGAAAAAGGAAGAATTGACAAAGTAAAAAAACTGGACAGAAGATTTCAAAGTGCCTCTTGAGAAGACAAAGTAAAATATTATAATGACATGTGCAAAGAGCTGGAGATGGAAACCAAAAGGGAAGAACACGCTTGGCGTTTCTCAAGCTGAAAGAACTGAAGAAAAAATTCAAGCTGCGAGTTCCAATAGTGAAGGATTCCACGGGGAAAGTATTAAACAATGCAGGAAGCATCAAAAGAAGATGGAAGGAATGCACAGAGTTATTATACCAAAAAGAACTAGTCGATATTCAACCATTTCAAGAGGTGGCATATGAACAGGAACCGAAGGTACTGAAGGAAGAAGTCCAAGCTGCTCTGAAGGCATTGGCAAAAAAACAAGGCTCCAGGAATTGATGGAATATCAATTGAGATGTTTCCACAAACAGATGCAGCAGTGGAGTTGCTCACTCGTCTATGCCAAGAAATATGGAAGATAGTTTCCTGGCCAACTGACTGGAAGAGATCCATATTTATACCTATTTCCAAGAAAGGTGATCCAACTGAATGTGGAAATTATAGAACAATATCATTAATATCACACGCAAGCAAAATTTTGCTGAAGATCCTTCAAAAACGGCTGCAGCAGTGTATCAACAGGGAACTGCAGAAATTCAGGGTAGTTTCAGGAGAGGTTGTGGAACCAGAGATATCATTGCTGATGTGAGATGGATCCTGGCTGAAAGCAGAGAATACCAGAAGGATGCTTACCTGTGTTTTATTGACTATGCAAAGGCATTCGACCGTGTGGATCATAACAAACTATGGATAACACTGCGAAGAATTTGAATTCCAGAACACTTAATTGTGCTCATGAGGAACCTTTACATAGATCAAGAGGCAGTTGTTCGGACAGAACAAGGGGATACTGATTGGTTTAAAGTCAGGACAGGTGTGCATCAGGGTTGTATTATTTCACCATACCTGTTTAATCCGTATGCTGAACAAATAATACGAGAAGCTGGACTATATGAAGAAGAATGGGGCGTCAGTTTGGAGGAAGACTCATTAACAACCTGCATTATGCAGACGACACAACCTTGGCTTGTGCAAGTGAAGAGGACTTGAAGCAGTTAATAATGAAGATGAAAGACTACAGCCTTCAGTATGGATTATACCTCAACATAAAACAAAAATCCTCACAACTGGACCAATGAGCAACATCATGATGAATGGAGAAAAGATTGAAGTTATCAAGGATTTCATTTTACTTGGATCCACAATCAACAGCCATGGAAGCAGCAGTCAAGAAATCAAAAGATGCATTGCATTGGGCAAATCTGTGCAAAGGACCTCTTCAAAGTGTTGAAGAGCAAAGATGTCACCCTGAAGACTAAGATGCACCTGACCGAAACCATGGTATTTTCAATCACATTATATGCATGTGAAAGCTGGACAGTGAATAAGGAAGACCGAAGAAGAATTGACGCCTTTGAATTATGTTGTTGGCGAAGAATATTGAATATACCATGGACTGCCAAAAGAAAGAACAAATCCGTCTTGCAAGAATTGCGGCCAGAATGATCCTTAGAGGTGAGGATGGTGAGGCTGTGTCTTACATACTTTGGAAATGTTGTCACCAGGGATCAGTCCCTGGAGAAGGAGATCATGCTGTGGCAGAGTACAGGGTCAACAGAAAAGTGGAATACCCTCAACAAGGTGGATTTACACAGTAGCTGCAACAATGAGCTGAAGCATATCAACGATTGTAACGATGGCACAGGACGGGCAACTGTTTCGTTCTTTTGTGCATAGGGTCCCTATGAGTTGGAGCCTACTCCTACTCAACATACATACACATATATAGTGGTATAGGAAACCCTGGTAGTGTAGAGGTTAACAGCTACGACTGCTAACTAAAAGTTGGCAGTTCAAATCCACCATACACTCCTTGGGAATCCTACCAGGGAGCTCTGCTCTGTCCTGTAGGGTCACTAGCAGTCAGAATAGACTCGATGGTAATGGGTTTTATATATATATTGAATCATTTAAGAGTAATGCACCAAGACATGTTAAATACTGAATCCTTCAGGGTGCATCTCCTTATAACAAAGACATTCTTCTACATAACCATAGTAAAATTTTCACTGTCATGTCTAAGATATTTAAAAATTGACACAATAATGTCCTCTAATGTACCGTCCCATATTAAAAATTTTCTGTTGTATTAAAATTGCCCTTTATAATTGTTTTTTATGTAAACTCAGGCTCCATTAATGATTGTGCCTGTCTTTTGGTTGTCAAATCTTTTTATTCTCTTTTAATTTGGAACTGTCCCTCTGCCTCTTGGGTTTGTTTGTTTCACAGATTTGACAAGTGTAAAGAGTTCATGCTGGTTATTGCACCGAGTGCCTATCACCCTGAATTTGTTTAATGGCTTTCTCATGAGTAGATTCCGTTTAAGCTTTTTTGGAAAGGACATTACGTAGGTGATTTTGAGCACATCATTTCAGAAGTCAGATAATGTTAATTTCTGCCTTTGCTAATTGAATCTCTTTAATCTACCCAAAGCAAACCCGTTACCATGGAATGGATTCTGACGCAACCGGTATGTATATATTCAAAGAGCTCTGGTGTAACGATGGTTAAGCGCTTCACTGCAAACTGACGAGTTGGTGGTGCGAACCCATCCTGTGGCTCTCCTGGAGAAAGATCTGGGGATCTGCTCCTGTAAAGATCACAGCCTAGAAAACCCTATGGGGCAATTCTTCTCTGTCACATGGGATCACCATGAGTCAACAGGGGCTAAACTGTGCCTAAGAATAACAACACGTATATATTCACCATATGAAAAGGGATACTGGAAAAAGTAGGCTCTAATAAGACCACTTGCCCTTTTTTCCTTTTTTATTATACTTCAGATGAGTGTTTATAGAACAAAGTAGCTTCTCATTGAACAATTACTACATGTATTGTTTTGTGACATCGGTTACCCCAACCCCATGACATGTCAACACTCTCCCATTTTCCACCTTGGTTTCCCTACTGGCAGCTTTCCTGTCCCCTCCTGCCTTCTAGTCCTTGCCCCAAGGCTGGTGCGCAGTTTAGTCTTGTTTTGTTTTATGGTCCTGCCCATTCTTTGTCTGAAGAGTGAACCTCAGGAGTGATTTCATTACTGAGTTGCAAGGGTGTCTGGGGGCTGTACACTCAGGGTTTCTCCAGTCCCTGTCAGGCCAGTCAATCTGGTCCTTTTTTTTGGGGGGGGGGGGCTAGTATTTTGTTTTAGTGCTGATGCGGCAGTACTTAAGCATTTGCCTGCCAACCAAAAAGTTGGTAGTTTGAATCCACCAGCTGCTCCTTGTAACCACTATGGGGCAGTTCTATTCTAACCTATAGCATTACTCTGAGTTGGGATCAACTCAAGGGCGAAGGGTTGTTTTTTTTTGTTTTGTTTTGTTTTTGGTATAGTATACCGCTTTGCTTTTTCTGTGTTATTTGATTTTTCCAGTGGAATTCTGGTACTGGGATTTTTCATTCTTTGTTGGAGGTCACCTTCATTTTAAAATTAAATAACCAAAGAAATTCTTAGTACTTTTGTTTTAATGAAGAACACTATTTGTTAAGTCACAAGATCAGAATTAGCTTTTGATATTTAACCCATGGGTCTTCATCTATATCAACCATAAAAAATAAATAGTTGTCATGGCGTCAACTCTAGCCTATGTGTGTCAGAGTAGAACTCTGCTCCATAGGGTTTTCAATGGCTGATTTTTTCAGAAGTAGATTTCCAGGCCCTTCTTCTGAGGCAGCTCTGGGTGGACTCGAACTTCCAACCTTTTGGCTAGCAGCCAAGCATGTTAACTGTTTGTACCACCCAGGAACTCGCATATATACCCAAAAAACCAACCTGTTGCCCTCGAGTCAATTCTACCTCATATACCAGGTTATTAATGGCTGTACCTGTCCAGCTTTGAATCTTTCCTGGGACCAAAACCCATCTTTGGCTGTGGGGGAAATGCATTCTTTTGGTGTTCATAAGCCTTTTGCTTCCCACAATAGTTTGTCTCCACTTTGGACTTTTTTTCAATGTATTTCCGTTAGAATTATTCATCATTTTAGTCTTCATGTTCGTGTACATAAGAATTTTTCATCAAGTAAAAAAAATTCCTCCATTATCTGAAATGAAACTTTTTCATTTGCTGACTCAAAGATTTCGATGTTCTAGAATAGATCTTTTTATTCCTCTACCATTAGTAGTGAATGGTTTTGGACAAAAGTAAAATTTTCTATTAACTGAAAAATACCTTTTAAAATCAAAACCCACTGCTGTCGAGTGGATTCTGACTCATAGTGACCCTACAGGACAAAGTAAACCTGCCCCATAGGGTTTCCAAGGAGCAGTTGTTGGATTCAAACTGCTGACCTTTTGGTTAGTAGCCGTAGCTCTTAACCACTACACCACCAGGGTTTCCTGTAGAGACTTTTTTTTTTTTTTTTGCTATGGAGTCAACTCAAAGTAGAACTGTGTTGCCTAGTTACTAAATGGCTGACTTTTTGGAAGTATCTTGCCAGGGCTTTCTTCCAAGGTACCTCTCGGCAGACTCGAACCTCCAAACTTTTGATTAGCAGCCAAGCGTGTTAACCATTTGCACTACCACGGGACTCGTTAAAGTTCTTAAGGAGACATTCAGCTGTGTTTTTGATAATTACTCCCAATATTATCTTCATCTAAAACCCGATGTGCTATACTCTTAACATTCAAATCCCTGTATGCCTCCCCCCTAACCTCTGATTACACTCAACACAGATCTTGGATCCAGCCACTCTGACCGGTTTCCAGAACCTCCCATATGTTTTGGGTTTTGCCGTCCCCCTATTTAATGCCCATGTTCCTGATACCCCACTCTTCACCTGTTACATGGAACCATCTCAGTATTGATCTCTCCCTATCTTTTACTGAGTGCCAGTTCAAATACCAGCACCTCCAGAATCCACCTATTATGGACTGAATTGTGTCCCCCCAAAATGTGCATCAACTTGCCTGAGCCATGATTACCAGTACCATTGTCCACCATTTTGTCACCTGATGTGATTTTCTTATGTGTTGTAAATCCTACTTCTGTGATGTTAATGAGGTGGAATAGGCGACAATTATGTTAATGAGGCAGGACTCAATCTACAAGGTTGGATTGTGTCTTGAGCCAATCTCTTTTGAGATATAAAAGAGAGAAGAAGGCAGCGAGACATTGGGACTTCGTATCACCGAAAAGACAATGCCCAGGAGAAAAGCACATCCTTTGGACCTGGGGTTCCTGAATGGAGAAGCTCCTAGTCCAGGGGAAGATTGATGACAAGGACCTTCCTACAGAGAAGAGAAGACAAAGCCTTGCCCTGGAGCTGGTCTTGTGAATTTGGACTTCTAGCCTACTAGAGTGTGAGAAAATAAATTTCT
Organism: Elephas maximus indicus; assembly: GCF_024166365.1. Taxonomy (NCBI): domain Eukaryota; kingdom Metazoa; phylum Chordata; class Mammalia; order Proboscidea; family Elephantidae; genus Elephas; species Elephas maximus. Next base: position 3,702,933 of record NW_026060237.1, on the reverse strand, counting down.
CTTTGTTAAACCCATCCACTTGAGGTATTTCTGTTACAGCAGCACTAGTGGACTAAGACACCACCCAGCTGACAGCCCATCTCTTGTGCTTCGTATTTGTGTGCCTCTGTGTGTGTGTTTGCAGCATACGTGTCTACCATATTGTATGTGCACGCACACACACATATTTTCGTGCCTACCTTGAAGGCATGTGGTATAGTACAAGGAAGGTGGATTCTGGAATTAGGCAAACCTAACCTGAATTATGACTGTGTTACCATATGGTTAACTACGGCCTTCACCTCTTTTGCTTTCTAGTCTCTATAATCGACCTTAAGGGGGCAGTGTTGGGTCAGCGGTATACTTCTCACCTTCCACGCGGGAGACCCGGCATCCATTCCCAGCCAAGGCACCTCATGTGGAGCTACCACCCATCTGTCAGCAGAAGCTTGTATACTGCTGTGATGCTGAACAGGTTTCAGGGGAGTTTCGAGACTAAGACCGACTAGTAAGAAAGGCCTGGCAATCTATTCCTAAAATCAGCCATTGAGAACCTTGTAGATCACAACAGTCTGATCGCCACCTGTCTTAGTCATCTAGTGCTGCTATAAACAGAAATACCACAAGGGAGTGACTTTAACAAAGAGAAATTTATTTCTTCACAGTAATATAGGTTTCAAGTCCAAATTCACGGTGTCAGCTCCAGGGGAAGGATTTTTCTCTCTCTGCGGTCCTTCTCATCAATCTTCCCTCAGACTACGAGCTTCTTGGTGCAGGGACCCAGGGTCCAAAGGATCTCTTCTGCTCCCAGCACTGCCTTCTTGGTGGCATATGGTCCCCCATCTGTCTGCTCACTTCTCCCTTTTACATCTCAAGAGATTGCCTCAAGACACAATCCAATCTTGTAGATTCAGTCCTGCCTCACTAACACAACTACCTCCCATCCTCCCCCTTTAACATCATAGAGGCAGGATTTACAACACATAGGAAAACCACACGATACTGGGAATCATGGCCCAGGCAAATTAATACACACATTTTTGGGGGGACATAATTTAATCATGACACCAACCAATCATTGGGATGGCACAGGATCAGGTAGTGTTTCTTTCCATTGTGCACAAGGTCACCATGAATGTAGGCTAACTCCACAGCAGCTAACAACAGTTCTCATGACTCATATACAAACTATACGAGGAGTAGAACTGCCTCATAAGGTTTCCTCGGCTGTACTCATTACGGAAGCAGACTGCCATACCTTTCTCTTACAGAGCAGCAGGTGGGTCCTAACTGCCGACCTTTTGGTTGTGCATACGGCCTCACCAGCCGCCGTGCAGCAGCCTGTCCTGCTCGAAGCTCATCTCGCCCTTGGCCTTCAGCTGACTGCTTGAGAGCAGGCAGTCCTTCTGCAGCAGGAGCACCAGGTCCTTGTACACGGCCCTCTGCACCGAGTCCCCCATGACGACCACGAACTTGTTGTGCAGCAGCTGCCGGACTTCGGACGCCCTCGGGTGGACCATGGTGGCTGGGCGAAGGTGGCCTAGCTCCTGCCTTCCCTCAGGGCGGGTCCCGAAAGAGCTCTGGACCGAGGGCTGAGCGGCTGCTGCCAGAGACGGAGAGAGGGCAGGCTGGCTGGCTGGCTGGCGGTTGTCGGGGCGGCCGGGCGGGCAGACGGGGGGCTGTCTAATGCAGCTGGACTGGCCTGGGCCTGGACCGGGAGGAGAAAGGGGGCAGCGTCCGGGGCCCTGAACGCCGTCTCGCCAATCCTTAGGCCCACGGTGTGATCTCTGAACCCACGGCCCTGACCCCGTACCCGGCTTGGCTCCCCCTGGTGGAGGGCAGCGGTGCAGACACTGATGCTGTTGGTCTGGAAGGATGTAGGCTGTTCCCGCCTCAGCCACCACCTGTGCTCCAGGCACTGGGACAAGGTCTGTCCACTGGGAGAACCAGGCCACTTCCAGGGCGTGGCCCAGTCGGTGGTGGATCCGCACCCAGGATTTCCAGGCAGTGTTGGCGAGAATACTCAGGAAAACATACTCATCTTAGTTCCACTGTGCTTTTGTCTTTGTTTTCATTTTGTCTCTCCTTCCCAATCCCATTGTGAGTACCCCTGCCCTCCTGAGAAATAACAGGAACACATCCCGTGACCTGATCTCTGTCTTTGCCCCAGGGTAAAGTCTGGAGACCCCTTCTAACACAGCGTCACAATCGGGGTGTGGGAAGCCATATCCACAAGGTACTGGCCATGATGGTGTCCCCAAGGAGCCCATCCTTCACCCTTCCATCTGCACACCCAGTGCTCCTGAGCTGAGGCCTGGCCACCACAGAGCTCCTCCGCATTTACCCAGCGTTGCCCTTTGGACAATCTGATGCAAAGGAACCCTACGGTATGTAACGTAGGTGGACGGTTTACCCTTCCTGGGCACCTTCTACTGGGCAGTCATTCTGCCTGTCTGGGGATCCCCCCGGGGTGTCCAGTGTAGAACTCCTGCCGTCCACCACCTTTTTGCACTAAGAAACGGCCTCTAGTGTGGTTCAAGCAGGGTGAGCTTAGTATCCGACTTCTAGCTCTTACAAATTAGGCTGCTATTACACTTTTGTAGGTGGACTTGTGCAAAAAGAGAGCTCCAGATCTTGATAAAAGCCCAGAGCTGCACTTGTCTACTGGTGTGGTGGTAGAACAATCGTTGCTTTGAGAAATGCTCAGACCCTTTTCCACAGTGGCTCCGCCAGCCATCGGATCTGTTAATCTTAACACCCTCACTCCTTAAATTATGACACTATCTTCTGGATGGCCCAAACCATTAAACATACGACTGCTCACAGAAAGACTGACAGTTTGAGTCCAGATAGAGGCCCCTCAAGGGAAAGTTCTGGCTATCTACTTCCCAAAGGGCATAGACTTAGAAAACCAAAAAACCTGTGGAGTACATTACTACTCTGCAATATCTGGGGTTGCTATGAGTCAGATTCAACACGATGGCAACTGGTCAGTAGTTGTTCCACGTACAATGACTTCCTCTCCCTTTAATATAAATGTTGAGGTCCTGGCTGAAAGCACCATTCCTAATTCTTACTAAGATGTTGCATGATTTCCTTATCCCTTGTATAGTGGTGCTGGATTCCTGGCTGAAATCCAAGGCCTAATTCTCAACAGGATATCGATATCAACTTTGATAAAAGAACCCTTCCCTTCCCTCTACATGGTTCTGTAACAACCATGCCCCATTACTTCATAGGGTGTTGATTTGTGTCTTGGCTCTATGAATCCTGAACTTCTCTATTAGCAGATTCTGTCTGTAACACTCACGTCATATTTCTTATTAAAAAATGTGTGCATGTATCAAGCTCTGTGAATGCTGACCTCTTGTCTACTTGAATAGGATGCTAGCTTTCTAACCATACTGCCTTTGACTATTTCGTTACCAGAATGTGGGTCAAGCTCCTGGGTCTATGAAACCTGATCTTTTTTGTTATGCTTTTTTCCTCTAGGACATGGTTGCTAACTTCCTTTTTGTAACAATCATGGCATAATTCTTACTACTATGTCAATATCCTTAGTAAACACATAAATATTATTTTAAGTCTTTGGATGTTCCCTTTCTGTCTTTGTTAAAAATGACCTTTTTCTCACTAGTACATACATTAAGGTTCTCTATGAATCCTGCCTTCATGTTTCTCTGGGGATAGATACTAATTTCCAGTCCTCACAAGCCATATGTCTTTTTTAAAGTAGGTATTAATGCAAATTTCCTTTCATATGGACTCTGATCATCTTTAATCATGAATATGAATACTGTCTATCTGGCTGTACTCTGCCCCCTTTTCCCTTGGCTCTGGATGCATTTTTCTGGCTCAGGGATCCCTTTCAGTCTCCCAACATGTGAGTTTCTTGACTCTAACAACCACGGCCTCTTTAACACTCAGATCCAGTTTCAGGTTTTTACTCAGATTTGGATGCTTTAAACTCTGTGTTTACATTTCACAGCATTTGGATTCTAGCTTCCTAGCCATGAGAACCATGGCCTATTTTTACTAGAATATGGATGAAGGCTGTTAGCTTTAGGAACCCTAATCTGTTTTTGTCCATGAACGTGGTTGCTACTTACCTGCTTATAGGAAACATAACACAATTCTTAGCACAGTCTGAGTCAGACCAGGGCTTTATGAACCCTGATCTTCTCTTAAAAATGTAGCTTCCTGGCTTTAAGAAGCATGATGTATCTCTTACTAAAATATGATTTTGGACTCATGATTCTTTGAACCCTAACCTCCTTTCTCCTTGTATATTGAGGTTGTAACATTGTGCCCCACTTTATATTAGGATATGGATGAGTTCCAGGTTTTATTAATTCTGACCTCTTAATTCACTGGCTGTGAGTGCTAACTGTAAGGCTATAACAATCTTGACATTAGTATTATTACTATTTTCTAGGTGACTATTTAGTCTTAAAGCTTTTTTTACCCCATCATGTTTTTCTTTGGGCATGCATGCTAACCTCTTGACTGTAATAAATATGCCATATTCCTACTGCCCATTACTCACTGCCATCGAGTGGATTCTGATGCACAGGAACTCTGTAGGAAGGAGTAGAACTGCCACATGGTTTTCAAAGGAGAGTCTGGTGGATTTGAACTCCCGACCTTCTGGTTAGCAGCTGTAACTCTTAAACACTGTGCCACCAGGGTTCCTATTGGGATGTGGATTTAGTTTCCAAGTATGCATATCTTGAGTTCCTCTTCAGCTGGATGTAGATGCTAATTTCCTGGCTGCAACAACCATGACCTGTTTCTTGCTATGATATTAATGCAGGCTCCTGCTGGTATGAACTTTGGCCTCTTATTTTCCCTTGGATAAGTTTTTTAGCTGTCTGATTGTAATACTCATTGAAAATTACATAGCAGGACATGTATCCACACCATCATCTTCGTTGTTGTCATTGTTTGGTGGCATTTAGTCCATTCTAACTCATAGTGACTCTGTGTACAGCAGAATGAGACACTGCCTGTCCCTGCACCATCCTCAGAACTGCTGCTATGTTTGTATCCATTGTTTGCAGACACTGTGCTAATCTATCTGGTTGAGGGCCTTCTTCTTTCTTGCTGACCCTCTACCAACCATGACGTTCTTCCCCCCGATAACATGTCCAAAGTGTGTGAGGTGAAGTCTTTCCATCCTTGCTTCCACGGAACACTCTGGCTATACTTCTCCCAAGACAGATTTGTTCGTTCTTCTGTCAGTTCATAGGACATTCAATATTCTTCTCCAACACCATAACTCAAAGGCATCAGTTCTTCTTCAGACTTCCTTACTCATTGTCCAGCTTTCCAATGCATATGAGGCAATTGAAAACATCATAACTTGGGTCAGATGCACCTTAGTCCTCAAAATAACATCTTTGCTATTCAACACTTAAAAGAGGTCTTTTTGCAGATTTGCCCAGTGCAATACAGCATTTGATTTACTGACTGCTGGCACTAATAATGTATCCAAGTAAAATGAAATCCTTGACAACTTCCACCTTTTCTCTGCTTATCATGATGTTGCTTGTTGGCCCAGTTGCAAGGATTTTTCTTTTCTCTGTTTTGCAGTGTAATTCATACTGAAGGCTGTAGTCTTTGATCTTTACCAGTAAGTGCTTCAAGCCCACTTCGTCTTCAGTAAGCAAGGTTGTCTCAACTGCCTGTCTCAGATTATTAATGAGTCTTCCTGCAATCCTGATGGCACATTTTTCTTCAGATAGTCCAGCTTCTCACATTGTTTGATCAGCATATAAATCGAGTATGTATGGTGAAGGGATACAACCCCGATGAATATGTTTCCTGATTTTAAAGCACACAGTATTCCCTTGTCCTGCTTGAGCAACTGATTCGTGGTCTATCTACAAATTCCATATCAGCAAAATTAAGTGTTCTAAAATCCCCATACTTCACAAGGTGATCCATAATTTGTTATGATCCACAAAATAGAATGCCTTTGCATAATCAATAAAACACATGTAGATATCTTTCCTGTATTCTCTGCTTTCAGCCAAGACCCATCTGACATCAGCAATGATACGTCTATATGCTCTCTACACCTTAGGAACAAGGACATACATAGTTTAAAAACTAAAACATGAAAAAAAAGTCAACTGAAATAGCAAGCAAAACAAAACAGGTGTGATAATATATGAAAAATTTGACATTAAATTAATATTATAAAAGATAAAAGGACAACTATGTGGAATCAAGAAGATATAACAATTACGAATACACATCTAATATCAGAGCCTCAAAATATACAAAGCAATTTGTGACCGAATTGAGCAGAGAACGGAAAGATGTACAATAATAGTTGTTGTTTTGTGCAGTTGAATCAATCCCAGCTCCTAACTATGCTACAGGACAGAGTAGAACTGCCCCATGGAGTTTCCTAGGCTAAAATTTTAAGAGAATAAAATAGGTAGTCTTTTTTTGTGCAGAGCTGTTGGGTATTTTTGAACTGCCAACGTTTTGGTTAGCAGCCAAGCTCTTAATGATTGTGCTACCAATATATGAAAAGTTACAGTAGTAGGAAACTTTAATACACCATTTTCTGTTATGGAAGGAGCTACAAAGCAGATCAATAAAGAAACAGGAGACTTAACTATCACTATTAAACAAGAGGACCTAACAGGCATTTATGGAACACTTTACCCCACAGCAGCTCTACATACATTCTTCTCCAATGAACTAAGACTATTCTCCAGTATAGACAATATTTTAGTGCTCAAAGCAAACTTTAATAAACATAAAGAGGCTGAAACCATACAAAGCATCTTTTAAGAGTGTAACAGAATCAAGTTAGAAACCAAAAACATGAAGTAAATGGGCTGGAGAATACAAGGAAATTAATAGCACACTACTAAAGATACAAAGGATTATAGAAGAAAAGAGGAGAGATATTTAAAAAAATTATAATTAAACAAGAATGAAGATACACTATATAAAAATCTATAGAACATAGTGAAGGAATTGCTGAGGGAAATTACTAGCATTGAGTGATTACATTAAGAATGAATGAGAATCCCAAATCAATGGCTTAGCTCTTCACCATGAAGAAATAGGAAAGGAACAACAGAAAAAGACCAAACTGTCAGAAAAAAAGAAAATAATAAAGATCCTGGGAGAAATAAACAATCTTGAAAATAGAAAAAAAAAATTGAGTCAATGAAACCAGAAGCTGCTCTTTGAAAGGATCAATAAAACAGACAATCCACTGCCTAAAGTGGCAAAGGAAAAAACTGAGAAGATGCAAATAACCAAAATAAAAAATGAAGATAGAGACATTACAACAGATAAATGTAAAGGAACATAAGAGAAGACTATGAAAAGTCACATTTCAACAAACTGGAATGCTTAGATGAAATGAACATACACCTGGAACATAATCTATTGCTACTAATATATATACACAGAAATTAAAAAAAAATGTACTAACCCATAAGAAAAGAGGAGATTCAATCAGTCATCAAACACCTCTCTCTCCCCCAACCAGGAAAAAAAAAACAAAAAAAAGCAGATGACCAGATGGCCTCACTGGAGAATCTAGTAAACATTCAGAGAAGAAATTATATCGATTCTACTCAAAATCTTCCAAAATATAGGACAGAAAGGAATGTGTCTTCACTTATTCTGTTAAGCCAGCATGACTCTGATACCAAAGCCAGACAAAGACATCTCAATAAAAGAACACTACAGACCAATATCCTTCACAAACATAGACATAAAAACTCTCAACAAAATTTTAGCAAACAGAATCTAATAGAGCATTCAACAAAAAATTACACCATGATCAAATTGTATTAATTCCAGGAATCCAAGGCTGGTTCAACATTAGAACATCAATCGATGTAAAATACTACACTGAAAAAAAGAAACACTGTATGATGATCTTAATATATGTAGGAAATTGTTTTTATAACAGCCTACACCATTTCCTTATTAAAACTTTTGACAAAATAGAAATAGAGGGGAAATGCCTTAACGCAATTAAGAGCATCTATGAAAAACCAAGAGACAATATCAAAGTCAATAAAGAAAGTCCAGAGACTTCCCTTTGTAAGGAGAATGAGAAAAGGATGGCCCCTATCACAACTTATATTCAATATTGTTCTGGAAATCCTAGTGAGCACAGTAAGACTAAAGAAAAAAAAGGAAGAGAGGGAGGCAGGAAAGAAAGACAGAAAGCAAAAATGTATCCAAAGTAGAAAAGAAGACATAAAACTGTATGGAAATGACATAACATGTGTATAAATCCCTGAAGGTTTCACAGCAAATCTGCTAGAACAAATAGAAAAATAAAGGAATGTGGCAGGCTACGAGGTCAACACACCAATCACTTGGGTTTTCTGTACTGCAACAATAAGAGATCAGAAAAGGAAATCAAGTAAGCAGTATCATTTGCAATGTTGTTGTTAGGTGCTTAGAGTTGGTTCTGATTCATAAAGACCCTACAAACACTGCCTGGACTGGTGTTATCCTCACAATTGTTGTTACGCTTGAGCCCATTGTTGCGGCAACTGTGTCAATCAATCTTGTTAAGGGTATTCCTCTTTTTAGCTGACCATCTACTTTACAGGTCTGTGAAAACGAGGAAGGTTGACACACAGTGGCTGCAACAATGGGCTTAAGCATAACAACAATTGTAAGGATGGCACAGGTCCAGGCAGGATCAGGCAGTGTTTCATTCTGTTTTATATAGGGTCACTATGAGTTGGAACTGACTAGAAGGCACCTAACAACGATGACAACTACTTTACCAAACACCATGTCCTCCTTTGAGGACTGGTCCCTCCATAACATATCCTAAGTATGTGAGGTGAAGTCTCACCATCCTTGCCTCTAAGGAGCATTCTGGCTGTGTTTTACTTCTTCCAATAGAGATTGGTTCCTTCTTCTAGGGGTCCACAGTATATTCAATATTTTTCGCCAACACCATAATTCAAATGCGTCATTTTGGTCTTCTTTATTCTTTGTCCAGCTGTCGCATGTATCTGAGCTGACTGAAAAAAAACACGGCTTGGGTCATGTGCGCTTTATAGCTTAAAGTGACATATTTGCTTGCTTACACTTCAAAGAGGTCTTTTGCAACAGAGTTGCCCAGTGCAACAGTTCTTTTTATTTCTTGACAGCTGCTTCCATGTGTATTGATTGTGGATCCAAGCAAAATGAAATCCTTGACGAATTTAATCTTTTCTCCTTTTATCACGACATTGCTTACTAGTCTGCTTGTGAGGGTTTGTGTTTTCTTTAAATTGAGGTGTAATCCATATTTAAGGCAGTGGTCTTTGATATTACAAGTAACTGTTTCAAGTGCTCTTCACTTTCAGCTAGCAAAGTTGTGTCATCTGCATATCGCTGGTAGTTAATGAGTCTTCCACAAATCCTGATGCCCCTTTCTTCTTCGCATAGTCCAGCTTCATGGATTTTTTGTTCAGCACTGGATTAAGTATGGTCAATGGATACAACCTTAAGTCACCTTCCTGATTTGGAACTATGCAGTATCCCCTCATTCTATTGGAATGACTGTATCTTGGTCTGTGTAGATTCCTCATCAAAACAGTTAAGTATTGTGGAATGCCCATTCTTCATAATGTTATTCACAATTTCTTAAAATCCACACAGTTGAATGCCTTTGCAAGGTCAATAAAACACAGGTAGACACGTTTTAGGTATTCTCTGCTCTCAGCCAGGATCCATCTGACATTAGCAATGATATCCCTCATTCTATGTCCTCTTCTATCACCAGCTAGCATTTCTGGCAGCTCCTTGTTGATGTATTACTGCATTTGCTTTCAAATGATCTTCTGCAAAATTTTACTTGTGTGTGATAGTAATGGTATTATTCATAATTTCTTCATTCTGTTGGACCACCTTTCTCTGGATTGGGCACAAATATCAATTTTTTCCACTTCTTTGGCCAGGTTACTCTCTTCCAAATTCTTGGTATAAATGAATGAGTGCTTCCAGCTCTGGGTCCATTTCTTGAAACATCTCACTTGGTATTCTGTCAATTCTTGGAGCCTTGGGTATTTTTTTTTTTTTTTTTACCAAAGCCTTCAGTGAAGCTTGAATTTCTTCCTTCAACGCCTTCACTTCCTGATCATATGGTACTTCCTGAAAGGGTTGAGCATCAACAACTTCTTTTTGGTACAATGATTGTGTGTTCCTTCCATCTTCTTTTGATGCGTCGTGTCATTTAATATTTTCCCCATAGAATCTTTCAAAAATGCAACTTGTTGTTAGGCACATCGAGCCAATACTGACTCATAGATAACTTATGCATGATAGAAGGAAACAGTTCTTAATTCTGTGCCATCCTCAGAATTGTTGCTATGCTTGTGCCCATTGTTGCAGCCACTGAGTCAATACATTTCTTTGAGGGTCTTCCTCTTTTTCGTTGACCCTCCACCTTACAAAGCATGATGCCCTTCTCCAGGGACTGATCCCTCCTGAAAATATGTCCAAAGTATGTGAGACGTAGCCTTGCCATCCTTGTTTTAAGTAGTATTCTGGTTGTACTTCTTCCAAGACAGATTTGTTCATTCTTTTGGCAGTCACAGTATAGTCAATATTCTTCTACAACACCAGAACTCAAAGACATTGACTCTTCTTCTGTCTTCCTTATTCATCGTCCAGCTTTTTCACATGCATACGAGGTGACTGGAAACACCATGGCTTGCGTCACATGCACCTAGTCCTCAAGGTAAAAATTTTTATTTTCACCACTTTAAAGAGGTATTTTGAAGCAGATTTGTCCAATGCAGTTTATCTTCTGATTTCTTGACTGCTGCTTCCATGGCTGTTGATTGTGGATCCAAGTAAAATGAAATCCTTGACAACTTCGAACTTTTCTCCATTTATCATGATGTTGCTTATTCGTCCAGTTGTGAGGATATTAGTTTTCTTTTTATTGAGGTGTAATCTGTACTAAAGGATGTGGTCTCTGATCTTAATAAGTGCTTCAAGTCTTCTTCACTTTCAACAAACAAGATTCTGCCATCTGCATTACACATGTCGTTAAATTTTTTTCCTCCAATCCTGATGTCCCTTCCTTCTTCATATAATCCAGCTTCTCAAATTATTTGCTCAGTATACATATTGCAACTTAAGACTTGAACTTTCTCTTCAGTTTTTCAGCTTCAGAAACGGTGAGTTTGTTCTTTCCTTTTGGTTTTTGTACTCTCGGTCTTTTCACCCCTACGTGTCTGACATTTGGTCATACTGTGGCAGCTTGTGTGTTGCTGTGATGCTGGAAGCTATGCCACTGGTATTCAGATACCAGCAGGGTCACCCATGGAGGACAGGTTTCAGCTGAGCTTCTAGACTAAGACAGTCTGGGAAGAAGGAGGCTTCAGTCTACTTCTAAAAACATTATCCAGTGAAAACCTTGTGAATACCAGTGGAACATTGTCTAATATAGTGCCGCAAGATGAGCTCCCCAAGTTAGAAGGCACTCAAAAGATGGGTGGGGAAGAGCTGCCTCTACAAAGTAGAGTCAACCTTAATGATGTGGATGGACTAAAGCTTTTGGGACCTTCATTTGCTGATGTGGCACAACTCAAAATGAGAAGAAACAGCTGCACACATCCATTAATAATTGGAACTTGGAATGTAGGAAATATGAATCTAGGAAAACTGGAAATCATCTAAAATGAGATGGAATGAGTAAACATCAATATCCTAGGCATTAGTGAGCTGAAATGGACTGGTATTGGCCATTTTGAATTGGACAACCAGATACCTACTATTCTGGGAATGATAACTCAGAGACAAATGGTGTTGCATTCATCGTCAAAAAGAATGTTCCAAGATTTATCCTGAAGTACAACGCTGTTAGTGGTAGGATACTATCCATATGCCTACAAGGTAGACCAGTTAATACGACTATTATTCAAATTTATGCACTAACCAGTAGAACCAAAGTTGAAGAAATAGAAGATTTTTATCAGCTGCAGCAGTCTGAAATTCATCGAACATGCAATCAAGATGCATTGATAATTACTGATGACTAGAATGTGAAAGTTGGAAACAAAGAAGAAGGATAAGTAGTTGGAAAATATGGCCTTGGTGATAGAAACAATGCCAGAGATCGAATGATAGAATTTTTCAAGGCTAATGACTTCATTGCAAATACCTTCTTTCACCAACATAAACAGTGACCATACACATGGACCTCACTAGATGGGACACACAGAAATCAAATTGACTACATCTGTGGGAAGAAATGATGGAAAACTCAACACCATCAGTCAGAACAAGACCAGGATCCGACTGTGGAACAGACCATCAATTGCTCATATGCAAGTTCAAGCTGAAGCATAAGAAAATTAGAGCAAGGCCATGAGAGCCAAAATATGACCTCGAGTGTGTAGCACCTGAATTTGGAGATCATCTGAAGAATAGAGTTGATGCATTCAACACTACTGACCGAAGACCAGACGAGTTGTGGAATCACATCAAGTACATCATATATGAAGAAAGGATGAGGTCATTGAAAAGAAAAGAAAGAAAGAAATGCCCAAGACGTATGTCAGAGACTCTGAAACTTGCTCTTGAGCATCGAGCAGCTAAGGCAAAAGAAAGAATTGATGAAGTGAAAGAACAGAACAGAAGATTTCAATGGATATCTTGAGAAGAGAAAGTAAAGTATTATAATGACATGTGCAAAGAGCTGGAGATGGAAAATGAAAAGGGAAGAACATGCTCAGCATTTCTAAAGCTGAAAGAGCTGAAGAAAAATTCAAGCCTCGAGTTGCAGTGGTGAAAGATTCCATAGGGAAAATATTAAATGACACAGGAAACATCAAAAGAAGATGGAAAGAATACACAGAGCAATTATACCGAAAAGAATTAGTCGATGTACAACTATTCCAAGAGGTGGCATATGATCAGGAACCGATGGTACCTGAAGAACTCCAAGCTACTCTGAACGCATTGGTGAAAAACAAGGCTCCAGGAATTGATGAAATATCAACTGTGATGTTTCAACAAATGGATGCCATGCAGTAGGTGCTCATTCACCTATGCCTAGAAATATGGAAGACAGCTTCCTGGCCAACTGATTGGAAGAGATTCATATTTATGCCTATTACCAAGAAAGGTGATCCAGCTGAATGTGGAAATTATAGAACAGTATCATTAATATCACACGCAAGCAAAATTCTGCTGAAGATCATTCAAAATGACTGCAACAGTATATCGACAGGGAACTACCAACAATTCAGGCCAGTTTCAGAAGAGGACGTGGAACCAGCGTTATCATTGCTGATCTCAGATGCATCCTGGCTGAAAGCAGAAAATGCCAGAAGGGTGTTTACCTGTGTTTTATTGGTTATGCAAAGACATTTGACTGTGTGTATCAAAACAAACTATGGATAACACTGCGAAGAATGGGAATTCCAGAACACTTAATTGTGCTTATGAGGAACCTTTACATGGATCAAGAGGCAGTTGTTCGGACAGAACAAGGGGATACTGATTGGTTTAAAGTCAGGAAATGTGTGCATCACGGTTGTATTCTTTCACCATACCTATTTCATCTGTGTGCCGAGCAAAAAATATAGGAAGCAGGACTATATGAAGAAAAACAGGGCATCAAGATTGGAGGAAGTCTTATTAACAACGTGTGTTATGCAGATGACAGGACCTTCCTTGCTGAAAGTGAAGAGGACTTGAAGCACTTACTAATGAAGATCAAAGACCACAGCTTTCATCATGGATTGCACCTCCACAAAAAAGAAAAAAAAAATCCTCACAAGTGAACCAACAAGCAACATCATGACAAACGGAGAAAAGATTGAAGTTGTCAAGGATTTCATTTTACTTGGATCCACAATCAACAGCCATGGAAGCAGCAGTCAAGAAATCAAAAGACGCATTGCATTGAGCAAATCTGCTGCAAAGGACCTCTTCAAAGTGTTGAAGAGCAAATATGTCACCCTGAAGACTAAGGTGCGCCTGACCCAAGCCATGGTATTTTCAATCACATCATATGCATGTGAAAGCTGGACAATGAATAAGGAAGACCGAAGAAGAATCGACACCTTTGAATTGTGGTGCTGGCGAAGAATATTGAATATACCATGGACTGCCAAATAACAAACAAATCTGTCTGGTAGAAGTACAGCCAGAGTGCTCCTTAGAGGCAAGGATGGTGAGACCACGTCTTACATACTTTGGACATGTTCTCAGGAGGGAAGAGTCCCTGGAGAAGGACATCATGCTTGGCAGAGTACAGGGTCAGCGGAAAAGAGGAAGACTTTCAAGGAGGTGGATTGATACGGTGACTGCAACAATGAGCTCAAGCATAATGATTGTAAGGATGGTGCAGGACCCGGCAGTGTTTCGTTCTGTTCTGCATAGGGTCGCTATGAGTTGGAACCGACTCGACAGCACCTAACAACAAAAACAAAAGATGTTTGCACATTTCATTATAATACTTTACTTTGTCTGTTCTAGCTGTCCTTTGAATCCTCTGTTCAGCTCTTTTACTTTATCAGTTCTTCCTTTTACTTTATTTACTCTACATTTAAGAGCAAGTTTCAGACGCTTTTCTGACATCTATTTTGGTCTTTTTCTTTCATTACTTTTTAGTGGTTTCTTACTTTGTTCATGCCCTTGATGTCACCCCACAGCCTGTCTGGTCTTTGAACATTAGTGTTTAATGAGTCAAATACATTCTTAGATGACCTCTAAATTTAGGTGGGATATACTCAAGTTCATACTTTGGCCATTGTGGACTTGTTCTAATTTTCTTCAGCTTCATCGTGAACTTGGTTATGGTCAATCGATGGTGTTTCCCAGAGACATCCCCGTTTCTTATGACTGAATTGAGCGTTTCCATAGTCTTTTTCCACGGACATAGTCATTTAGATTCCTGTGTATTTATTCTGGTGAGGTTGACATATATACATGCTGTTTATGTTGTTGAAAGGAGGTATTTGTAATGAAGAAGTCATTGGTCATGAAAAACTCTGTATGCCATGTAGTCCCTGGCATTGTTATATCACTAAGGCCATATTTTCCAACTACTGTGTCTACTTCTTTGTTTCCAGCCTCTACATTCCAATCACCAGTAATTGTTAATGCATCTCGATTGCATGTTTGATCAATTTCAGACTGCAGAAGGTGGTGCAAATTGTCAATTTCTTTATCTTGTGTCAATTTGAAAAATAATCTTATTAACTTGTCTTCCTTGTAGGTGTATGGATATTTTCCTATCATTGACAGAGTTGTGCTTCAGGTTAGAGCTTCAAATATTCTTTTTGATGATGAATGCATTGCCATCCCTCTTTAATTTGTCATTCTCAGCAAAGTAGATCATAAAATAGTCAATTCAAAATGGCCTTTACCAGTCGATTTCAGCTCTCTAATGCCTAGGATATGGATGTTAATGTGTTCCATTTCATTTTTGATAACTTCCAACTTTCTTAGATTCATTCATTGTACACTGATTATTAATGTACATTCTTATTATTAATGGCTGTTTACAGGGGTTTCTTCTCATTTTGAGTTGTGTCACATGAGTAATGAAGGCCTTCAAATGCTTGTCTTCATCCATGTCAGTACAGTTGACTCTACTTTGAGGAGGAAGCTCTTCCCCAGTCCTATGCTGAGTGCCTTCAACCTGAGGGGCTCATTTTCTGGCACTATATCCGACAATGTTCCTTTGCTGTTAATATAGATTTCACTGGCTAATCTTTTGAGAAGTAGACCACTAGGTCCTTTATCCCAGTTTGTCTTAGTCAGGAAGCTCAGGTGAAACCTGTCCACCATGCGTGACCCTGCTGGTATTTGAAATACCGGTATAGCTTCTAGCATTGCAGCAACATGGATGCCAATACAGTATAAGAAAATAACACACGTGTGGGAATCATTTACAACGTTGTTACTAGGTGCCCTCGAGTTGCTTCTGACTCAGAGGGACCCTTTGCACAACAGCACTGAACACTACCCAGTCTTACACCATCCTCCCAATCATTGTTATACTTGAGCCCATTGCTGCAGCCACTGAGTCAGTCCATTCTGTTGAGGGTCTTCCTATTTTTTGCTGGCCCTCTACTTTACCAAGCACAATGGCCTTGTCAAGGGACTGATCCCTCTTGATAACACATCCAACGTATGTGAGACATAGTCTCACCATCCTCGCTTCTAAGGAGCATTGTGATTGTACTTCTTCCGAGACAGGTTTGTTCTTTTGGCAGTCCATCGTATTTTCCATATTATTCATCAGCACCACAATTCAAAATTGTCAATTCTTCTTTGGTCTTCCTTATTCATCATCCAGCTTTCTCATGCATATGAGGTGAATGAAAACACCATGGCTTAGGTCAGGTGCACCTTGGTCTTTGTGGTAACATCTTTGCTTTTCAACACATTAAATTGGCATTTTGCAGTAGATTTGCTCAATGCATCCACCATGTGATTGCTACTTCCATGGGTGTTGATTATGGATCCAAGTAAAATGAAATCCTTGATAAGTTCAATCTTTTCCCCATTTATCATGATGTTGTTTATTGGTCCAGTTGGAAGGATTGTTTTCTTTATGTTGAGGTATAACCCCTTCTGAAGTCTATGGTCTTTGACCTTCACCAATAAGTGTTTGAATCCTCTTCACTTTCAGCAAAATTGTGTCATCTGCATATCACAGGTTATTAATGAACCTTCCTCCAATCTTGATGCACTGTTCTTTTCAAGTCGTCCAGCTTCTTGGCTTCTTCGTTCAGCGTACACATTAAATGAATACGGTGAAAAAATACAATCCTGACACACTTTTTCTGACTTTTACCACACAGTATCCCATTGTTCTTTAGAATGACTGTGTCTTGACCTGTGTACAGGTTCCTCATGAGCACAATAAAGTGTTCTGAGGTTCGCAATATTACCATATTTTTTTATGATCTGCACAGTTGAATGTCTTTGCCCAGTTAATAAAACACAGGTAAATATCTTTCTGGTATTCTCTGCTTTGAGCCAGAATCCTTCTGACATCAGCAATGATATCCTGGTTCCACATCCACTTCTGATCCTGGCTTGAATTTCTGGCAGTTCCCTGTCGAAACTCTGCCGCAGCCTCTTTTGAATGATCTTTAGCAATATTTTACTTGCATGTGAAATTAATGATGTTGTTCGATAATTTCGGAATTCAGTTGGACCATATTTCTTGGGAATAGGCATAAATATGGATTACTCCTAGTCAGTCGACCAGGTAGCTGTCTTCTAAATTTCTTGGCACTGAGGGTTGAACACTTCCAGTGCTGCATTCATGTGCTGAAACATATCAGTTGGTATTCTGTCAGTTCCTGGAATCTCCTGTTTTGCGAATGCTTTCAGTGCAGCTTGGACACCTTTCTTCAGAACCATCACATGCTAATCATATGATACTTTCTGAAATGGTTGAATGTCAACTAATTCTATTTGGTATAGTGACTCTGTGTATTCCTACCATCTTCTTTTACTGTTTCCTCCATAGTTCAGTATTGTCTCCACAGAATGCTTCACTATTGCAACTTGAGGCCTAATTTTTTTCTCCAGTTCATTCAGCTTGAGAAATGTTGGGTGTGTTTTTTCCTTTTGATTTTCTACCTCCAGGCCTCTGAACGTGTCATTATATGCCTTACTTTGTCTTCTAGAGCCGCCCTTTGAAATCTTCTGTTCAGTTATTTTACTTCATCATTTCTTCCTGTTGCTTTAGCTACTCCGTGTTCAACAGCAAGTTTCAGAGTCTCTTCTGACATCCATTTTGGTCTTTTCCTTCTTTCCTGTCTTTTTAATGACCTCTTGTTTCTTCATGTACGATATCGTTGATGTCATTCCACAGTTCCTCTGTCTTCAGTCAAATCTATTCTTGAGAGTGTCTCTGAAATTAGGTGGAAAATGATGAAAGTCATACTTTAGCTCAGGTGGACTTGTTCTAATTTTCTTCAGTGTTAATTTGTTTATGAGCACTGGATGGTCTGTTCCACAGTTGGCCCCTGGATTTCTTCTGACTCATGATACTGAGTTTTTCCACCATCTCTTTCCACAGATAGAGTCAATTTAATTACTGTGTATTCCACATGGTGAGGTCACCATTTATGCTGCTGAGAAAAGGTATTTGAGATGAAGCACTATTGGTCTTAGCAAATTCTGTCATGTGATCTCCGTCATTGTTTCTATCACCAATGCCATATTTTCCAACTACCTATCCTTTTCTTTGTCTCCAACTTTCACATGCCAATCACCAGTAATTATCAAATCATCTTGATTGCATGTCTGATCAACTTCAGACTGCAGAAGCTGGTAGAATTCTTCAGTTTCTTCATCTTTGGCCTTACTGGTTTGTGCATAAATTGGAATACCAGCCATATGAACTGACTTGCCTTGTAGATGTATGGATATTGTCCTATAACTGACACCATTGTACTTCAAGATAGATCTTGAAATGTCGTTTTTGACAATGAATGCAACACCATTCCTCTTTATTGTTCCCAGCAGAGTCGGCCATGTGATTTTCCAATTTGAAATTGCCAACACCAGCCCATTTCAGATCACTAACGCTAGGATAGCAATGTTTAAGTTTCCCATTTTATTTTTGAGAATTTCCAATTTTCCTAGAATCATATTTCATACATTCCACATTCCAATCATTAATGGATTTTTGCAGCTGTTTCTTCTCTCATTTTCAGTCATGGCACACGAGCAAATGAAGGCCTTGAAAGGTTGACTCCATCCACATCATATAAGGTTCACTCAACTTTGAGGAGGCAACTCTTTCCCAGTTGTATTTTGAGTGCCTTCCAACCTGAGACTCTCACCTTCTGGCAGTATATCAGACAATATTAATTTGCTATTCATAAGGTTTTTTTTTTGTGTGTGTGTGTGTGTATGCGTGCATTAAAACAATGTTTACAAATCAAGTCAATCTCTCATACAAAATTTTATGTACGCCTTGCTATGTACTCCTAGTTGCTCTCCCACTAATGAGACAGCACAGTCCTCCAGCCTGTATTCCCCATGTCCATTCAGCCAGTTCCTGTTCCCATTGCCTTCTCATATCCCCTCCTGACAAGAACTTCCCAAATAGTCTTATGTGTCCACTTGAACCACAAAACTCACTTTTAACCAGTATCATTTTTCTGTCTTATAGTCTGAAGAATTGGCTTTGGGACTGGTTCCTGTCTTGGGCTAACAGAAGGTCTGGGGACCATGAGCTCCGGGGTCTCTCTAGTTTCAGTGAGATTCTTAACTCTGGTCATTTTACAAGAATTTGAGGTCTGCATCCCAATGTTCTCCTGCTCCATCAGGGATTCTCTGTTGTGTTCCCTGTCAGGGCCATCATCGGTGGTAGCGTGGCACCATGTACTTCTTCCAGTCTCAGGCTGATGGAGTCTCTGATTTACGTGGCTCTTCCTGTCTCTTGGGCTCAAAATTACGCTATGTCTTTCGTGTTCTTCATCCTCCTTTGCTCCAGGTGGGTTGAGACCGATTGAGGATACATCTTAGGTGGCGGCTTGCTAGCGTTTAAGACCCCACACCCCACTCACCAAAGTGGGACCCACAATGTTTTCTTAATACAGTTTTCTGTGCCAATTGACCTAGCTGTCCCCTGAAACCATGCTCCCCAGACCCCCACCCCTGCTACTCTGGCCTTTGAAGTATTTGGTTGTATTCAGGAAACTTGTTGGCTTTTGGATAAGTCCAGTTGTGCTGACCTCTCCTATATTATGTGTTATCTTTCCCTTCAGATAAAATACTCCTTGTCTACTATCTAATTAGTGAATGCCACTCCCCTCACCCAGTAACCATCAAAGAATATTTTCTTCTCTGTTTAAATTACATCCTGAGTTCTTATAATAGTGGTATCATGTAATATTTGCCCTTTTGCAACTGACTAATTTCACTTGCCATAATGCCTTCCAGATTTCTCCAAGTTATGAAATGTTTCATAGATTCATCATTATTTTTATCATTGTGTAATACTCCACTGTGTGACTATACCATAATTTAATTATCCATTCATCTATTGAGAGGTACCTTGGATGCTTCCATCTTTTTGCTATTGTAAACAGTGTTGCAATGAACACTGGTGTGTGTATATCTGTTTGTGTGAAGGCTCTTATTTCTTTAGGATATATTCTGAGAAGCAGAATTGTTGGATCGTATGGTAGATCTATTTCTGGCTTTTTTAAGGGAGTTCCAAATCAATTTCCAAACTGTCTGTACTATTCTACATTCCCACCAGCAGTGTATAACTGTTCCAGTCTTTCCATAATCTTTCCCACATTTATCATCTTGTTTTTTCTTTTTGGAATAATGCCAACATTTTTGGAGTGATATGGTATCTCGTAGTTTTGATTTGTATTTCTCTAATGGCTAATGATTGTGGGCATTTCCTCATGTATCTGTTAGCTGCCTGATTGTCTTCTTTGGTGAAGGGCCTGTTCATATCACTTGCCTATTTTTTAACTGGATTATTTGTCTTTTTGTTGTTTAGTTTTTGCAGTATCACATAGGATTTAGAGATCGGACTCTGATCAGATTGTCATAGCTGAAATTGTTTTCCCAGTCTGTAAGTAATCTTTTTACTCCCTTGGTGAAGTCTTTGGATGATCATAAGTATTTGATTTTTAGAAGCTCGCAGTTACCTAGTTTCTATTCTGGTGTTTGTGCGTTGTTACTAATGTTTTGTATACTGTTTATGCCATGTATCAGGGTTCCTTGTGTTGTCTCTGTTTTTTCTTCCATGATCTTTATCATTTCAAGTTTTATATTCAGGCCTTGGATCCATTTTGAGCTAGTTTCTGTGCACGTTGAGAGGTATGGGTATTGTTTCCTTTTTTTTTTTTTTTTTTGCAGCTGGATATCCAGGTATGTCAGCACCATTTGTCAGAAAGACTGTCTTTTCCCCATTTAACAGACTTTCGGACTTTTTCTGCTAGCAGCTGCTCATACGGGGATGGCTTTATATCTGTGTTTTCAATTCTGTTCCACTGGTCTATGTATCTGTTGTTGAACAGTTCCAAGGTGTTTTGAATACTGTCTGATATAATAGGTTCTAAAATCAGGTAGTATGAGGTCTGCCACTTTGTTCTTTTTCAGTAATGCTTTATTTATCCGGGGTCTCTTTCTCTTCCTGACTTTAAAAAACGCATTGTACCCTTGTTCTGCTCAAAAGACTGCGTCCTAACCTATGTACAGGTTCTACATGATCACAATTAAGTGTTCTGTAATTCCCAATCTTTGCAGTATTATCCATAATTTGTTATGATACACACATTTGAATGCCTTTTGCTAAGTTGATAAAATACAGGTAAATGTCTCTTTGGTATTCTGTTTTCAGCAATGATCTACCTGGCGTAAGCAATGATATTCCTTATTCCACATTCTCTTCTGAATCCAGCTTGAATTTCTGTCAATTTTCTGTCAATATATTGCTGCAGCCACTTTTGAATGATCTTCAGTAAAATTTTATTTGCATGTTATATTAATGATATTGTTCTATAATTTCCACATTTTGTTGGATCACCTTTCTTTGAAATAGGCATAAATATGTATCTCTTCCTGTCAGCAGGCCAGGTAACTGTCTTGTTAATTTCCTGGCATAGATGAATGAGAGCTTCCAGCGCTGCTTCAGTTGTTGAAACATCTCAGTTGGTATTCCAGCAATTCCTGGATCTTTGTTTTTCTTTTTTGCCAGTGTCTTCATTGCAGCTTGAACTCCTTTCAGTACCATCAGTTTCTGATCATATGCTACCTCCTGAAAATGACTGAATGTGGACCAATTATTTTTGGTATAGTGGGTCTGTATAAATCTTCCCTCTTCTTTGGATACTCTCTGACTCATTCAGTATTTTGCCCATAGAATCCTTCAGTATTTCAAGTTAAGGCTTGAACTTTTCCTTCAGTTTTTTCAGTCTGAGAAATGCTGTGTCTGTTCTTTCCTTTTAGTTTCCTAACTCCGTGCATTTGCACAAGTCATCATAACACTTTACTTTGTCTTCTTGAGTCACCTTTGAAATCTTCTCTTTACTCTTTTACTTCGTCATTTCTTCCTTTTGCTTTGGTTACTCTGTGTTCAAGAAAAAGCTGCAGAATCTCTTCTGACATCCATTTTGGTCTTTCTTTCCCGTCTTTTTAATGACCCCTTGCTTTCTTCATGTGTGATGTCCTTGATGTCATTCCACAACTCCTCTGGCCTTCAGCCATTAGTGGTCTATGTGTCAAATATATTCTTGAGATTGTTCTAACTTCATGTGAGATAAGCTGAAGGTCATTCTTTGGCTCTCAAAGACTTGTTCTAAGTTTCTTCAGCTTCAATTTGAACTTGCATGTGAGCAATTGATGCTCTGTTCTGCAGTTGGCCTCTGGCCTTCCTCTGACTGACAATATTGAGCTTTTCCAACATCTCTATCCACAGAAGTCAATTTTATTCTTGTGTATTCCTTCTGGAGAGGCCTACGTTAACAGATGCTGTTTATGTTGTTGAAAAAAGGTATTTGCAGTGAAGAATTCATTGGTCTCACAACATTCTTTCATGTGATTACTGACATTGTTTCTATCACCAAGGCTCTATTTTCCGACTATCAACCCTTCTTGGTTTCCAACGTTAACATTGCAGTCATACATTTTGGTTACATATTCCATCTATTTCAGACTGAAGATGTTGGTAATAATCTTTAATTTCTTCATCTTTTTTCATAGTGGCTGTGAATAAATTTGAGTAATAATCATAATAACCAGCCTTCTTTGTACGCGTATGGTATACTCCTGTACTGTTGTTGTTGTTATGTTAGGTACTGTCCAGTCAATTCTGACTCATAGCGACCCTATGCACAACAGAACAAAACACTGCCCAGTCCTGCAGCATCCTTACAATCTTTGCTATGCTTGAGACCATTGTTGCAGCCACTGTGTCAACCCACCTCGTTGAGGTTCTTCCTCTTTTCTGCTTACCCTGTACTCTGCCAAGCATGATGTCCTTCTCCAGGGACTGATCCCTCCTGACAACATGTCCAAAGTATGTAAGACACAGTCTCACCATCCTTGCCTCTAAGGAGCATTCTGGCCACACTTCTTCCGAGACAGATTTGTTCATTCTTTTGACAGTCTGTGGTATGATATTCTGCGCCAACACCACATGTCATTTCAGTTGACTATAGTTGTCCCAAAAGCATTATTCCAACATGTCATTTTGGTTGACTAGAGCATGCAGCTGTTTCCCAGTTGTGTTTTGAGGGCCTTCCAACCTACTGACTTGTTTTCGGGCATCATATCAGACAGTGTTCCTCTGCTCTTCATAAGTTTTTCACTAGCTAATTTTTTTTTTCAGAAGTAGATCACCAGGTCCTTCTTCCTAGTCTGTTTTAGTCCAGAAGCTCAGCTGAATCCTGTCCACCTTGGCTGACAGTACTGATATTTGAATAACTGCAGGATAGCTTCCAGCATCACAGCAACTTGCAAGCCCCCACAATACGAGAAACTGACAGACTTGTTGAAGAGTTGGCATCTACTTGACAGCAATGGCTAAGTATTTAGAGCATCTTTCCAAATCCTTCTTGGCCACACAGATATCTCTTGGTGAAATACCTGTTCAAGACTTTGCTGACTGTGCTATTTGATTTCCTGGTATTGTAGAAAAATGATTTAAATATATTTTGTAAATGAGATGCATATTGGAAAAATGCTTCCTGAAATATTTAATTCCAAGATATGTGTTGTTTTTCAGCTCACTGAGAAATCTTTGAATGAAAAAGAAAAAAAAAATTTAGTTCTTAGGAGGTCCCATTCATCTATATTTTGATGCCTGCGCTTTTGTTGTCTTATCAGATAATCCACCATTAAATCTAGGTCTCAGGGACACATTTTCTTCTAAGAATCTTATTATTCTAATTTTTACATTTAGGCCCTTAATATATTTGTAATTGCTTTTTTTGTGTGAATAATGTGAGGTATAGATCCTGATTCATCCTTCTGCCTGTCGTAATCCAATTTTGTTAGCAGTATTTGTTTAAGAGATATTTCTTTTTTCATTGGATGGCCTTAAAACCTGGTTGAATATCAGCTGAGCAAAGATGCATAGATTTATTTCTGGATTCCCAGTTCTGTTCCATTGACCCATACGTCTATTTTATACCAGTACCTGGCTGTTTAAAGTATTGTATATTTGTAGTATGTTTTAAAATCAGGAAATGTGAGTTATTCCACCTTAGTTTTCTCAACATTTAGGGCTTACTGTATTTTACATAAATTTGAGGATAAACGTCTCCATTTCTTCAAAGGAGGCTGTTGGAATTTGGACAGGCATTGCATTGATATATATATATGTATGTATAATAGTATTATATCCTGAGTATAATAAGGCTTCCTAACCCTGAACAAAGAATGTCTGCTTAGTCCTTTTCTGATTTCTCTTAATCATAATTTATAACTTTATGTGTATAATCTTTCACTTTTCTGGTTAAATATATTCCTAGATACTTTACTCTGTTAGATGAGATCATAAATGCTGGTTGCTTTATTCTTCCCCTTGCTGATACTGATGTATAGAAACCTGAGTGATCTGTGTATGTTGACAATGAACCCTGACACTTTGGTAAATTAATTTACTAGATCTAATATCTGTTGGGGTTTTTATGTACAGAATCCTATCATCTGCTTTCTTTCCTTCCCCATTTAAATACTTTTTTTTCCTAGCCTAAAAGTGGCTTGTATTTCCAGAATAATTTCAAATGATCAGTGGTGATAGTGCATCTACCTGTAGTTATGACAGAATTGTGTCCCCCTCCCAAAATATGTACTGTAAATCCTAACCTCTGTAAATTCTACGGAAACCCTGTTGGCACAGTGGTTAAAAGCTACAGCTGCTAACCAAAAGGCTGGCAGTTCGAATCTACCAGGTACTTCCTGGAAACCCTATGAGGCAGTCCTACCCTGTTCCATAGGGTTGCTATGAGCCAGAATGTAGTTGATGGCAAAGGGTTTGGGTTTTTATAAATCCTAACCCCCGTAATCCCATTTGGGAATGGGTTTTCTTTGTTATGTTAATGAGAAAGTGTGTCAGGTGTGCCTTAATTCAATCTCGTCTGGTATGCAATAGAGCCAGGAAGTAGAGGAAACAGTGGTGGCACAGTGGATAAGAGCTACAGCTGCTACAGGAAAGTTTGGCAGGTTGGATTCACCAGATGCTTCTTGGAAACTCTGTGGGGCAGTTCTACTCTGTCCTATAGGGTTGCTATGAGTAAGTATCGACTGGATGGCAATGGGTTTGGGTTTTTTGTTTCAAAGGAAGTAGAGATGGGAGAAGTTAAATGCTATGCCATGTGTAGATCACCAAGGAGTAGAAAAGAGACAAGGACATTCCCCTAGAAAACCCAGAGACAGAAAGCCTTCCACTACCTGGCACCCTGAATTTCTCACCCCCACCCGGCTTATTTTGAGAACATACCTTTCTGTTAATTAAACCCACCCCCTTGTGGCATTTCTGTTATAGCAGCACTAGATATCTAAAACACTTGCCTTGCTCCTTATCTTAAAAAGAAAAATATCAGTCTTTCTCCACTGAGCAGTATTTTTTTTAATTAAGCCTTTATTATATTCAGAAACTTTTCTTCTAATCCTATATTATTCAGTGTTTTTTAATATGGAAGAGTATTAAATTCTGTCAAGTGCCTTCTCTGTATCAATTGAGATGATCTTGTGTTTCTTTTATTTTGCCCTATTAATGTTTGTTTTTTTGTCATTTACTTCCTCCAATAATACTTTCCTTTGTGCTAAGTTGATTATTTTAAGGCTATTTTGATTCCCTTCTTTCCTTTTGTATACACCCTTAGATATTTTTTTTTGTGGCAACCTTGAGAATTACATTTGACATCAAAACTTAAAATAATTTAGTTAGAAATTTTACTCACTTAACTTCAAAAGAATACAAAACTTTGTTCCTATGCAAAACTATCCCTTCCCTCTTTTTTGTTTTTACCGTTATCACAAATTACACTTTTATACATTGTGTGCCCGTTAACTTACATTTTTATTATTCTTCCAGCACTTTAAATATGCTATCTAACTCTTTTCTAGCCTCTTTGGCTTTTAATGAGAAAGTGGATTTTAGTTTTATTAAGCCTGTCTGTAAGATGATTCTCTTTTGTCTTACTGCTTTTAGAAGTCTCTTTTACATTTTGTATTTTTTTTATTGTGTTTTAAGTGAAAGTTTACACTTCAAGTCAGTCTTTCATACAAAAACTCATACACACATTGTTATGTGACCCTAGTGGTTCTCCCTATAATGTGACAGCACAGTTCTCCTGTCCATCCTCTATTCACCACGTCCATTCAACCAGCTCCTGTCCCCTTCTGCCTTCTCATCCCCCCTCCTGACAGGAGCTGCCCATTAAGTCTCATGTATCTACTTGTGCCAAGAAGCACACTCTTCACAAGTATCATTTTATGTCTCATAGTCTAGTCTAATCTATGTCTTGAAAAGTTGGCTTTGGGAATGGTTTTAATTCTGGGCCACCAGAGAGTCTGGGGACAGGTCTCCTGGGGTCCCTCCAGTCAAGTCTGGAATTTTTACTAGAATTTCAGTTATGCTCCATCAGGGACTGTCTGTTGTGTTCCCTGTCAGAAGGTCATAGGTGGTAGCCCAGCACCATCTAGTTCTTCAGGTCTCAGGCTGATTGAGGGTCTGGTTTATGTGGCTCTTTCTGTCTCTTGGGCTCATATTTTCCTCATGTGTTTGTTGTTCTTCATCCAGCTTAGCTTCAGGTGGGTTGGGGCCAATTAATACATCTTAGATGGCCACTTGCTAGCTTTTAAGACTCCAGATGCCACTTCCCAAAGCAGGATTCAGAACATTTTCTTGATAAAGTTTTGTATGCCAATTGACCTAGATGTCCCCTGAAACCATAGTCCCCAGACCCCTGCCCTTGCTGTTCTATCCCTTGGAGTGCTTGGTTGTATTTAAGGAATTTATTAGCTTTTGGTTTAGTCCAGTTGTGCTGATTTCCCTGTATTGACTGTTGTCTTTGCCTTCACCTCAAATGATTCTTCCCTACCATCTAGTTAGTGAATACCCCTGTCCCTCTGTTAAACCTTTTCTTGAGTTCCTGTAGTAGTGGTCTCATGCAATATTTGACCTTTTGTTACTGATTAATTTCATTCAGCATAATGCCTTCGACATTCATCCATGTTATGAGATGTTTCACAGATTCATTCTTTTTTTTATTGCAAATAGTTTTCCATTGTGTGAATATATCATAATTTGTTTATTTGTTCATCAATTGATGGGTGCCTAGGTTGTTTCCATCTTTTTGCTATTGTGAACAGTGCTACAGTGAGCAAGGGTATGCAAGTATCTATTCTTGAGAAGGCTCTTATTTCTCTAGGACATATTCCAAGGAGTGGGATTGCTGGATCCTATGGCAGTTCTATTTACTACTTTTAAAGGTAGCCCCAAATCAATTTCCAAAGTGGTTTGACATTGTACATTCCCAACAGCAATATGTACATGTTCCAGTCTCTCCTAAACCCCTCTGAGATTTATTACATTGTGTTTTTTTGGTTTTTTTTTTTTTTTGGATTAATGCCAGCCTTATTGGGTGAGATGGTATCTCATTCAAGTTTTGATTTGCATTTGTCTAATGGCTAATAATCATCAGAACTTCCTCATGTATCTATTAGCCACCCGAATGTCTTCTTTGGTGAAGTGCCTGTTCATATCCTTTGCCCATTTTTTAACTGGGCTATTTGTCTTTTTGTTGTTGAGGCTTTGCAGTATCTTGTAGATATTATAGATTAGACACTGATTGGATTTGTCAGAGTCCAAAATTTCTTCTCAGTCTGTAGGCTGTTTTTTACTCTTCTGTTGAAGTCATTGCGTGAGCATAAGTGTTTGATTTTTAGGCGTCCCCAGTTACCTAGTGTCTCGTCTGGTATTTGTGCATAGTTAGTGATATTTTATATTCTGTTTCCACCATGTGTTAGGGCTCCTAGCGTTGTCCCTATTTTTTTGTCCATGATCTTTATGGTTTTAGATTTTATATTTAGGTCTTTGATCTATTTTGACTTAGTTTTTGTGCACGATGTGAGGAATGGGACTTGTTTCATTTTTTTTTTTTTTTCAGATAGGTATCCAGTTATATCTGGCACCATTTGTTAAAGAGACTGTCTTTTCCCCATTTAACAGAATTAGGGCCTTTTCACACTTCAGCTGCTTGTAGGGGGATGATTTTAGGTCTGAATTCTCAATTCTGTTCCATTGGTCTATGTATCCATTGTTGTACCAGTATCATGATATTTTAACTACAGTGGAAGTATAATAGGTTCTAACATCAGGTAGCAAGAGGCCTCCGACTTTGTTCTTCTTTTTAGTAATGTATACCTATCCAGGGCTTCTTTGCTTTCCATATGAAGTTGGTGATTTATTTCTCCATCTCATTAAAAAATGTCATCGGAATTTGAATCGGAATTGTTTTCTATCTGTAGATCACCCTGGGCAGAACAGAAATATTTACAATGTTGAGTCTTCCTATTCATGACCAAGGTGTTTTTCCACTTATGTAGGTTTCTTGCTGTAATGTCTTGTAGTTTTCTGTGTTTAAGATCATATCATCTGCAAATAGAGACACTTTTTACTCTTTACTTATCAGTTTGGATTTCCTCATTTCTATTTCTAGCCTAATTGCTCTGGCTAGAACCTCCAGCATAATGTCGAATAAGAGTGGCGATCAAGGACATCGTTGTCTGGTTCCAGTTCTCAAGGGGGAATGCTTTCAGACTCTCTCCGTTTAGTTTGATGTTGGCTGTTGGCTCTGTATAAATGTCCTTTAGTCTACTGAGGAACCTCCCTTCTAATCCTATTTTACCTTTTTATCATGAATGGTTTTGAACTTTGCCATATGCCTTTTCCCCATCAATTGATAAGATCATGTGCTTCTTGTCTTTATTTATGTGATCAATTACATTGATTGCTTTGCTAATGTTGGACCATCACTGCATGGCAGGTAAGAATCCCACTTGTTCACGGTGTATTATTAGTATTATTATTTTTTGATAAGTTGTTGAATTCTATTGGCTAGAATTTTGTTGAGGATTTTTATATCTAAGTTCATGGGGGATACTGGTCTGTAATTTTCTTTTTTGTGTGCTGTCTTTACCTGGTTTTATCAGTATTATGCTGTCTTCATAGAATGAGTTCAGGAATATTCCAACATTTTCTATGCTCTGAAAAGCCTTAGTAGTACTGGTGGTAACTCTACTCTGAAAGTTGTGTCAAATACTCCAGTGAAGCCTTCAGGACCAGGGCTTTTTTTGTTGTTGAGAGTTTTTAAATTACCTTTTCAGTCTTTTCTTCTTTTATAGGTGTATAAGTTGTTCTACGTCTGTTTGCCTTAGTTTAGGTAGTGTGTTTATAGACAGTTGTCCATTTCCTCTAGGTTTTCAAATTTGTTAGGATACAGTTTTTCATACTGTTCTGTTATGGTTCTTTTAATTTCATTTGGGTCTGTTGTGATGGTGCGTATCTCATTTCTTATTCAGATTATATGCTTCCCTTGCTCTTTTTCTATTGTCAGTTTGGCCAGCGGTTTGTTGATTCTGTAGATCTTTTCAGAGAATCAGTTTTCAGTCTTGTTAACCCTTTTAATTGTTTTTCTAGTTCCTATTTCATTTAATTCTGCTCTAATTTTTATTATTTCCCTTCTTCTGTGCCCAAGGACTTATTTTCCTTCTGTCTTCCCACTTTTTGAATTGTAGGGTTAATGTTTTCATTTTGGCCCTTTCTTTTTGAGTGTGAGAATTTATGGCTATGAAGTGAGCACTGCTTTTGTTGTGTCCCAAAGGTTCAGGTAGGATTTGTGTATGCATCTTATGTGTGTGTGTGTGTGTGTGTGTATGAAAATATTGCACATTTGACACCAATCAAGTGCAAAACAAAGTGGTGGGTCAGTGGTAGAATTCTTGCCTTCCATGCCAGAGACCTGGGTTCAATTCCCAGCCAATGTACCTCATACATAGCCACCACCCACCTGTTAGCAGAGGCACGTATGTTGCTGTGATGTTGAACAGGTTTCTGTAGAGCTTCCAGACTAACACAGACTAGGAAGAAAGCCCTGGCAAAGGACTACTGAAAATCAGCCTATGAAAACCCTGTGGGTCAGAGGGATTGGATCCCCTGTGGATAGAGTCACCATGGTTTGGGGGCTGTCTCAGTGGCAGCTAACAACTGCAACAATAAATATAAAACAATGGACTTCCCAGAGATTGGATTTAGAGGATACAAAGTTGTAAAAAAACAAATGTATGCAATTCCTACGTACATAGATAGATAGACAGACAGAGAGATAGATAGATACATAGATATAGGTATAGAGATACATACAGATATAGATATGTATATATAGCACATGCCACTGAGTTACATTATTCTAGCCTTTCACTGCATTCGAACTACCTGGTAAACTCTAGGTAACTGATATATTGTTGTTAGGTGTCATCAAGTGGATTCCAACTCACAGCAACCCCATGTGATAGAGAAGAACTGCCCCACAGGGTTTCCTAGGCTGTAATCTTCACAGAAGCAGGTTGCCAGGTCTTTCTCCCATGGAGCAGCGGGTGGATTCCAACCACCCACCTCTCAGTTACAGATGGGCGGTAATCACTGTGCCACCAGAGCTCTTTAGGTAACTGGTAGTAATACAAAATAATTCTTAAACCCAACTCATAGTGTCCTCAGGGCTAGAATGACTTCCTGTTGGGCTTTCCTTGAAGCATTGACTTAGTCATCTAGTGCTGCTATAACAGAAATACCACAAGTGGATGGCTTTAACAAAGAGAAATTTATTCTCTCACAGTCTAGGAAGGTAGAAGTCCAAATTCAATGTGCCAGCCCCGAGGAAGGCTTTCTCTCTTTGTTGACTCTGGAGGAAGGCACTTGTTATCAATCTCCCTTGGTTTAGGAGATTTTCAACACAGGGACCCCATATATAAGGGATGCCCAATGCTCCCCACTCTTTTTTCTTGGTGGCATGAAGTTCTTCTCCTCTCTGCTGGGTTCTCGCTTTTATATCTCAAAGAGATTGACTTAAGATACAACGTATTCCTGTAGATTGAGTCCTGCCTCATTAAGTGTTCTCTAACCCTGGCTCATTAATATCATAGAGATTAGGATTTATAACACATAGGATAATCAGCTCACAAAATGGTGGACAACCACATAATACTGGGAATCATGGCCTAGCCTAGTTGACATACATTTTCGGGAGACACAATTCAATCCATAACACCTTCATCTATGGCAGAATTCTACTGCCCTCATACCCTACCAGGGATGAAGGCAGCCTGGGTTTCTTCCTTCCTACAAAGGGCTTGTCACTTCTTGGAACTAAATTCCATTATGTTCCCTATGTTCTCAGCTCCCCAAGGACTTTTTCTAAACACAATGATCTAAAAAAAAAAAAAAAAAAAAAGCATATTTTAGTTGTTTTATTTGTTCAGAGTGATATTCTTCCCAAATTGAAAGTGAGAGTCCTATTAATTATCTTTGATTCCTGGGTTTAATTAGGGAGGAAATAAATTTTATTTTTCCCTCGAGAGTTAACCAAAACTCTCCTTACCTAACATTTGATTGTCTGATATGCTGGTGCCTTTTTGTTTGTTTGGTCATTTGTCTGTTTCATTTTAGTAACCAGCGTCCACACAGTTGTTCTAATACCGCGCTAGATTAATAATCGCAGAGTTGCACTGGAATAATTCAAGTGCCCCTCTCCCTCCCTTTTTTGGTTCTTTTTCATACTAATGTACCTTCTCCTGAACATTGATTCTTCCAGATGATCCGGAGAATCATTTTGTGAGGTAAAAAACAGGAAAATCTCTGCTGTACCTTTGATTAGTTTTGTGTCAAAATACTAGGTGGGTTTGGAAAAAACTCTAGGATAGTAAATAAATATTACATTTCATCATTTATTTCGGACTTTGTTATATACTTCAGTAAATTTTGTATTATTGCCTCATAAGCAATTTTATTTTTCTTAAAAAAAACAGCTGCAAACAGGGAAGTGTATACATCGGGGCCATTTGGACAGCTCAGTACACCTAAGGAAGCTTTGATGACAAAGGACATTTTCACTCTGGTCTAACTTTCCTGTTGCTATTTATGTGTGTCCTCGAGTTGATTCTCACTCACGATGACCCCATGTGTCGGAGCAGAGCTGACCATAGCGATTTCTAGGCTGTAATCTGTATGGGAACAGATCTCCAGAACTTTTCTTCTGCTGAGCGGCTTGTGGGTTCAAATCGCCTGCCTTTTGGTTAGGCTCTGAGTGCTTAACCATTGCATCACCAGGACTGTTTCACACTTTGCTATAGCCTGCTTACTGTACAATTATGTTTGCCACTTCTGTTTTCTTTTCACCTCTGACTCTACCCCCAAGACTCACCTGTGTATCTATGACTGTTATGAATAGAATTGTGTCCCCTAAATATGCGTGTCAACTTGGCTAGGTCGTGGTTCCCAGTATTGTGTCATTGTCCTCCATTTTGTCATCTGTTGTGATTATCCTTTTTGTTGTAAATCTCTACCTCTACCATGTTAATGAGGAAGGATTAGAGGCAATTATGTTAATGAGACAGGACACAATCTACAGGATCAGGCTGTATGTTGTGTCAATCTCTTTTGAGATTTAAAAGAAGGAAGGAAACTCATTACCGCCAAGGAAGCGGCATCAGGAGAGTAGCGAGTCCTTTGGACTTGGGATCCTTGTGCTGAGAAGCTCCTAGACCAGAAGGAAGATCGATGACAAGGGCCTTCCCCTAGAGCCAACATGGAGAAAGCCTTCTACAGGAGCTGTGGCCTGAATTTGGACTTCTAACCTCTTAGACTGTGAGAGAACAAATTTCTCTTTGGTAAGCCGTCCACTTGTGGCTTTTCTGTGATAGGAGCCCTAGGTGACTAACATAATGACCTCTCTCTTTTTTCCTTATTTTCGTAGAGTAAGTAATACTTTTCCCTTAATAGCATTGAATAACTAATACCAAGTATGCATTTTCTAGAAATAGAAAAAAAAATTACCCTCTTGTGCTTTGAGTATTAAATTTCCTAATGTGCATTTTAATAGGATGGAATTTGATGGTCTGATAATATACAACAGTTAGAAAGTACATGGCAAATGAAGAACAATGGATGCGTGTTGACTCCAAGACCTTGTAAAACATCGAAAGTGTAATTCTTCCTGCGTTTTGTACTAAAGGTTATGGTTGTTAAGGTCTGGCAGAATCATTGCTGAAGGAGAATAGCTATTGTACTGTTTTGCATTATTGAAGGGTATTATCTTTCATGGAGCAGGCACTGAAAGAATGCAAAAAGAAATGAAAAAAAGATACGTAGCTGAATTCTGTGAGCTGATATCTACGTCTTAGAGTTGATGTAACATACAATCCAACACGGGTATCAATTAGAAACCACCTCGAAAATGTATTTGTTAGATCTTCACTAATTAGGGGTATAATAAATCACTAAAACGTATAGGTCTGACCTAGGATAAATACACAAGCCTTTTCATGCTGTGTACGTGCCACAAATAGAGAGAGCAGAGCAGACTAGCCTCGGAGAGGGGCAGAAGCTGGTTGTGCTGGAAAATTTTATATAAGCAGATTTTTAAAAGAAATGAAATGATTTTAAAATTGTTGCTCTATATTCAGAGAATTAACATCCAGTTCCTAGTGGAATATCTGTACATGTACATATACATACATACATCTATATATGTATCAATGTTTTCAGAGTAGAATACATGATTTTCCTCAACTCTAAAGACGCGTAAGGTATTATAAAACCAAAACCAAACCCATTGCCATTGAGTCCATTCCAACTCATGGTGCCCCAATGTGTTACAGAGTAGAACAGCTCCATAGGGTTCACCAGGCCTTTCTGTCATGTCAGCACTAGCTGGATTTGACCCACCAACCTTTAGGTTAGCAACCGATCCCTAACCTCTTACCACCGAGGCTCCTATATTTTTATTAGGTACACATAAAACAATAACCTTTTCCATGATCTGCAAAGACTTCTGACCGAATTAGTTTCATCTCCCAGAGAAAAATGTTGGAGAATGCATTTAGAGTCAGAATACGGAAAAGAATTCTGTATACATTGGTGATATCTGGAAGTAAGGAGACACTTCTTATACTTAGCCATTGAGACTGCCATTTTGTAGGTAGGAAAGATATTTAGTGTTACAGGATTGGATTTTTTTCCCTTGGGTATTTTATTCCTATTTTTTGGGGGCAGAACTCATTTCTTGGGCACACTTCCATGGCTGCTGGTCTTTGTCTTTCTTTCTATTCCATGGCACCCATGAATGGCTTCCAACTTGCTTTCTGTTATTTGCGTTTTTAACCAATGTCGTATTGATCATGAAAATATTAAACAGCAACATCCAAAGCACATCACACATGGGGAAACTGTTTCCCTATGCTTCTCCGCACAAGAACACTCATCCCCTGAAGTAAGAGTCAGCAAACAGTTTTAGTAAAGGGCCAGGTAGTGGATATTTTAGACTTTGAGGGGCATAAGGTCTCATCAAAATTATTCAACTCTGCTGATCCAGCACAAAGACAGCTGAGGACAGTTCATAAACAAGTGGACATGGCTTTATGCCAATAAAATGTTAATTACAAAAACGGGCACCCTAATGTGTAAACTCCTGCCCTAGAAAGATGGAGACCCAAAATGCTCAGGTTGGAACCAATTCATTGATAGACACTTGTGTTTAATTCATAAAACCACAGTAGGAAATGCCACCTGGTCCTGCCCTATCTTCACGATCACTGGTCTGCTCAAGTCCCTGGTTGCAGCCACTGTGTATTTTGAGTGCCTTCCAACCTAAAGGCTCATCTTCCAGCACTATATCAGATGATGTTCTGTTGTGATCCATAGGGTTTTCATTGGCCAGTTTTTGGAAGCACATCACCAGATCTTTCTTTGTAGTCTGTCTTAGTCTGGAAGCTCCACTGAAATGTGTCTACCACGGGTGATTTTGCTGGTATGTGAAATACCAGTGGCATAGCTTCCGGCATCACAGCAACATGCACTGAGCAGACCGCCAGTCAGTATGCTTGATTTATTGATAGCACGTACTCAGAAAATACTGAATGAACGGATGTGTGAATGACAGAACGAATAAAGAGTGGTGATGCTGCGACTTAACCACACATCTGCTTGGATCCACACATGGAGCTCAGACTCTTAACCTTTTAGAAGCAGATGACCAGGCCTCTCTTCTGTGGTATCTCTGAGTGGGTTTGAACCACCAGCATTTTGGCTAGTGGTTGAGTGCTTAACTGTTTGTACCACCAAAGGACTGTAGATTAGTTTACAAACATAAAATTATTTCTAATACTTTCAGAAACCAAATAAATAAATAAAGAAAGAACAACACCATTGCCATTGAGTTCATTCTGACTCGTAGGGACTCTCTAGAACAGAGTAGAACTGCCCCATAGAGTTTCCAAGGAACTCGTGGTGGATTCGAGCTACCAACCTTTTGGTTAGCAGCTGTAGCACTTAACCACTAGACTCTCATAAGGTAACTTAAATTTTGTCAACAAATTCACAGCTAGTTGGAATAAGAAGAAATTCTCAGTTAGTTTACAAACATTGTATCTCAAAAAAGATAATATTTCTCAGCCATATTTCTCCAAGTAATTTCACCAGGTTCCAGCACCATTATTGACACCAAATAAATACTCAAGTGTTCCTGGAATTAACTGCCTTCCTTCTTATACTGGATTTTTTTTATTATTATTGTAGTGAAGATATATACAGCAAAATAAACACCAACTCAACAACTTCTGTGCATACGATTCAGTGAGATTGGTTACATTATTCAAGTCATGCAACCATTCTCTCCACTGTTTTCCAAATCATTACACCACGGTTAACATAACCTCAGTGCCGCCTAAGCAAAACTCCCCCTTCCCCCTCCATCCCATCTCTGGTGACTGTTATATTTGTCTCTGTATGTTTGTTTATTTCATATAAGTGACTGTCTTGTTTCACTCAGTATAATGTCTTTGAGGTTCATCCATGCTGTGGCATGTATCAGGACTTCCTTCCTCCTTATGGCTGAGTAGTATTCCATTGCATCAACGTTTTGTTTATCCGTCATCTATGGATGAGCATTTCGGTTGTTTCCAGATTTTGGCCAGTTTGAATCGTGCTGCTCTGAACATTGGTGAACAGGTTACTGATGTTCGTGGTCCTGGAACCACACTTTGAGAACCGCTGACCTAGGCTAACTCTTTAGGCTCCTCAGAGAGAGGATCTTCCCAGGTGTGTTTACGATCTGTCCGCTGTGAAGGTATCAGAGCACGAATGGAGGGGGGCAGAAACCTCCCGTAGCATGGTTACGAATTAGGTATCTCACAGGAAGGGACAGCAACTGGGCAAATGGACACAGGGAACCCAGGGTAGAAAGGGAGTACGTGCTGTCACATTGTGGGGATTGCAACCAATGTCACAAAACAATACGTGTATAAATTTTTGAATGAGAAATTCACATGAGGTGTAAACTTTAACCTAAAGCACAATAAAATTTTTGAAAATTCAGAAACAAACAAAAAGAATTAGGTATCTCAACTCTCCTACGGTTCTTTTGCTTATTAAAAAAAAAGCAAACAAAAAAACGGTTGCAATCAGGTCCAACTCCTGGCGACCCCATGACTGCAGACTAAAACTGCTCCTTAAGGTTTTCAAGGCTGTGACTTTCTGGAAGCAAATCACCAGGCCTTCCTTCCACAACACTTTGTGTAGTTCGAACCCCCAAGCTTTCAGTTAGCAGTCAAGTGCTTAACTATTCGCACCACCCAAACTCCTTTTGCTCACAGTGCCTGGATTATTGTTATTGTTGTTTTTCACCATAGAGTTAATTCCAACTCATAGTGACCCCATGTGACAGAGTAGAACTCCCCTAGAGGGTTTCCTAGGCTGTAATCCTTATGGCAGTAGATTACCAGGTCTTCTCCCATGGAACCACTGGTGGGTTCAATTATTACCACTTTAAACAACCCAGCAAGCTTAATCATTGCTTTTACAATGTGGACATTTTGTCTTGCAGAAGGAATTCTATTGTGCTTTTATAACAGTCCCGGTGTTTCAATAAACTTTGGCATATTCAGACTTGCAAAGTTATCCTCACTGTTGTACTACATGCAATCCTCAGAGCAACAAGGGTGGCAGGAACCCTTTTCTCAATAGGTACCTTCGTTCCCAATGCCTTCTGCATGCTTGTGACAAAACACCCCTATCCTTTCCACCTAGACGTGACCCATAATCCATTTTCATCTTGACTAAGTTCACAATTATGAGCCTGCCTTCCTTTCTGTGGCCTTCACCTGTCTCATTTTTCTCAGTGAGGTTGTATTTTCACATGTTCTTACAGAAATTCTCCTCCCCTCCTTTTTTTTTTTTTTTTTTTTTTTGTCTCCACAACATATGTCTTTCTTCAAAGTAGTAAAGTCCTCTGAATGGCACTGAATCGTTTGTCAAGATGTTAAGCGTGTTGTTTTTCCTCTTTTTCTACCAAATCCTTGCCTTTGTTTTGGAAACTGTCCTTTGGAAACCACAAACAAAAGAGGCCATATCTTTTCAAGCTCTTTTTTTTTTTTTTTGTATATCTTCCCAGCTTCTTTTTTTATTTTTACTTTTTAAAGTTTCTTTTATTTATCTTGTTGCTGTTGAGAATATACTCAGCAGAACGTACACCAATTCAACAGTTTCTTCGTGTGAAATTCAGTGACATTGATGACAGTCTTCTAGTTGTTCAGCCCTTCTCACCCTCCTCACTGCTCTCTAAGTTTTCTAACCTTTAGTTGCTGTTGCCAATTCGATTCCATGGAAAGAGTTTTTTCCAGCTTCTTGAAAATGCTCTTCAAATGGTTTCTGAGAAGGTCTCTCTGGAATTATCTTCTTCATCCATATATGCATGGCCTTTCTTTACTGTTAGGCTCCCTGGGTGGTGCTAAAAATTGTGCTTGACTGCTAACCATAAGGTTGACAGTTCAAACCCATGCAGCAGTACTGATCCATGGTGATCTGCTTCCATAAAGATTACAGCCAAGAAAACTCTATGGCCCTCAGTTCTACTCTGTCATACATGGGGTGGCCATGAATCGCAATCAACTCAATGCCAATGGTTTTGATTTTTCAGTTTTCTTTATGGTCCTTTCTCAAGCTGTCTTCTCAGACTTTCTCCTCTCACTCTGAGGTAGTTAGTTAAGTTTAGAGCTCAAAGTCAGTGCTTTAATCTCCCCCTCAAAAGACCAGTAAAACACAAGGATTGCTCTAGAAAGTCTCATCAAGCATTGACATAATACTATTCAGCCTTTCATTAACACAAAGCTTTATATGTTTTAAGTACTATTAAGTACTGTTATCTTAGGACAATACCAAGAAATCTAGACTTGATGCACAATTGACCTTTCTTTTAAATGAGTAGCTGATGAAAGGGAATTCTTTTCATCTCCTCCATCTCTATGACGCTGTGCTTTATTTTTCCAAGATGGTTTAAAGTCAAATGCTCCTGAGTTGAAGCTAACTGCTCCTTAACTAGAAGAGTTCTTTGTAAAGATACTTCTTTGAAAACCGTCATTGGAAACTCAAAATAAAACATTATGTTATTATTTTTTCTTGGGATTTTTGAAGTGTTTTGGTTTGTATCCTCGATATCTTTTATTTTTTGCACCTCAATGAGTTTGACTTCATTTCATTCAAACTGTAGGTTCAATAAAGTCACTCAGTTTTGCATAGCAGAAAGCTGTACACGCTTGAGAATTGAATACATGATTGCAGGATTCCAAATACTCACAATGACTTTTAGAAGAATTTCCTGCTGTACACAATGGGGAGAAAATGAGGACAGAGAGGACTTTGCTCCACAAAGATTTAGAAGAAATCCTGAAATCTGGTTATAGCTTTGGCACTGAAACTTGGAACAAATCAAACAAACAGAAAACCCAAATCCATTGCCCTCAATTCAGTTCCACCTCAGGGTGATCTCAGATGTTACAGAGCAGAACCTCCCCATGGGGTTTTCTTGACTGTAGTATTTATGGAAGTAGATACACCCATTGCCGTCCATTCAGTTCCGACTCATAGAGACCATATATCACAAAATAGAACCACCCCGAAGGGTTTCTAAAGAACACCTGGTGGATTCAAACTACCGACCTTTTGTCAAGCACCCAAATTCTTAACCACTGCCCCACCATGGCCCCACTGAAGCAGATAGCCATACCTTCTTTTGTACTACCCCTGGGTGTATTTGAACCACCAACATTTAGGTTAGAAGCAGAGGCGCCACTGAGGCACCTTGCTGGAAAGACTCGCCAGTCCTGATTTCTAATTTGTTCCTCTACAAAATGGCCTTCATCAGGACTTTGTATCTATCTGTCTAACATTTTTTTTAAAGGAAAGAAATGCAATTATAACTTTAAAAGAACTGAGTAGACATTAGAATGGCATTTTTATTTATTAAAAGCTGGACTTTGCATTTTGCCTGAGTCAGACTCCTGCAGATCATAGCTAACAACACTCTCACTGTCCTCAGGTCTGTGGAAGGAAAGAAAAATCAGGAAATCCATTTGCATATCCCTTTGATATATTAGATTTTCACTCTCCACATCCGGCTCTGGGTATACAGGGCAAAGTGTCCACTTTCTCCTCTTTCCTTCATAATTTTGAAGTGTTGCCTTGTTTTGTATTGTGCTACAAATGGCACTGGTGATGCAGCAGTTTAGTGCTCAGCTCCTAACCTAAAGGTTGATGGTTCAAGGCCACTCAGAAGCTCCAAAGGAGAGAAGACCTGGTGATCCGCTCCCCTAAAGATAACAGCCTTGCAAACCATATGGGGCAGTTCTACCATGCCCTATAGTATAGCTATGAGTTGGAATCAACTTGACAGCACACACAACAACAACAATTTGAACTCCCAAGTGTTGGAAAAAACCAAAATGAAACAAACATTCCAATGAACATTGAAATGGGCTGATTTATTCATTGGATCAGTGATGCTCAAGGACAATCCTACATCCTAAAACAACAACTGTTTGGGACAAGTTAATGAAACACCTGAGCACAGTGCAAAGAGAGTCACATTGTCTTTCTAGATTCAGTGTTTAGACCCTATACGCACCGCAAGATGGTACTCAGTGGAGATAATGGGAGTTTGGACCCCAAAGATCTCAAAATGTGATCATTGACTAACTTTGTATTAAAAGGGACATTATCTTTACCATCAAGGTGATTCCAACTCATAGCAACTCTATAGGACAAAATAGAACTGCCGTGTAGGGTTTCCAAGGCTGTAAGTTGTTACAGAAGCAGACCACCACATTCTTCTCCTGTGGCTGGAACCACTGACCTTTCAGTTAGCAGCCGAGCGCTTAACTGCAACACCACCAGGTCTCCTAGAAATGAATATTAGGAATGTAAAGTCCCCATCATGCTTACACGTGGTAGGCTTTCTGAAGCGCTCAGATGTATAGACCCAACTATGCTGAAACATGATTAATTGCAGATTTATAAGGAAAAAAAAGAAGAACTGTAACTCAGACCTCTCTCTGCTGGCTACATGATGTATGGGCACATTCATCCACTTGGTCCTATTCAGAGCTTTTGTCCAGAATCATTAAGTTTTTCTCCTGCAGTTGAGCAGTTCCACAATTTTGTATTCTCCCAGAGTCAAATGCCTCATTCTTCTTAACTGGCTCATTAAGTCCCTCTAACGTTCCTTGTAAAATATGTTATTGCCTTACAGTTTTCTATCATAATTAACTATTGGGGTGACTTGGGAGCTCTAAGTATTCAAATTCATCGCTGCACCTGTGACTTGTATTTTGGAAAAATAGAAATCTATCTCTATTTTTCTACCCGCCCCCCACATGTCTGTCAGTTTGTCGTACCGTGGGGGCTTGTGTGTTGCTGTGATGCTGGAACCAATGGCACCGGTATTCAGACACCAGCAGGGTCACTGTTAGACGACAGGTTTCAGCTGAGCTTCCAGACTAAGACAGACTAGGAAGAAGGACCCGGCAATCTACTTCTGAAAAGCATTAACTTAAAATAGTCTGATATAGTGCTGGAAGATGAGGCCCCCAGGTTGGAAGGCACTCAAAAGATCACTGGGGAAGAGCTGCCTACTCACAG
The DNA here is from genome assembly GCF_024166365.1 of Elephas maximus indicus. Taxonomy (NCBI): domain Eukaryota; kingdom Metazoa; phylum Chordata; class Mammalia; order Proboscidea; family Elephantidae; genus Elephas; species Elephas maximus. The sequence goes on along the minus strand of NW_026060237.1, from coordinate 3,661,754 downwards.
TAGAGTCAACCTTATTGATGAGGATGGAATAAAGCTTTCGGGACCTTCATTTGCTGATGTGGCACAACTCAAAATGAGAAGAAACAGCTGCAAACATCCATAATAATAATAATCGGAACCTGGAATGCACGAAGTATGAATCTAGGAAAATTGGAAATCATCAAAAATGAAATGGAACACATAAACATCTATATCCCAGGCATTGATGAGTTGAAATGGCCTGGTATTGGCTGTTTTGAATCACACAATCATATAGTCCTCTATGCTGGGAATGACAACTCAAAGAGGAATGGTGTTGCATTCATCATCAAAAAGGACATTTCAAGATCTATCCTGAAGTACAATGCTGTCACCAATAGGATAATATCCATATGACTACAAAGAAGACCAGTTAATATTATTATTCAAATTTATGCGCCAACCACTAAGGCCAAAGATGAAGAAATAGAAGATTTTTATCAGCTGCTGCGGTCTGAAATTGATCAAACATGCCATCAAGATTCGTTGATAATTACTGGCAACTGGAATGTGAAAGTCGGAACAACGAAGGATCCGTAGTTGAAAAATATGGCCTTGGTGATAGAAACAATGCTGGAGATTGAATGATAGAATTTTGCAAGACCAATGACTTCTTCATTGCAAATACCTTCTTTCACCAACATAAACAGCAAGTATATACATGGACCTCACCAGTTGGAACACAAGAAATCAAATTGCCTCATGAAACTTTCATAATACATGATAATATCATTTCTGGATTGACCCTGACTTATTTCTGTACTTTCATATGGATGTAAAGAGCATCTTAATTTTTAACTTAAGCAAATCCGTAGTATTTCAAACATTCAACTAGACCTTCACAGTCAGACCTGGTAAACACTGAATACAGAGCGAACAAGCTTTCTACATACTGTAGTTGTATTGTTGTCTGAGTCACCCTAAAGTTGGTTTACACCATTATTTTCTAGGGTTTGATTATCGTTATTGCATATGGAATGAAGAACAGAAAGGAAGATTTGTCTGCTAATGAAAGAAAATCACCTCTAATTGTTTTTTTCAAACTTAGGTCATTAAAGTCACTAAGGAGTTACCTGATATTGGTGAATGCTGTTATCTAGATTTTCTTTTTGCATGAATTCATGAAATGAGGCCATATTGCCGAAGAGGATTTGACCCTCCACGGATTTGCCCTTCATTATAAAACTCTTTTTAGCCTCTTCCATGAAATATTAGACAAAAGAAATCCCAACGGAAACCGGCATAATGAATACGTATAGGACAAAACCCACTTACTGGATGAATTATGGACTTTGCATAATAAATTGTTCAATAAATGATTTAAAAGAAAAAGAAAAACCACATTATCACCATGATAGGATGTAAAGGAAAGAAGACAGGCTGTGATATCAGAGGGCAGGCCATTTGTTGGATGTGAGAATTCACCCCAGTCTCTCAAGTTTGCCCAACATCAACGCCATTACTGTAACATGGCTGTAACTCTGTAAGGGTGAAGATGAGATTACATAAGGCAGTGAGGCATGAGCGGGCAGTGCGCACTGTGATGCATTCTGAAAACCTGCGTTGTTGCACAATTTGAACCTTTCTCTTGCTCTTGTGCTATTTTCTATATTCTTTCATTTTATACTTTTACATTGAACTAATAAGGCAATGGTGTTTCCCTGGTAGAATTCTCCCCTTCCATGTGGGACACCTCGGTTCTACTCCTGGCCAATGTACCTCATGCCTGGCTGCCACCCATCTGTCAGTGGAGGCTTGTGTATTGTTACAATGCTGAACGGGTTTCAGCGGAGCTTGCAGACTAAGACAGATGAGGAAGAAATGCCTGGCAATCAACCTACTTCTGAAAATCAGTCAGTGAAAAACCTCTGGAGGACAAAGGTCTGATCCACAACAGATCATGGGGTTGCCATTAGTTGACGTCAACTCTCCAGCAGCTAACAACAACAACACATTGAGTAATTATATTTCATTGTCCTGCTAGTACTAGATACTTGGTGGAAATGTTTATCTCATGTCTGTATGTCTCGAATTTGATAATGTTCTTTACCCTCAAGGAATGGATTGGTGAAATCTAAGTAGTCCATCCCAGGGTCAGTCATCAGGGTGTGCTTCTTGCTATAAGGGTCTATAGGAAACCTAGGTAGCAGGTTAAGGCAGCTAGGATACAGAGGACTTACACTGAACATGGTGTTCTTAGTTGCTGTTGCAATGGTTCCAACTCATGGCAGTCCTTGTTCAACAGAATGAAACATTGCCTGGTTCTGTGCTGTCTAGAAAGGATCCTTGGTGGTGCAGTAGTTAAGCACTTGGCTGCTAACTGACAGATCAGCAGTTCCAACCCACAGAGCATGGTTCCTTGGGAGAAAAGACCTGGCAATCTGCTTCTATAAAGATTACAGACTAGGAAAGCCTATGGGGCAGTTCTGCTCTGTCTCACATGGGGTTGCCATGAACTGGAATCGACTGGAGGGCAATAGGCATGTTTTGGTGCCATCTTCATGATGGTTGATAGGTTTCAGTTCACTGTTGTGGCTATTCTGACTTTCCATCTCATGGATGGTTTCTCTCATTTTTACTGACCCTCTACTTTACCAAATATGGTGTTCATTTCTAGTGATTGACGTTTCCTAGTGGTGCCTCCAAATTAAGGAAGACAAAGTCTTGCCATTCTTGTCTGCCTTAAAAAATAAATACACATTGTGTAGTGAAGTACTAACCAATATGTATATCTGTTTGATATTAGAAAATTCCATGTAAGTTTTTTTTTTTTTTTTACTTCTCAAAGTTTAATAAAAAATTAAAAAGAAAAACTCTGAAATGAAGATGTTCTTTACCAAAGAATAAAACCCTGGAAATATGGTAATTCTATTACTGATTCCTTAAAATTATAAAGGTTATAATTCTCCCATTATGCTTTTCAATCTTTAGATTTTTCTTAACGTTTTTCTTGCATCGTGTTCAAACAGGGTGATGGTTGGGGCTGATTAGTATTCGCTGGTCTTTCTTGAAGAATGAACTCAGTGGTTTACATTTAATATTTCGGGATCAGTTCCACCTGAAGCATTACAGGAATACATGGTCAGGTATTCAAGGAACAGCAGAAATGGCTAGATAAAACTCCTACTCTGATCCCTTTGATGATTCAATTCCATTGTGTTTAGATTAGTAAAAAGTTAAGCTTTTGTCCCTAACACACATGAATTAAGTCTCCAAAGTTCTCAAATAAATTTGTTCAAGATGGGTAGGGAAAATACAGGCCCATTTATATCACGTGAAGTGTAGTTGATTCTATTTGTTTAAAAGCCATAAATGCGTTTATTCATGAGCAAAGCAAGGTGAACACTGATCTCTAGGCTCCATGATGTCAGGGAGAGTTTCTGTCTTGTTCTCTTCTGCATACAAAGCATTGGCCTTATACATGAAGAAATGCTGAAATCAGTGAATAAACTCATCCAAGACAGTGGAGACCATCCAAGCAATTCAGTTCAGGAGCTCCAGGCCCTAATATTGGAGCCCCCCCCACCATTTCAGTGCGCACTGCCAAGGAATAAATGCCTTGCAATATTATTGGATTTCAAAATTATTAGAAGTTTCAAATCTCATTCACTCTGAACAATACTAGAACAGGTTGGTATCTATTCAGGCCATTCACTGTGGTAATAAATCACAGACGATAAAAACCATATGGTCTCTAATGTGTCAAAGTGAACATGATAAAGTTCAACGTCTATTCTGACCCAAAAATGTGTGATACAATAGGATGATAGTTTGACTATAGAAAAAATAAGTATTTTTAGCCAAGAATCAGCACCTTAATTAATACGGAAATCTTAGAAAAATTCCTGTTAATGTCAGGTATAAGATAAGAACGCCTTCGGCCATTGCTGTGGCTCCACATTTTTCTGAAATTGCTAGTCAATTCAGCCAGACAAAAGAAAGAAAGAAGGACAATTATTGAGGATATGAATGTATATATGAAAAAAGAATCGAGTATTATGTGAATGTCTGTTAGAAACAAGAAGACAATGTACTAATTCTATACATATAACGAACTCTGTTGTTAGCTGCCTGTGCCCATGGCAACCTGAAGTACGACAGGACAAAAGCTGCCTGGTCCTGCTCCATCTTCATGATCGTTGGTGTGTCTGAGTCTGTCGTTGAGGCCTTTGTGTCTACTCCTCTCATTGAGGGTTTTCTCTCATTTTTGCTGACCCTCGGCTTCACCAAACATAATGTCTTTTTCTAGCAATTGGTCTTTCCTGATGACATGTCCAAATTTAGTAAGGCGAAGTCTTGGCATCATCACTTCTAAGGAGCATTCTGTTTGTACATTTTCTAGGCTGGTGCACAACGTATATAGATATAGATATAAGCTCTGGTGTTGCAGTAGTTAATCACTCACTTGCTAACCGAAAGTTCAGAAGTTTGAACCCACCAAGCTGCTCCGAGGGAGAAAGATGTGACTCTCTGCTTCTGTGAAGATTTACAGCCTTAGAAACCTATGGGGGCAATTCTACTCTATCCTATAGAGCGGTAGCCTCACTAAGGGAGTGCAGGGGTGTGGATCACGCAAGGTGACACTGTTAGAGGGGGTGACACCAAAATGACTCTCTATAAAAATATCCTGTAGTTGGTTATCATAACAAAACATTTTTCATCAGCCAAGCTTACAGGTGTCAATATACCTGCAAGGGTGCAACTCTATGCTGATTTACTTTTTGGACCTTCTAATGCAGTCTATTCAGAGCTGTCTTTATTACCCAATTATACCTTGAACTGGAAACCCTGGTGGTTCCGTGGTTAAGAGCTATAGCTGCTAACCCAAAGGTCGGCAGTTGGAATCTACCAGGCGCTCCTTGGAAACCCTATGGTACATGTCTACTCTGTCCTATAGAGTCGCTATGAGTTAGAATCGACTTGAAGGCAGTGGGTTTTTTATGGGGTTTACCCATGGTTTCGTCTGTACGTGCTCTTGTATTCTCTGCTGCCAGTGTTTTTACAGTCACTGACTTTGTCAAATTTCCCAGTGTTTTAGCTACAATATTGTGGTAATTTGTATTTGTGAACCTATGTCAATAACTTTTTTGAGAATGAAGTAGTAATTAAAAGAAAAGAAGGAGTGATATACGATAATTACGATTTACAAGTAACATTAGTACAAAAACATAACTAAGGATTCTGCATGGCCAGGTACAGGAGAAGGTCCATGGGGCAGGGGAGGTGACACCATGAGTTACAGCACTGGGTGAGCCCAACCCTAGTGACGCCACTGCTAAAGGGTGGCTATGAGTTGGAATAGACTCGACAGCAATGGATTTGGTGTTCTTTGTTTGCTGTATATATATACATACATATATCTATATGGAGCCCTGGTGGCACAACGGTTAAGTGCTCAGCTGTGAACAAAAGGTAAGTATTTCGGACCAACCCATCCACTCTGAGGGAGAAAAGACCTGCCAGTCTGTACTCGTAAATATTACAGCAGAGAAAGCACTATGGGGCAGTTGTATACGGTCACTATGAGTTGGAATCAACTAGATGGACCACAACAACCATATACATATGTGTATACGCATTTATAATAATATGCTATACAAGTTCATAGGTATTGAGTTTATCTGGAAAAACAAATATTAGAATTACTTTTAAAATTTCTAAAAAAGAGAAGTAAAGGAGGCGAGGCTAGCCCACTTAATATTGAAACATAGCATTAAGTGATATTTATAAAAGTTGAGTATGGGTACATGAAAACACCAGAAAACAAAACCTGTTGCCGTTAAGTGGATCCCAAGTCATTGTGACCATATAGCAGCTCTATATACAAAGTAGAACTGAGCTGAGTATGGTTTTCTTGGAAGTAATCTTTACAGAAGCAGGCTGCCAGGCCTTTCTTCTGCAGAGCCACTGGGAGGGCTGAAGCTGTTAACCTTTAAGTTAACAGCTGGTCACAAATTGCTTGCACCACCCAGGCTCCCATGGTGGGGGTATAATGTTCTGTTAAAACCAAAACCAAACCTGTTGTCGTAGAGTCAATTCTAACTCAGAGTGACCCTAGAGGACACAGAAGAACTGCCCCATAGAGTCTCCAAGGAGCAGCTGGTGGATTTGCACTGCCAAACTTTTGGTTAACAGATCAGCTGTTAACCACTGTGCCACCAGGGCTCCCCATGAAAAGACAGATCAATTTTCCTTATTGTTAGGTATCATCAAAGTGGCTCTGACTCATGACAACTCGATGCATAACAGAAGGAAATATTACCAAATCCTCTGCCCTCCTCACAATCTTTGATATGTTTGGGCTTATTTCTACATGAATAGACAGATTAATAGGAGAACATAAAATCATGAAATTGACCCAGTACATATGAAAAGTTTGTTTTAATAAAAACAGCATTTCAAACCAGAGTCAAACACACAAATCTCCCCATGTATGGCATTGGGTCAACTAACTGAAGGTTTGAGGGGAAAAACAAAGATGAATATCTATCTCAGTCCTTCTAACAAAATAAAGTGTACATGTTTCAAAGGTTAAAGTTCAAAAGGGTAAAAAGGGCACAGACTAGTAGAGGTCAGAAAATATTTCTTAAACAATCTCAGGGTATACAAGGCATTTCTAGCAAATCAGAAAGGAGGAAACCATAAAGATTGATACATTTGATGATATAAAAAAATTCCTGTAAAAATAGCAGGTGAAGGCAAGAGAATAAAATAAGGCAAAATATCCTATGCAAAGCCTTAATATGCCTAATGTTTAAATAGTTTTTGTAAGTTAATAAGGGGACAAGAATCCAACAGGAGGAAAAAATGGACGAAGGATGTGAACAGACATTTTTACAAAAAAAAAAAAATATGTATATACAGTTTGCTTATAAATGGATGAAAAGTTGCTCCACCACATTCATAATATTAAAAGGAAAATTAAAATAGTGAAAAAAAAAACATACTTTTAACCTGTTTTTCTTCGACAGAGCTCAAAAGATCTGAAAATATATAGTGTTTTTAAAATGTGGGAAAAAGTTTCACTCGTAGAGGATATTGTTGAGGATATAAACTGGTGCAACCTCTTTGGAAGGAAACTTGATCTAGCAATTCCAAATCTAAATATGTATGCTACCCATCCATTCAAATACAGGCATGATGTCCAACAGACAAAAGTATTCTTTCCAGCGTTGTTCATAAAGGAAAAGACTAGGAACGAACCTCACGGCCGTAACTGGGGACTAGTTACATCAACTATACTACACAGCAAAATAGGATTGTTTTGATGCTATCATCTACGTGTGTGCAACAGTGAGCTGAAAGAAAAAAAAGCTACAAAAGAATGTATATAATGTGCATAAATATCTAACATTTGTGAAAAAAGACGGTGCTGCATATATGTATATTTATTCGTTGCCATCAAGTCCAATCCGATTCATAGCAACCCCAAAGGACAGAGTAGAACCACCCCACAGAGTTTCCAAGGAGCAGCTGGTGGATTCCAAATGCAGGCTTTTTGGTTACCAGCCAAATGTTTAACCACTGTGTCACCAGGGCCTCATATATATGTATAGGCATAGGTGTAAGGAAAAGAGGAAGACCCTTAATGAGGTGGATTGACACAGTGGCTGCAACAATGAGCTCAAGCATAACGATGATTGTTAAGGGGATGGCTCAGGACGGGGCAGTGTTTTATTCTGTTGTGCATAGGGTCGCTATGAGTCAGAACCCACTTGAAGGCACCTAACAACAACAACAAAGGTATAAGTATAGGTATAGGTATAGGACTGAGGTGTGCCCCACCCAAGCCATGGTGTTTTCAGTCATGTCATATGCATGTAGAAGCTGAACAATGAATAAGGAAGACCTAAGAAGAATTGACGCCTTTGAATTATGATACTAGGGAGTAATATTGAATATACCATGGACTGCCAGAACAAATCCATCTTGGAAGAAGTACAGCCAGGATGCTCCTTAGAAGCAAGAAAGGCAAGACTTCATGTCACATAGTTTGGACATGTTATCAGGAGGGACCAGTCCGTGGAGAAGGACATCATGCTTAGTAAAGTACAGGGTCAGTTAAAAAGAGGAAGACCCTCAACGAGATGGATTGACTCAGTGGCTGCAACAATGGGCTCAAACAAACATACCAACAATCTTGAGGATGGTACTGGACTGGGCAGTGTTTTATTCTGTTGCACACAGGGTCACTATGAGTCAGAACTGACTCAATGGCACCTAACAACAGCAACAACATGTATATATATGTATGTGTGTATGTTGTAAATGGCAACTTCATGTACAAATGAATGAAACAATGCCCAGTCCTGCGCCATCTTGGTGATCATCAGTATGCTCGAGTTCATTGTTACAGCCACTGTGTATTTTTGTATCAGACAGCATTCTGTTGTGATCCATAGGATTTTCTTTGGCTCTTTTTCAGAAGCAGACCATCAGGCCTTTCTTCCTGGTCTGTCGGAGTCTGCAAGCTCCACCCAAACCTGTCCACCATGGATGACCGTGCTGGTATTTGAAATATCAGTGGCATAGCTTCGAGCATCACAGCAGCATGCCAGCCACCACAGTAAGACAGACAGATGGGTGGTGCATATGTATACATACATATCCACAAAAATATACACCTACAAACACGTATACACACAATAAGAATGTATGAAGAATATGAAAATGGTTCTTGGTACAAGACAGAGTTTTATTTTTCATTGCATATCTCTTTTTCCTTTTGAGTCCCCCACCCCCATGCAGGTGTATTGCTTTTCTTTTTCTAATTAAAAAGCAAGTATAAAAAATTAAAGCCAAACATTTATATAAAAGACATTCAAGTCACCGTACTTCTATTATTATTCTCTTTTACACCTTTTTACTCAAAGTCACTCTGTTCTGAGAGCCAAACGAAAGCTGAAAACTTCTGAGTTTTTTCTTTTCTTTTTTTTTTCACAAATAAATACAGATTAGGTACTGGGCTATAAACTAAAATTAATCCAGTTTTCTCCTGAGTGCATTCATAATTTAAGATTTCTGCGACAAATCGGAAGATGTACTGGGAATTTCCTGAGCCTTAGGCTCACGTCCAGGGCTATCATTTACTGTTGTGCATTGGATGTGCTGACATCTAGATCAACAATAAGAGGAGTGCCTTTGGTGAGAATGCTAGTTAAGCTACCCTTTCCTGACGTTCTCGTTTATCTCTTTCTGTTCCCATTGATGATCTATTTTTGCTTTATCTTTCCCATCCCATGATCATCTCCAAGAGTGTAGCGCCATAGCCAGCCTGTTGTCCTTGTTGTCATCAGTCGCTGTCAAGTGGATTCCAACTCGTGGAGACCCCATGTGTACAGAATAGAGCTGAGCTGCTCCATAGAGTTTTCAAGGCTGTGACCTTTTGGGAGCAGATCCCCAGACCTGCTTCCAAGACACCTCTGAGTGGGCCTGAATAGCCAACCTTTGGGCTAATAGTTGATCGCTGAGTTGTTTTCACAACCCAGGGACTCCTATAGTCAATCTCCACCTAGTACTTTTGGGTATGAAATACGTAATAAACATTTGCGTAATGATTAAAAAGTAAATACATAAAACAGTATTCTTGGTGATAACGATCGTTGTTGTTAGTTGCCGTTGAGTTGGCTCCAATTCATAGTGACCCCACGCAGAACATAGTGAAATGCAGCCTTGTCCGGTGTTATATCACGACCACTGGTATGTTTGAGGTCATTGTTATAGCCACTGTGTATTTTGAGTGCCTTCCAATCTAGGGGGTTCATCTTCCAGCACTATATCAAACTATATTCTGTTGTGATCGTTAAGATTTTCACTGGCTGGTTTTTGCTAGCAGGTCACCAGTTCTTCTTTCCTAGTCTGTCCTAGTCTGGAAGTGTTGTTGAAATCTGTCTACCACGGGTGACCCTGCCTGTATTTGAAATACTTGCTGGCATAGCTTCAAGCATCACAACAATACTCAAACCACCAAAGTAAGACGAACTGACAGACGGGTGGTGGAATAACGATTCCTATTAAAAACCCACTGCCATTGAGTCGATTCCAACTTATAGTGACCCTATAGACAGAGTAGACCTGCCACCATAGGGTTTCCAAGGAGTGGCTGGTAGATTTGAGTTGCCGACCTTTTGGTTAGCAGCCATAGCTTGCTGCGTAGCTCTTAACCACTGCACCACCAGGGCTCTGGAATAAAGATTAGCAAAAGCTAAATAAAACTCAGCACTAGTTTGCAGGATTTTAGTAATCCAGAAAAAGATCATCTCTGTCCCCTTTGGGTTCTGTGAAGACAGGCACTATAGAAATACAAAATAGTATTACCTCTGTTACTACAGCACCAAGCTGTCAAACAGGCATCTCCACCATGCTCCTTGGGTACTAGAGGGTCACTTACAAGCAGCCACTTCCTGCCTGCCCTCCCCCTCCAAATACAGAGCCTTATGTCATAGCATTAAATGTCTGTGTGTTTTTAATACACTGACTCCATAAAGAGACTCTGCTGATTGGGAAATTATAGAATTAAACTGCCACGCATGTCACTGGCATCTACATGAACTGCAGGCATGTGTGTGGGCTTTTTGGCGATGACATTTTCTGTGTAATTGTTTTTAGAGTTCAGCAGCACTTGTTGGCTATGCCAAGTGAGTGACAAATAGAAAGGTTGAAAATGCAGCTTAGTCGGGGATGAGGATGGATTAGGGTCTGTGACAGGTCCATGTGTCTTCTGTTTAGGTCAGCTGTCACCAGCATAGTTCAGGTCACCTATTTCCCCTATGTTTGGGTGATGGACAGTGGATGTCAGCTCATCCACGTGTGGTTGGATGACGAAGAAGGGAGAAGAGATTCAGACAAACCTTGGATGAGGGAGCAGAGTGGAACATCCTGGTATTGTCTACCAGATAGACATGGTGGATAAGTTTGGAGAAATCCATAGGCTCATGAGGGCATTCAGGGTTAGGGAACTGGATTCTTCTTTTTTGTCCCTTTTGGTTTTGTTCTTATGGTTTTTTGTCATCAGAGACTTTTAAGAGTAACACAGCAGTGGTTCTCAGGAAACTACCCTTGCGGTATGAGGCAGTGGTGATTCAGCAGTAAAACTGTCCCTCTTCCATGTGGGAGACTCTGGTTTGATTCCCGGCTAATGCATCTCACTCACAGCTACCACTGGTCTGTCAGTGGAGGCTTGTGTGTTGCTAGGGGGCTGAACAGGTTTCAGCAGACTTTCTAGACTAAGACAGACTAGGAAAAAAGGGCTAGAAATTCACTTTTGAAAATCAGCCAATGAGAAGCCTAATGATCACAAGGGTGTGATCCATGACTCATCATGAGGATGGCACAGGACCACAGGGACAGTATCATTCCTTTGTGCATGGAGTTGCCATGAGTCAGGTGTAATAGAGGTCCCACTATAGCTTTTTCAACATGAATTCAATTAGCAGCCTAATCAGTCTTCAAAACCAAATTTGTTCTCACTTGAATTGAAGATATTTCTAATAAAACCAAAAAACCCAAACCGGTTGCCATCGAGTCTTTTCCAACTCATAGTGACCGTATAGGACGGAGTAGAACTGCCCTGTAGGGTTTCCAAGGAGCAGTTGCTGGATTTGAACGGCCCACCTTTTGGTTATTACCCATAGCTCTTAACTACTACGCTACCAGGGCTCCATAATTCTAACAGGCAGCAACAAAATCTGTTTTATAAGAATCTCCAACCCATAAGTTTCCCACTCTCAGGTTGGTTGTTGCTGTTACTGCAACATGAGTTGATTCCATTTCATGTTGACCGGAAATGAACAGAGTGAAACTGCCCCACCGGGTTTCCTAGGCTGTAATCTTGACTTGGTAGTTTGTGATTAATTACCTGCTCAGAGCAAATTGGGTAATCTCATTTATATTAATTCAGCAAGAGGAAAAAACAGAAATTCTAGAGTTTTGTCTGTGTCTTTGCTAGGGGACTAGGATAGTATGCTTAAGCATTTTGATAGATTTGAGGGGTAAAATCAAAGGTCATTGTCTTAGGCTGGTTTCTTTGGAGAAGCAAAAGCCATCACTGTCCATATACATGCAGAAAGAGATTTATGTCAAGGAAATGGTTCCTGCGGTTGTAGAGGCTAGAAAGTTCCAAGTCTGTGGGTCAAACTGGAGGATTCTCCTGACTCATATAGTTGCAGATGCTGGTGAAGCCAAGATCAGCAGGTCAGACAGCAGGCCTCTGGCTCACAAGCTGTGAAGATCAACGAATCCCAAGATGGGCAGGTAAGCTGCTGGTTCAAGTCCCCAGAATCAGAGGTCAGATGAAGAGGAGCCAGCTGCAGGATCCAGAGTGAGCAAATGCCAGGGAGCCTTGCCAGAAAGTCTGTCTATATTGGATGCAGGCCACATGCCCAAGAAAACTCTCTTTCAACTGTTGGACACTCACAGCACATCCTATCATGGAGGTGATCACATTATATCAGCTCTCATCATGGAGGTGATTACATCATCTCACGACTGCCAAACGACATCATAACTGCCAAACCACCGAGAATCATGGCTCAGCCAAGTTGATACACAACTTTAATCATCACAGTCAATGCACATCGTTTCAATATTTTCATAGAGAAAAACTTACATCATTTGTGCCAATGAAAGATAAATCACTGGAGTGTGAAATCCTTAACACATTTAAATCCTCAAATTTTTTCTCCATGTGAAAAATGTCTCTTAAATTTATAAAATTATTCTAAAAAATCCTGGCCATACTTCTTCAGGAATTTTTTTTTTCACCCTCTGAGACTTTAATGCAAAAAACCAAACCCATTGCCATGGAGTTAATCCTGACTCATGGCGACCCCAAGTGTTATACAGTAGAATTGATCCACAGTATTTTCTATGCTGTAGTCTTCATGGAAGCAGACTTCCTGGCCTTTCTTCTGAGATGCTTCCGGGTGGGTTCAAATCACAAACTTCAGCTTAAAAGTCAAGCACAGTAATTGTTTTTGCCAACTAGGGACTTCCCGAGCCTTTATGAATGGGTTATTAACTAGAAGAATAAAGAAGGAGCATAGAGTGATGTCTTGGTTACGTAGTGCTGCTATAAGAGAAATACCACAAGTGGATGGATTTATCAAACAGAAAATCATTGTCTGACAGCTTGGTAGGCTAGAAGTCCAACCTCAGGGCACCAGCTCCAGGGGAAGCCTTTTCTCTCTGTCGGCTTTGGAAGAAGGTCCTTGTCATCAATCTTCCCCTGATCTAGGAGCTTCTCAGTGTGGGGACCTTGGGTCCAAATGATGCTTGTTCTTCTCCTAGCTCTTTTTTTCTTGGTGGTCTGGGGTCTCTGTGTCTGTCTTATCTCTGTTTTATCTCTCAGAAGAGATTGGCTTATGACACAGTCTAATCTTGTAGATCTCATTAACATAACTGCCGCTGATCCACGTCATTAACACCATAGTGACAGGATTTACATACAGGAAAGTCATGATGACAAAACAGTGGACAGTCACCCGATACTGGGAATCATGGCCTAGCCAAATTGATACACTATTTTTGAAGCACACAATTCAATCCATGACATGTGCTTTCATAAACCATATGATCATCCCCCAAATCAGAAATCATACACTCACACACCTCCACACCCTATATATATGAAAATCTACATAGTATGTATATCCATGAATACCATATTTTTATGCAAACAATGCATGCCTCTTGCTCTTGTTGTCTGGCTGAGCCTTCCCCCGTGATGTTTTTCATAAGCATGCTATGCTAATTTTTTTATACCAACATATGGAGGACGATCAACATGGCAGCCATTATGAGAGTGCCTTTCACGGGGAGAACACAGCTGGAAAACAAACGCAGAAGGTGCGTCATTTGTGGAAACAAACAGTTATATGTTAAAATTTTGCACTCCTTTATGTATTTTCTGTATTTACATGTGTAAATATGTTTATATCAATGTGATAGTTAAAATTGAAAGGTTTTGTGTAAGTTCTTCTAAGATAAAATGCAATGTACTTATCCAATGTGTACTTTTTATACAAATTGGAGTTAATATAAATTTTCCTAATAACGTTTCAAAATTTCAATAAGCTATGCATTACTGAGTGGATTAAAGGTTGTTCCAAAAGTATAACCACCATCTTGGTACTTTTCAGGTGAATTGTGAATTAGTGGAGACATTTTATAGCAAACACATTAAACATTACAAATTTTTGTGAACAAGTAATAAACACGTTATGGTGTTTTACTGGATTTTTATAAAATACAGGGACCATTATATTTGAAAATATCAGACCAAAAAAAAAAAATTCTAAGCAGTTAAAAAATTTCTGAGAGCCTTCAGGATACTTAGAAGCCAAAAGTTTTGTTACAATCCAGTCTTTCCATGAGCAGTCACCTTTATTCTTGCATGAGAAACAATCCTATTTTCAGTGGAGTCTTCAACTGAAAAATTTTTTTTTGGTCTCTTTGAGTAGGTCATTTGTATTGGTGATGTGTTGCCTAACATGTGGTACAGTTATGTGTTACCTCAGATAACTTCTACATCAAGTTTGCAATCTTGGCTTTTAAATGATCAGTTTAGGCTATTGGAGGACAAGGAAGATGAGAAAATGCTTCTTTGAATGTAAATCAGGCCAGTCTTCAGAGTGTAACCACAATGATTCAGAGTTTTTCATTACCAGCCTTCTAATTTGTGCTCAGAGACCCTGGGCTAGGCTGCTCAACACAAAGTTAGAGGTTCAAAGCCACCCAGAGGCACCTTGGAAGAAAGGCCTGGCCATCCACTTCTGAAAAATCAACCATTGAAAACCCAGTGGAGCACAGTTCTACTCTGACACACATGGGGTCACCAAGAGTCGCAGTCAACTCAGCAGCACTTGGTTTACGGGAGGCTCTAGAAGGGAAGGACTTTGCAGTTCGACTCAATCAGATCATTTCAGAAGTGGCAAAGCTCACTCTTGAACAGAGAGCCAAGTCAGATGCAAAGGAATATGAACAGAATGTTCCACTCTAGTCTGGAAGTTGGAGCTGTCCAGTTGGAGACAAGTCTCAGGAAGACCCTGGGTCAAATCAGCTAAAGCTGTGCTGTCTAAACAAGGGAGAATGAACAATCGGATTGAATCCGCAGACAGCAAAAGCAAAATAACACACAGCCTACGCATGGGAGCGGGTATTTCCAGACTCTCCCTTGGTTCACTTGGAGTGGGAGAGAAGCTATTGGATCTCTTCGTCTCTTCCCTTTCACATGGAATGAGACTCAGTAAGGTTGTATTCTCAATCTAGGATAAGAAAGTAAATTCCTCATTGGTTTCCCCTTTCCTTCATTTTAAAATAAACTGGCTTCAATTGTTGCTCTTGTAGGTTGCCATCAAGTCAATTTTGATTCATAGTGGCTCCATGTGACAGAGGAAAACCATCCTATAGGGTTTTCTAGGCTGTAATCCTTACAGAGGCGGAACACTGGGTCTTTTCTCCAGTGGAGGCACTGAGTGGGTTTGAAATGCCAACCTTTTAGTTAGCAGCACAGCACTTAATCATTGTGCCACCAGGGCACCTTAGTATTAATTAAACTACATAAATAAACTAAGGTTCTCTAAACGTCTCCTGGTTCCAAGCTCCAAATAGCATCTGTTCATTCAAGACAGATACTTTGGTTTTGGAAAATGTCTAAGTTATGCCATGCTTACTGTAGAGAACAAAGGTCTTGTGCTTCATCTTGCTGAGATTCATCGACTGCTGTACATCTCTTTGGGGGAGCAATACCACCTCTTTGATAACCCACTGCCGTCAAGTCAATTCCGACTCATAGCGACTCTGTAGGACAGAGCAGAACTTCCCCATAGAGTTTCCAAGGAGCACCTGGATTCAAACTGCCAGCCTTTTGGTGAGCAGACATAGCTCTTAACCACTATGCCACCAGGGTTTCCCCACTTTGATAATGTCTGTCGTTATCAAGTTAAAACCGAAGCAGGCTGTGTGAGATGTCGTTACTGAATATGGACAGCTATGACCTAATGCCTAGAAAGCAACAGCAAGCACAACAAAAATAATAGCTAACGGCTATTGAAATCATCTGGCTAATGGGCCTTGAATTTTACCTCTGAGGACATTCTGTTAAAGGTCTAATTAATTACCATATTTTATGCAAATAATGCACACCTTCTATGTTTTTTGGGCCAACTGCACCCTCCTCCTGAGAGGTATTTCCTTAAGAGTGCTATGCTAATTTTTTACAGCAACATGTAAAAAAAAATTGGCATAGTGGTACTTATGAAAATACCTCAGAGGCAGAGGGCACAGCTGCCAAACAAACATACAAGGCTCACGTTATTTGCATAAAATTCAGTAAATGAAAAACCTGGGGTCCATAAATGTTTGGATTCTTACCAGAACTACTCAGTCAATACAGCTGGGGACACAATCCAGCCCATCATTTTACCAACCCACCATTGACTTTTGGTATTCTACACCCACCTATAGTGTCCATCCCTGGAGGATGGCATTGTGATGAAATGGAAGGAAAAGGGGGGAGTGGGCCTTGGTTTGCTAGTGCTGCCATAACAGAAATAACACATGGGGTGGCTTTAAAGAACAGAAGTTTATTTTCTCACAGTTCGGGAGGCTAAAAGCCCAAATCAGGGTCTTGGCCATGTTGATTCCTTTCTTGTTGACAACCCCGGCATTTTTTTTTGGTTCCTTGCTGTTCTTTGGGATTCTTTGGCTTGTAGCTGATCCTCACATGGTGTCTGTTTTCCCCCTGTGTGTGTGTCTTTCTTTATTTTGCCTTTGTCTTTATAACTCAGAAGTGATTAGGTTTAGGACCCACCCTGTTATCCTATGACCTCATTAACATAAGAAAGGAATATGCTATTTCCAAACAGAATCCTATCCACATGTCCAGGAGCCAGGCTTTAAACAGATATTTTTTGGGAGGACATAATCCAATCCATAACTAAGTATTCAAAAAAAGACAGAACTATGTAGACAGCACCTTTCTTTCCAAATGCCAATTTCTGACTTTATAGATGTATCACAAAGACAAACTTTGGTACAATGCTTAAAAATCACTCACAAATTCCAAAACATAGGTGTTTAGCAATATTTCATTCTGTTCTTCTCCCTTTTTCTTGCTTCCCACAGTCCACTTCCCAAGCCCCCCTGCATTGTAGAAAGAAAATACCACATATATTTAATGAGCACGTCATTTCTTTTTTCACTCCCTTGGCTTTATTTTTTACTGATAGAGAAGATTGGAGTGCAATTTATGTATATTCATCAGTAGTCACTCCACCTCCACGGGTGTCCATTAAGGTAAAATGAATGCCGTGTAAATTAATTAAATCCAAGCCAATGCTGTGTATTTTCATTTGACATGAGTGCTTTAAGGGGCTTTGACTGATACATCATTAAATGAATTAGGTTTGAGGTTAAATTAGTTATTGAGCCTCCTCCAGGCTGATACCCTGTATTTTGCATATATAGCTGGACAGGTTGACCAGCCGCCCTGAATAAATCAAGCTGTTACACCAGGGCTGGTCTGGTACTTTGAGCATCTAGAGACTCTTAGCCACAGAGAAGGTTGAAATGCTCATTTAAAAATAAATGCAAATAAATTAATTTCCATGACAAAGGAATTGCACTAACAGCTAAAGTAAACATATGGCTGCAGAACTGTGTGACCAGGGAGTGTCTTGCCTTTTGAACATTTGGGTCTGTACTTTATGTACTTATCTAGGACCCACTTCAGCAGCGCAGGTTCAAATAATCCCCTTTGAGTAAAACATTTTATTTTAACGATGTGCTATGCACTGTGCAAAGGTTAAGCACTCGACTGCTAACTAAAAGGTTAGCAGTGTGATCTTCCCCAGCAGCTCTGTAGGAGAAAAGATCTGAGAATCTATGTCTGTAAAAGATTATAGCCTGGCAAACACTGTGGGGATAGTTCTTATTCTGTCACACAAGGCTACTATGAGTCAGAATCCGTGCTACCCAAGGATAACAACATGCGTTGTGCATTAAATTCAAGCCAATGATGCAGATCTTGAAATGCAATTAGCTTGGGTGGCTATCGCAACTTAGATGGAAAGATTTACTAGGAAATGGGGCTCTGCCATGTTGTAGGCTACAGTATAAGGATGATTCATGTGAAGTGTCTTAGTCACCTAGCACTGTTGTAACAGAAACACCACAAGTGGATGGCTTTGAAAAAAAGAAGTTTATTCTCTCACAGTCTAGTAGGCTACAAGTCCAAATTCAGGGCACTAGCTTCAAGGGAAGGCCTTCTCCCTCTGTTGGCTCTGGGCAAAAGTCTTTGTCATCAATCTTTCCCAGGTCTAGCAGCTTCTCAGCACAGGAACCCTGGGTCCTGAAGACGTGCTCTTGTTCTAGCTCTTGTTTTTGGTGGTAAGTGGTCCTCATGTCTCTCTGTAGCTTCTCTCTTTTATAACTCAGAAGAGATTGGCTCAAGACACAACCCAATCCTGTAGATTGAGTCCTGCCTCATTAACATAACTGCCACTTATCCCACCTCATTGACATCATAGAGGTAGGATTGACAACACATACGAAAATCACATTAGATGAGAAAATGGTGGACAATCACACAATAATGGGGAATCACACCCTAGCCAAGTTGACACATATTCTATCCATGACAACATGCTACACTTCTGAGATGTGACGGCTTGTTTATTACTGCACCATCTCCTGTCCTAGCCTGACTAACACAAACCAGTCCTGGCACCTGGTAACTGCCTTCCATTGTTAACAGTTATAACTTGCTGCTTCTGGCTTGGGGTCACCTCTGGTGGCACAGTGGTTAATTGTTTGGCTGCTAACCAAAAGTTCAGCTGTTTGAAACCACCAGCCACCAAACAGGAGAAAGATGTGGCAGTCCACTTCTGTAACTGTTACAGTCTTGGAACCTCTATGGGGCAGTTCTACTCTGTCCTACAGGGTTGATTTCTTTGTTTGTCACCTGGCATCCTTATTGTAGAAATGAGGTTCAGTGTGGCCTAAAGCTTGGGTCTGGTAAGGGCTGCTGATCTGGGCAAATGCCTTTGTTTTACCTAATCTTAGAGTAAAGTTTTAAAAAAGCAAAGATGTCACTTTGATGAGTAAGGTGTGCCTGACCCAAGCCATGGTCTTTTCAATGGCCTCATATGTGTGTGAACACTGGACAATGAAAAAGGAAGATAGAAGAAGAACCAGTGCATTTGTATGTCGTGTTGATGAAGAATATAAAACATACCGTGGACTGCCAGATGAACGAACAAATCAGTCTTAGAAAGAAATACAACCAGCCTGCTCCTTGGAAGTGAGATGGAGAGACTTCAGCTCACTTACTTTGGGCACGTCATCAGGAAAGTCCAGTCTCTGGAAAAGAACATCCTGGTTGGTAAAGTGCAGGGTTGGCTAAAAAGAGGGAGCCCCTCCATGAGATGGAGTAACACAGTAGCCTTCACATTGGACTCCAACATACCAGTGATGATGAAGGTGGCACAGGAATGGGCAGCGTTTCATTCTGTCATACGTGGGGTCACCATGAGTCGGAGCCACCTCAGCAGCAACTAACAACAAAGACAACAGAATCACGTTATTGCCACCTAATGAAACTTTCACTTAATGTTCAGCTAGATACATGGAAAGTGACAAGACAGCTTAGTCAGCTCAGTTAGTGATATCACAATCTCAGTAGGAACTCGGGGGCCCTGAGACACCCCCACTTCCCTTGCCCAAAGAGCATGCAGGGACTACCTCTGGACAGCTGTATTTCCTGTTCCTTTCCCAGGAGTCAAAGTTTATACCCTTAGACCCATTTGTTAGTGTTCCCCCTCCACCACCCCTTGTCTTGCTGTAATGAGCTTATCCTCATTGGGGCTCATCTCACTTCCATCAACATCACATTTTCAGCCATAAAAAACCCCATTCTGAGTCGATTCTGACTCATACTGACCCTGTAGGACAGAGTAAAACTGCCCCATAGGGTTTCCAAGGAGTGGCTGGATTTGAACCACTGACCTTTTGGTTGGCAGCTTAACCACTGTGCCACCAGGGCTTCCCCTTTTGCCCTACAACCCTGCTTCTCAGGGTTTGCATATGAGGTTCCCTAGCAAGCAAACATTCTCACCTTCTCCCTGAGACAGCTCTCCTCCTCCCCTTCCTCCTTCCTATAACTGACGTTCACCCTGAACTTGTGTGGATGTCTCTCTCTTGCCTGTGTCCAGTGTGAACATCCTTTGCAAGCTTCCACAGATGCTCCCTGCCCTTAGGTCTACGACAGCTTCGCCCCACATTGTTGTAGCAGATGGATTATTTTCCTGTTCATCCTTGTCTTAGTATTCCTGTGCTGTACCACAGGTGGGAGGATTTAACAAACAGAAATTTGTGTTCTCACAGTTGGGGAGGCTAGAAGCCCAAATTCAGGGCATTGCCTCTAGGAGAAGGCTGTCTCTCTGTTGGTGCTGGGAAGGTCCTTGTCTCTTTCAGTTTCTGTATCTGGTTCCTTGGGGATCTCCATGTGACATCTGTCTTTCCTCATCTGTGCTTGCTTGTTGGTGTACCACATCTGCTCTTTTTAAGAGTGATTGGTTCAAGACACACCCTACACTGATATGACCTTGTTCACATAACAAAGTGATTGCTTTAAGACACACCCTACACTGATATGACCTTGTTCACGTAACAAAGAAAACCCTATCTTCAGGTGGGATTTCATGTACATGCATAGGGGTTAGAATTCACAACACATACTTCTGGGGGAATGATTCCATCCATAACAATCCTATTGGCCTTTTGCTCCTCCTGCACCAGAATAAGCCCCGGCACCCATCTGTCACTTTGTCACACTGGCGTGGCTTGTGGGTTGCTGTGATGCTGGAAGCTTTGTCACCAGTAATTCAAATACCAACAGGGTTGCCCATGGTGGAAAGGTTTCAGTGGAGCGCCCAGACCAAGAAATACTAGGACGACAGGCGTGGCGATCTACTTCTGAAAATCAGGCAATGAAAACCTTATGGATCGCAGCAGAATATTGTGCAACTCATTTGCTTTGGGCACGCCATCAGGAAGCGTCAGTTGCTGGAGGAGGACATCATGTGTGGTGAAGCAGAGGACCAGCCAGGGCAAGGGGGACCCTCAGTGAGATGGACTGGCACAGTAGCCACAATGATGGCCTCCAACATGCCAGCAATCATGAAGATGACGCAGGACTGGGCAAAGTCTCCTTCTGTTGTCATGGAGCCACCATGAGTCTGAAGGGACGGCATGGCAGCTGATAACAGAACGAGAACAGTATTGTGATCATTATCCTGGCTTCATAATACAACTAATGAATTAATAAAGATTTCTTATGCGCCACCTTTAAAAAAGTAGAGGTATCTTTTTCACTGGATGAAACGATGTTCTATTTCTGTCTTTTTGTCATATTCTAAGTTGGCTTGTAAAAAAGAAGACAAAGAAGAACTAAGACTGATGTTGGGACTTAGCTTTCATTTCTCCTCCTTAATTACATTATCTTTAACAACTAAAGGCCATATAAACCTGGAAAGGGTAGAAAGACAATTAGCAAATTCAGTAGCTCTTTGCTTCTGTTTTTGGTCTTAAGAATAATTAGTTGCCTTAGATAAAGACTTCTGCTAGGCTTAATGCCGTCTGCGTGGATGCAGCCTGTATTTCACAAGCGTGTTTCCAAAAGCATATCAGAGTGTCAAGCCTTGTAAATGGGTTAATGACATCTCCCACCAAGCAAAGTCCTTGTTGGTGCCTCTAGACATGAGGACAGGAGTAGAAATGGAAACACATCTCCTGAATTGGCCGGCGTTTGAATATTTGCATGGCTGGTCTGAAGTATCCAATCTCGCCATGGGGGCAGGAGACAACTTGCCTAATGATATCACAACCTCTTTGTCGTGTAGACATTTTCAATGATTTATCATGGCCTGATAATATTTGCAAAACTCAGTGATAATTGCTGGAGTCAAATGCATATTTGAGGATGAATTGA
Organism: Elephas maximus indicus; assembly: GCF_024166365.1. Lineage (NCBI taxonomy): Eukaryota > Metazoa > Chordata > Mammalia > Proboscidea > Elephantidae > Elephas > Elephas maximus. The sequence goes on along the minus strand of NW_026060237.1, from coordinate 3,639,748 downwards.
AGGAAGTGATTAACTCACTAAGCACATATTTGCCTTTGCAAGTATTGCATACAAAAAGGGCTCTACCGTAGTAGGGCTTTTGGAATAGAAAATGGAATATGACTATATAGTTAAGAAAACAAATGCGCAGATATATTGGAAGGTAAAACAGGAAATGTGCTCTTTGAGATAAATAGCATACTCCTGGATTTTAGAGAAGATGGAAAACCGGAGATATTTTCATGGAAGTAAGAAGTGACATTTGGGTGACAGAAATAGTTACGCACGTAGGTCCTATCTGAAAGGCTGGAAGTTTAAGCCCACCCAGAGGTGCCTTGGAAGGACATCCTGGAAATCTGCTCCCAAAAAATCATCCATTGAAAACCCTATGGAGCACAGTTCTCCTCTGACACACACAGAGGCACCCTGGAAGAAAGTCCTGGCAATCTGCTTCCAAAAAATCACCCATTGAGAACCCTATGAAGCACAGTTCTCCTCTGACACACATGGAAGCACCATGAGTCGGAGCCAGCTGGATAGGAATCAGCAACAGCAACATGCTTCATAACCAGAGAATGGAACAGAAATGTACAAAAGAGAGGATCCTCTGCGTGGTGCCAATGGTTAAGCTGTTGGTTACTTACCCAAAAGGCTGGAGGTTTGAGTCCACTGGAGACCCCTCAGAAGAAAGGCCTGGCAATCTAATTCCAAAAAAATCCATGATTGAAAACCCTGTGGAACACAGTTCTCCTCTGACACACATGGGGTCCCCCTGAGTCAGAATCAACTTGACAGCAACTGGTTTGCATTGTCAGTTCTGCAAAATAGAGGGACATTTGGGTACACTAACATCTGTGTGTTTTTTCTCTTTTTGTGGGAGGAGAGGGTGAGGAGTTAGAGAAATTCACCTGGTTGAATCTTAAACTAAAGCACTTTGTGAAGAAGGCAGAAAGCAAGACTGGGGATTTTCTCATTGACAGGTTGTTTTAATATCCATCTCATTTCTGTGACTAGGTGATATCTGTTTTTACCATACCAGCCTTGGCTCCTTGGGAAATCATTGTTTTTCTGCACGGTGGCTCTTCTCTTAACATGAATTCATACTTGAGCTGTCTCAGTGCTTTAAGATTTACCTTCAAATAAAAGCCATTTAGCAATCACAAGCAGCCGTGGCCCAGCTGACCTCCGATCAACTTCCCAGAACATACATCTGAGTAGTAAAGTCTGACTTTGATATTCTGAATGATTTAAAAAATAACCCTTTTGAACGAGAAAATGCTAAACAGTGTTATTCCAGGGAGAATCTAGGCTTGGTGACACTGCCATCTATTTCTGTAAAATGCAGGATGAAAATGCAAGTTTTTTTTTTTTTTTTTCAAACATAAACACAGACCATTCTCTTCCAAAGCAGACCTCAAAACACTTTCAGATGAGAGGAGGAACCTGTCCTTGGCAGGAGAGTCTAGATGATCTAGAAGCAACTGCAAACAAGGGTAGTTACAAAAAACACCTGCCTGAATTTCACACAAAAGTGGTGCTTTTGGGAAAATAGGTATCTTGCCTCTGACCATTGCCAGAACTTTTTAAAATGGAAGAGTTTATACCGCCTCCTTAGGCATGAGACCAGAAGAACAGGATGGTGCCTGGCTACCATTACTGAATGTTTGGATCAGAAAATAAACAGATAAATCCTGATCTAAAGGGGAAAAAATGTGAAACAGCATTTCAAGTTCTTACTGGACCTATTGAGACTGGAGGAACCCCTGAATCTATCACTCTAAGAAAATCATCATACCATGAACCGAAATTATCGCTGCAGTTTAAACTAAATAGCTGCCTAGATAAATTAGTAAAGAATGTCCGTCATGAAAATTGTGCTCTTTTAAAGAATTACCTATATGAAATCCAAAGGAGCCTGGTGGCACAATGGTCAAAGTGGTCAGCTGTGAACCTAAAGTTTGGAGGTTCAAGCCCACCAGCTGCTCTTCGGGAAAAAGATATGGCAGGACTTCTGTAAACATTACACCTTGGAGATGCTGTGTGAAAGTTCTACTCTGTCCTATAGGAATACACTCAATGGCAGTGCACTTGTTTGTTTCTTTTTATATGAGGTCAAATTGTCAATAAACTCTAAAGCATAGATGAGAAGTTTATGGGGCAGTGAACCTAAGTCAGTGCTGATGAAACAACCTAGGTGAAAATAAGAACGATGATACACCGTGAAGAATGCAACCAACTTTGTTGAGTTGTGCACGTAGAAATTGATGGATGGGTATATGTTCTGCTATGTATGTTTTCACCAAACTTAAAATTAAAAAATGAAAAGTGAGATCGGGATCTTAAAACCTTGCTAGTGGCCACCTATGATACACCTATTGGTCTCTACTTGTCCAAAGCAAAAAAAAAAAAAAAAAAAAAACTGCCACTAATCCACTTCATTACATCATAGTGATAGGATTTACAGCACATAGGGGAATCACATCAGATGACAAAATCATAGACAATCACACAATACTTCAGAAATGGATTATCCAATAAGCAAGGTAAACATGTGCTTAGGGCATCAACGAAACAGGGGCACCAGTTGTCCAAAGCAGAGACCCACAGATGCCAAGCAGACAGGATGCAAGGAAAATCGAGCACCACAGTGGAAGGGGACTGGCAGGGCACTAAATGAAATTGATACTGCCTCCAGTGTGTGAGAATGTGATGGCCAGAAGTAAAGCCCATGCAGGGTCATGAAGGCGCCCACAACCAAAGTGGTTTAAACTATGAGGTACCTACCACTTCTACACTTTTGTTGACTGCTCGGTTCACTCCAGTGTAATTGAAACTCCTTATCTCTGCAGGTCTCTTGGGACAATCTACTGTTTCATTCTAATACACAAGAGGTGAGGGTGGGGTGTCAAGTCTAGCTCTGCTACATTCACCCCATATGCAACTGAATTCAACATAAGCCGTTCCTGGGCATGGATGGATTATGTTACAGATAACAGATCTTTGATCCATTTTGAGAGAACCATCTTGTACATCCATGTCTGCTGATCCAGTAACTCCAGCCAGGAGGGCCAGCAATGCTCTTTGCCATGATACAAACGCAGGGTGTACCCATGTGTGAGTCTGGCTAAATAACCAATGGGAACTGCAGTACCACATGATGCACAAAAGTGAGAGAACTCAAGTAAGTGGACCATTGCAATGAATTCAATCAAGTTACTTTTTAATTGCATAACATTTATGTATAAACTTATGTCCTAAGTTTTGGAAACAATAATATTCATAACTTTAAAATATGTTTGGCATACACACGGATGCAATCTAGCATACATTTAATATAATACCAACATGGGAAATAATTTAATATAATGGTAACATAGCAAAAGTGAAAAAATACTGGAAATATTAAAATTTATCTAACAAGGAAAATTTTATATATCGAGTGAGTTTAGTTTTTTATTGTCTGTTGCACAGGACACAGTGCTTGATATTACTCTATATATGCTAATAATTGTGGTATTAGAACCATTCCTTTGAGTTGATCCTGATTCATACCTACCCTACAGGACAGAGTGGAACTGCCCTGTAGGGTTTCCAAGGAGCAGCTGGTGGATTTGAACTGCTGACCTTCTCGTTATCAGCTGAGCTCTTAACCACTGCACCACCAGGGCTCCACTAGGCTCATTAAAAGGATGCAAAATGCATTATTTTATTTACCGTACAAAGTATGCTTCTGTTTTGCAACAATGAGTGTGTTTCTAAATTTGTCTTCCAAGAAAGCAACAAAGGGTAGTTATCAGAACTTTACATTCATATTTTAACAGAATATTTACATATCTCTTTAAGGAAAATGTGAGACTTCTTGAGGAAATAAATGAACATTTAGATAATAAAAAGTATATAAATGTATTTTATTTTCCATTTTCCTCTTACTGACTCTTTTAAGAAACTGGTATAGTTATAACTCTGCAAAACAAACTTGCTAGTTGAGAGATGCTGCTATTGCTATATCCATTATGGGTGTTGAAGAATTTTGCAAGGAAATAAAATACACATTTTATAAATTTTGCATAAGATAATGGTTATAGTTTCCATTTCATTTCATATCAGTCAGGCATAAATAGCCTCACATTCACCGTGACTCATGATGTGGCTTGTCCAGTCCTGTGCAAAGTGAGCCAAAACACGTCTTAAGATTGAGCATACCCTTGTATTTGTGTCAAGCTCTTTGCGATTGCTTTCACCACCGACAGATATCGGCAACAGTCCAATTAACTTTGAAGACATGGCATCAAAGAGTGGAAAGAGAGTGCCTGCCGGCAAACATCATAGGACAAACTAATGAAATTATTTCTTACTACCTTGTAAGCGCTATTCCTTTTGACTATCTCAGACCTGAAGAACAAATTATATGGTCCAAATCAAATTTCTTTTTTACTTACTAATTTTCGAACATAAATTTTTGTACTAACTTCCAAATTCGAATGTAAATTTTATTTTATAAATTTTACTGGTTTCGTAAATTTTCTTCATTTTCAATTATTTAGATGTATTGGCTATGGACATGTTATCAGGAGGGATCAGTCCCTGGAGAAGCATATCTTCCTTGGTAAAGTAGAGTGTCAGCAAAAAAGAGAAAGACCCTCAACGACGTGGATTGACACAGTGGCTGTAACAATGGGCTCAAGTATACAATGATTGTGAGCAGGGCACAGGATTGGGCAGTGTTTCGTTCTGTTATACTTAGGGTTCCTATAAGTCAGAACCTACTCGACGGCACCTAACAACAATAGTGGTAGAAACAAAATTTTAAAAATGCCATAATGTGGATACACCATGTAAAATGAAATGGCAACAACTGGAGTGCAAATAATGAAAACCTGCAGAAGATAAAATGGATTTGTGAATCCCTAAAGACAATTCCAGAATTAACTTCCTTTTTAAAATATAATGAATGAGAAGAGACTTTTTCCCTTGAACACTCGAGTTTAGTGGGTACAGATCATTGTACTAACACCAATAGTTCTGAAATTATGAATAGCAATACAAATATAACAGAATTTGTTCCAAATTCTGTGTCCAGTCCTTGAGGTAGTAAAAAATTAATAATGGTGTAGAAAGTGAAACGACATTAGCATCTGAAATTGTTGGATCTGCAAGACCTCGTAAATAACAGAAATGCAGATCCTGATTTGGGGAATAACTTTTCTTCTAATGATGTAAATTATTGGATTGAAAGAAGGCCAAGTGATTGTCAGCATCACAGTGGACCATTTGAAAATTCATGTCAAAATTTTCTGGATGGTAAACAAACAAAATTCTGTAGCCAGAAGATATTTCTAGTGTGCAAAGCTAGTGGTGGAAATTATGAGAGGGAGTGGCTACCATCTTCTCCATCAGTGGGCTCTGCATATTGTTTTGATTGACAACTCTTCAGCCCTAAATCATTTAATTCTTGATTTGCTAAGGGTGGATTTAGGAACTAGCACAACTCAAATATGATTGATAAACATGAAAACAGTTCAATTCACAGAAATTGTATGTTGTCATATTTAAACTGAAGACATGGTTTTGGCTTAACTTGTGAACTAGAAACACAAATTCATGAAGATCGTCAATATTGGAAACATTTTGCACTGCATTATTGCTGTCATTCTAACAATCTCTGAATGTGGACTACCATTTTGAGGAAGAAATGAAGTGTTTGGTTTCTCACAAAATGGAAATTTTGGGGGTTTACTTGAACATGTTGCTCAGTTTGATCCACTTTTAGCACGTCACATCTCAAAATATGATAACACAGGAAAGCAACCCATTGTATATCTACAAAAATGTGTGAGAAATAAATAAATGTAAAAAGTGATAAAGTTTGATCAACTATATTCAGCAAAATAAGTATAGCTCAATCTTTCAGTTTACCTGTAGATTCCACTCATGATCTTTCTCGTATACAGCAGCTAAGTACCATTTTAAGATACAGATCTACAACAGATGGAAAACTCTGTTAAGTGATTTGTCACAATTACTAGCTTAAAAATTCATACCAGTGAAGGAGCTGCAAATCAAATACTTCAGTATGTTTGCAAAGTTTACAAAATCAGCTTTTCTAAGTGCCCAGACCAGTCCTATGACAATGCTGTCACTATGTCAGGGTGTTATAAAGAGATGCAACAGAAAGTTTTAGAACATAATAAATATGCCATTTTCATGCCACATGCTATTCATTTGCTTAATCTTGCAGGACATAGCTCAGTTGACTGTTGTCCAGAAACAGCTGACTTTTTTTCCACTGTTTAGTTACTCTACGCATTTTTTGCCACCTCTACTCACCTTTCGGCAGTTTTTAAAACATATTGAGGCAATAACTGAGTATTAAAATGTCTTTCTAATACATGTTGGAATGAGCACATTGTAGCAGCAATCGCAATTCTGAAATCCTACACTAAGATTCTAGACGCCTTAGAAAGTATTGTTGAAGACCAGACACAAAAAAAGGGATTCCAAAAGAGAAGGTGATAACGTTGTCAACAAAATGCAAATACTAGAGTACGTATTTATGATGGTTATGTAGGATAATATATTGAAATACCATGGCTTGGGTCAGGCACACCTTAGTCCTCAAAGTGACATCTTTGCTTTTTAACATTTTAAAGAGATCTTTTGCACCAGATTTGCCCAATGCAATGAATCATTTGATCGTTTAATTTCTGGACTGCTGCTTCCATGCGTATTGATTGTTGTGCTCCCCCAAAATATGTGTCAACTTGGCTAGGCCGCGGTTCCCAGTATTATGTGATTGTCCACCATTTTGTCATCTGATGTGATTCTCCCATGTGTTGTAAATCGTACCTCTATGATGTTAATGTGGCAGGATTAGAGGCAGTTATAATAATGAGGGTTGACTCAGTCAAGATGAGGTTGTGTCTTGAGTCGATCTCCTTTGAGATATAAAAGAGAGAAGTGAGCAGAGAGTCAGGGAGACCTCACACCACCTAGAAAGCAGAGCTGGGAGCAGAGTGCGTCCTCTGGACCTGGGGTTCCTGTGATAAGAAGCTCCTAGACCCGGAGAACATTGATGAGAAGGACCTTCCCCCAGAGCCTACAGAGAGAAAAAACCTTCCCCTGGAGCTGATGCCTTGAATTTAAACTTATACTGTACTAGACTGTGAGAGAATAAACTTCTCTTTGTTAAAGCCATCTTCCTGTAGTATTTCTCTTAAAGCAGCACTAGATGACTAAGGTAACCTCTAAAAACAAAAACCAAACCAGTTGCCCTGGAGTCGAGCCTGACTCATGGTGACCCCATGTGTGTCAGAGTAGGACTGGGCTCTGTAGGGTTTTCAGTGGCTGATGTTTCAGAAGTAGATTACCAGTCCTTTTTTCTAGGTTCCTCCGGGTGGACTGAAATCTCCAAACTTTGGTTTAGCATTTGATTTCCTTAGCATCCAGGGACTCCATAGCCATCAGAAATCAAAAAAGAAATTAAAACTCATTGCTTTCCAGTGGATTCTGACTCATGGCTCCCCATGTGTGTCAGAGTAGAACTGTGCTCCATAGAGTTTTCAATGGCTGGCTTTTCAGAAGTAGATCACCAAGCCGTTATTTCAAGGCACCTCTGAATAGGCTTGAATTCCCCACCTTTGTGTCACCAGCTGAATGGTTAACCATTTGCTCCACCAAAGGACTCACTTCGAGCCACTAAGTGGGTGGTCACTTGTTATGACAGCAATAGAGAATGATAACACCCAGCATGCACAGTTAATGAAGCCCTTCTTGTTGTTAGTTGTCACCAGATCAATCTGAATCATGGCGAAGAACTGGGCTCCAGAGGGTTTTCAATGGCTGTGACCTTTTAGAGCAGATTGCCAGGTCTTCCTTCCAAGGCACCTCTGGGTTGGTTTGAAACACCAACCTTTCAGCCACTAGTCAAGAATTTAACTGTTTGCACCACCCAGGGACTCCTATGAAGCCCTTGATGTAACGAATTAATTGGTAAAGTATTGAGGGAGCTGAGATTCTCTTCTTTCAATGCTGGAAATGTCAACATTTCCTCCTGGAACTTTAAGCAGGGAGGAAGGTTACAAAGGCCAATTTACAGAACTGACCTGGAGTTATTTCAATGGTTTTTATTGCCCTTGTAAGCAACTCTTCTGGATAAAATACTACTTTTGTCAAAGACCCAACTCAAAACCAGCCAGGGTGACATCTGAGGACAATTTCCAGACCTAATTTACCCACAGAGCCTTCACCTTAGAACATGTTATAAATCTTCCCCATCCCCAAAGGTCCAAGACTCTAGTGGAAGTTCTTTGTCCTTACCATTGCTATTGTAACTCACAGTATCACTTACAGAAAATTAGCTGTACCTCGACAGACTGGAGAGATGATTTTCACTCTCTCCTGGAGTTGCCATGTGCATCTCAGCCCGTCCTCTTCTGCCTGCTTAGCCTCAGCCAGTTAACACCCCATTAACGTTTAAATTTCATTATATTTTTCTGCTTTTGTTGTCAACAGAATCCTTTAGCTCCAACATGTTCAATTTTTGGTTCACTGCCAAGCTGTTGTTCTTGGGTATCTTAGAGTCAATTCCAACTCACGGCAACCCAATGTGACAGATTATGACTGCCCCATAGGTTTTCCAAGGCTGTCATCTTTACTTTGGATGTGTTATCAGGAGAGGCCAGTGCCTGAAGAAGGACATAACGTTTGGTAAGATAGAGGGTCAGTGAAAGAGAGGAAGACCCTCAGTGAAATGGATTGACACAGTGGCTACAACAATGGGCTCAAGCGTAACAATGAATGCGAGGATAGTGCAGGACCAGGCAGTATTTCTCTTTGTTGCACATAGGGTTGCTATGAGTTGAAAGTGTTTCGACGGCAGCCAATAACAACCGTCTTCACAGGAAAAGATTGCCAGGCCTTTATCCCTTGGAGCCACAGGATGAGTTTGAACTGCCAAACTTTCTGTTAGCAGCCAAGTGCTTAACCTTTATACCACCAATGGTCCTTCATTGCTGCCCAAAAAGAAACCAAGCCCGTTGCCATCAAGTCAATTCTGACTCATAGCGACCCTAGGAACAGAGTAGAACTACCCTATAGGGTTTCCAAGGAGCACCTGGTGGATTCATACTGCTGATGTTTTGGCTAGCGGCCACGCTTTTAACCACTACACCACTAGGGTTTCCAAGCATAATAATTATATAAGCTTTTCACTACCGATGGTCAACAGCACAATTTATCGTCAGTCTGCTATTTAATTTGTATTCTACTTTCTACAAATTCTACATATGTTGACTCAGTGCCTACCATATTCTGGATGCACTAGAAGACTGTGTAGAAATAAAGAAGAAGGGGTAACAGTCGAGTAGGGGAGCTAGGCTTTCCAAAAGTACAGTGCATGCTACCTGGAATACAGGTGTGCCACCCACAATGCCGCTAAATCTTCTGGGGATGGTCAGAAAGGTGTTCTGGAAGGGGGAGCATGTAATGGGTGTAGACAAGAAAGCAAGAGGTTCCCAAGAACATGCAAAGAGGAAGAACAAAACCACTCAGAGAGACTAACAAAGGAAATGCTGGAAGGTTTGTGAATAGGTAGTGTAGTTTGAGGCCTGATGTGTGTAGAGAACAATCCACTACCTGTCCATCAGTCTGTCCTACTGTGGTGGCTTTGGTGTTACTGAGATGCTGGAAGCTATGCCACCAGTATTTCAAATACCAGCAGGGCCACCCATGGTGGATAGATTTCGGCAGAGCTTCCAGACTAAGACGGACCAGGAAGAAAGGCCTGGCCATCTTCTTTCAAAAATCAGCCAGTGAAAAGTGTATAGATCAACACAGAACATTGTCCAGTTTGCTTGCCTTGGACCCGTCATCAGGAGGGGTCAATTGTTGGAGAAGGACATGACGTTTGGTGAAGTAGAGGGCCACCAAGGGCAGGGGAGACTACATTTTGTTTATCCATTCTTCTGTTGATGAACACTTAGGTGGTTTCCATCTTTTGGCTATTATGAAAAGCGCTGTAATGAACATTGGTGTACAGGGTTCTGTTTGCATTCCTGTTTTCACTTCTTCTGGGTGTATACCTAGGACTGGGTTTGCTGGATCTGGGGGTCATCGTATGTTTAACTTTTCAAGGCACAGCCAAAACTGTTCTGCATGGCAGCTGTAGCATTTTACACTTCCGCCAGCAATGGAGGGACGTGTGTTTGCTTTAGAATCTGCTAGAGCCTTCTACACAGGGGAAGCAAGATTCAAAGGCTTTGAAAACGTCTGACCAATAAGGAAGCTTATATGTAAGTCTGGAGTGTGTGTGTGTGTGTCTGTCTGTGCGTATAGAGAGGGAGAGAGAAAGACAGAGAAAAGAGACAGAGGCTGGGTTTATTCATGCTGGAAAAATTAAACATGATCTGCCAGGTCATTTTAATTCTAAGTGAGCAAATTGAATTTCCTGTAGAAAAATTCTACAGCCAAAATGAAGAAAAGCGTATCACCTGCTGCAGACGTGTTTTGCGAGATTTTCCGTTATGATGGGCTTCACAGTTACAGGCTGTGTTCCTGAGAGGTGAAATAAAAATGTTGCCATTAGGAATGGCATATCTAGGAGACTTTTTGAGAAAAGAGGAAAGTAAATGTCTGTAAAAAAAACAGACAGTTCTCATACAGACTTAAATATAATCGTGGCCCCCGCCTCCCCGGCCACCCGAGAGGGATGCTTGTTCACTGTATTCCTGTGGTTGTAGACAGGACATTCTCTCACCTTCTCTTCCCACCTTGCTCAGAAGAACAATAATCAGAATAGACCCTACATTCTCAAGATGCTTTTATCAATGCAATTCTTTGTTTCTAAAGAAATTTTTTGTCTGGCAACAACAGAATTACGTTAATTTTTTTTAAGGCAAGTTTGGATTAAAGTTTCAAAGTTTCCTTCTGGCACAACCTAAAGGTGTGTGGTTCGAGCCCACCCAGCAGTGCTGTGGAATAAAGGCTGGGCACTCTGCTTCCAAGAAGATTACGGCCAAGAAAACATTGTGGGGCAGCTCTACTCTGTAACATGTGGGTTTGCCAAGAGTCAAAGTCAACCGGCAACTGTTTTTGTTTTTTTAGGTGACATAGGTGGAGTTCCTGCGTGATACAACAGGATATACATTTGTATGTATGTACATTTTATGTACATGTGTACGTATATATATATAAATATGTATAAGGAGCCCTGGTGGCACAGTGGTTAAAGCTCTCAACTGCTACATGAAAGGTCGGCACTTTGAAAGCACTAGCAGCTCCTTGGGAGAAAGGCGTGGCAGTCTGCTTCCATAAAGATTTACATCCTTGGAAATCCTCTCAAGTCACTATGAGTTAGAATCGACTCAACAGCAGTGTTTTTTTTTTAGTCTTTTTTGTATATGTGTGCATATATATATATATATATATAAATCTATCTATGTATGTGTATGTGTGTCGTTGTTGTTAGATGCTGTTGAGTCAGGTTGAACTTATAGCAGCCCTATAAGACAGAACAGAACTGCCCCATAGCGTTTCCAAGGAAGGACTGGTGGATGTGAACTGCCCACCTTTTGGTTAGCAGCCCAGTGCTTAACCATGGCCCCACCAAGGCTCTGTATATATGCATATGGGTATGATTGGCTCCCCCCACATGTCTGTCAGTTTGTCATACTGTGGGGGCTTGTGTGTTGCTGTGATGCTAGAAGCTATGCCACTAGTATTCAGATACCAGCAGGGTCACCCATGGAAGACAGGTTTCAGCTGAGCTTCCAGACTAAGACTAGGAAGAAGAACCCGGCAGTCGAATTCTGAAAAGCATTAGCCAGTGAAAACCTTATGAATAGCAGTGGAACACTGTCTGATATAGTGCTGGGAGATGAGAACCCCCAGGTTGGGAGGCACTCAAAACATGACTGGGGAAGAGCTGCCTTCTCAAATTAGAGTTGACTTTAATGGCATGGATGTAGCAAGCTTTCAGGACCCTCATTTGCTGATGTGGCACAATTCAAAATGAGAAGAAACAGCTGCAAATATCTGGGAATAATCAGAATCTGGAATATACAAAGTATGAATCTAGGAAAATTGGATATCATTCAAAATGAAATGGAATGCATAAACATCGATATCCTTGGCATTAGTGAACCGAAATGGACTGGTATTGGCCATTTTGAATCAGATAATCATATAGTCTGCTATGCTGGGAATGACAACTCGAAGAGGAATGCTATTGCGTTCATCATCAAAAAGAATATTTCAAGATCTATACTGAAGTACAACGCTGTCAGTGATAGGATAATATTCATACACCTACAAGGAAGACCAGTTAATACAACTATTATTCGAATTTACACACCAACCACTAGGGCCAAAGATGAAGAAATAGAAGATTTTATCAGCTGCTGCAGTCTGAAATTGATCCAACATGCAATCAAGATGCATTGATAATTACTGGCAATTGGAATGCAAAAGTTGGAAACAAAGAAGGATCAGTAGTTGGAAAATATGGCCTTGGTGAGAGAAACAATGCTGGAGATCAAATAATACAATTTTGCAAGAACAATGACTTCTTCATTGCAAATACCTTCTTTCAGCAACATAAACGGTGTTTATATACATGACCTCGCCAGATAGAACACACAGAAATCAAATTGACTACATCTGTGGAAAGAGCTCAATACCATCAGTCAGAACAAGGCCAGGGGGCGACTGTGGAACAGACTATCAATTGCTTACATGCAAGTTCAAGGTGAAACTGAAGAAAATCAGAGCAAGTCCACGAGAGCCAAAATGTGACCTTGAATATATCCCACCTGAATTTAGAGACGATTTCAAGAAAAAATTTGACGCATTGAACAGTAGTGATTAAAGACCAGACGAGTTGTGGGATGACATCAAGGACATCATCCATGAAGAAAGCAAGAGGTCACTGAAAAGACAGGAAGAAAGAAAAGACCTAGGTGGATGTCAGAGAAGACTCTGAAACTTACTCTTGAGCATCAAGCAGCTAAAGCAAAAGGAAGAATGGATGAAGTAAAGGAACTCAACAGGAGGTTTCAAAGGGCCTCTTGAGGAGACAAAATAAAAGTATTATAATGACATGTGCGAAGAGCTGGAAATGGAAAACCAAAACGGAAGAACACGCTCAGCGTTTCCCAAGCTGAAAGAACTGAAGAAAAAATTCAAGCCTCAAGTTGCAATAGTGAAGGATTCTATGGGGAAAATATTAAACGATGCAGGAAGCATCAAAGAAGATGGAAGGAATACACAGAGTCTTTAAACCAAAAACAATCAGTCAATATACAGTCATTTCAAGAGGTGGCATATGATCAGGAACCTATGGTTCTGAAGGAAGAAGTCCAAGCTGTTCTGAAGGCATTGGCGAAAAACAAGGCTCCAGGAATTGATGGAACATCAATTGAGATGTTACAACAAACAGATGCAGCGCAGGAGGTGCTCACTCGTCTATGCCAAGAAATATGGAACACAGCTTCCTGGCCAACCGACTGGAAGAGATCCATATTTATGCCTATTCCCAAGGAAGGTGATGCAACCAAATGTGGAAATTATGAAACAATATCCTTAACATCACATGGAGCAAAATTTTCCTGCAGGTCGTACAAAAATGGCTGCAGCAGTATATTGACTAGGAACTGCCAGAAATTCAGGCTGGTTTCCAGAGGATGTGGAACCAGGGATATCATTGCTGATGTCAGACGGATCCTGGCTGAAAGCGGAGAATACCAGAAGGATTTTTACCTGTGTTTTACTGATTATGCAAAGGCATTTGACTGTGTGGATCTTAACAAACTATGGATAACACTGCAAAGAATGGGAATCCCAGAACACTTAATTGCACTCATGAGGAACCTTTACATAGCTCAAGAGTCAGTTGTTCAGACAGAACAAGGGGATACTGATTGGTTTAAAGTCAGGACAGGTGTGCGTCAGGGTTGTATTCTTTCACCATACCTATTTAATCTTTATGTTGAATAAATAATACGAGAAGCTGGACTATATGAAGAAAGGGGCATCAAGATTGGAGGAAGACTCACTAACGACCTGTGTTATGCAGATGACACAACATTGCTTGCTGAAAGTGAAAAGCACTTGAAGCACTTACTAATGAAAATCAAAGAGCACAGCCTTCAGTATGGATTACACCTCAACATAGAGAAAACAAAAATCCTCACAACTGGACCAATGAGCAACATAATGATAATGGAGAAAAGATTGAAGTTGTCAAGGATTTCATTTTATTTGGATCCACAATCAACAACCATGAAATCAGCAGTCAAGAAATGAAAAGATGCATTGCATTGGGCAAATCTTCTGCAAAGGACCTCTTCAAAGTGTTGAAGAGCAAAGATGTCATCCTGAAGACTAAGGTGCGCCTGACACAAACCATGGTATTTTCAACCACATCATATGCATGTGAAAGCTGGACAATTAATAAGGAAGACGGAAGAAGAGTTGACGCCTTTGAATTGTGGCGTTGGCGAATAATATTGAATATACCGACAAAAGAATGAACAAATCTATCTTAGAAGTACAACCAGAATGCTCCTTAGAGGCAAGGATGGTGAGACTGCATCTTACATACTTTGCACATGTATCAGGAGGGAAGAGTCCCTGTAGAAGGACTTCATGCTTGGCAGAGTACAGGGTCAGCGGAAAGGAGCAACACCCTCAATGAGGTGGATTGACACAGTGGCTGCAACAATGAACTCAAGCCTAACAACGATTGTTAAGGATGGCGCAACAGGGCAGTATTTCGTTCTGTTGTGCATAAGGTCGCTATGGGTCGGAACTGACATGACGGCACCTAGCAACAACAACAACATGCTTGTCTCATAACCAAAGATTCCGCACTTTGAATCCACCAGCCACTCCTTGGAAGCCTTATAGGTGAGTTCTGCTTTGTCTTATGAGTGAGAATTGACTCAACAGCAATTGATTTGGATTTTCTTTTTGTTTGTTTCTATGTATACACACACAGAGAGAAGTTTATATGTATACACGTAGATTTATTTCTACATAATATATACATATATAAACAAAAATATATCTGCATATATATATGTATCTCCAAAAAAAAAAAAAAAAAACACAACACGCAGCTGTCAAGTTGATTCCAATTTATAATGTCTCTACAGGACAGAGTAGAACTTCCCTATAAGGTTTCCAAGGCTGTCGTCTTTCTTCAGCTGAGCTGCTGGTGATTTCGTACTGGCCTTTCAGTTAGCAGTTGAGTGCTTTAACCACTGCATCACCAGAGCTCCTCATATCCATCCATCCATCCATCCATAAATACGTATACTCAGATTTAGGACTGGAGTTTCAAAAACCAGGTCAACACACCAGAAACAGACTCATTTTAAAGACAAGGAGCCTGAAAGCCAGTTATTCAGGGATAAGTGATGATTAGGTCCCTTAGAACAGGTTTCTCCCCAAGTATTTCCTGGAAAGCCTTGCTTTAGGAAGATATTTCAAATACCCTGAAAGTCTTTGATTCAAATCTGTGGATACTGAAGTTAAAACAAATTTGTACCTGCCTCCCGTGTATTCCAACTTCCAATTCTCACATTTATTAAAGCAGCCATATTGCTTTTCGTGGATTGATCTTAAAAGAATCAAAAACCCCAAACCAGTTGCTGCTGTGTCAATGCCAACCCACTAGGACGCCACAGCTCACTAGGGTTTCCAATGTCTGTGACATTTTAGCAGTAGATTGCCGGGCCTCGTTACCTCTGGATGGGCTTGAACCACCAACCTTTTGATTAGTAATTGAACACTTTAACTGTTTGCTCCACTCAGAGGCTCTATGACATTATAAAAAGAGCTACAGATTTAAATAAAAAAAAAATCACATACCGCATTTACTATTTCATATATTGAGTTTGGGAGCCCTGGCGGAGCAATGGTTAAGTGCTCGGCGGCTAATCAAAAGGTTGTTGGTTTGAACTCAGCCAGCCGCACTGTGGAATAAAGACCTGGTGACCTGCTCCCATAAAGATTACAGCCGGGGAACACCCCCTGGGGCACTTCTGCTATGTAGCACGTGGGGTCAGAATTGACTCCACAGCACCCAGCAATAACAAACTACTTTCTGTCTCTATAAATTTGTCTGTTCTGGACATTTCATAATCTTGGACACAAACCATATGTTGTATTCTGTGACTGCCTTCCTTCAGCTAATGCTATGTTTTCAAGGTTATTCTACGTTGTATATGTTTCAGTACTGTGGTCTTTTTATGGCCAGGTAATACTCTGTTGTATGGCTAGACCACGTTTTGTTTATCCATTTATCTGCAGATGGACGTCTGTGTGGTTTCCCCTTCAACGATGTATTCTATTTAGTAGCAATTACTCTTTGTTGACTTTGAAGCCCTGGTGGCACAGTGGTTAAGCGCTCAGCTGCTAACCAAAAGGTCTGCAGTTCAAAACCATCAGTGGCTCCATGACAGAGAGATGTGACAGCCTGCTTCCTTAAAGATTTACAGTCTTGGAAACCCCATGGGTTCAGTATGAGTCAGAATTGACTCCATGGCAGTGTTTGTTTGTGTGTTTGGGCTGATTTGAATCGAGGAGTCCCTGAATGGTTCAAAATCTTGGGGTTGCTATCCAAAAGGTTGGAGGTTTGAGTCCACCCAGGGGCACCTCGGAAGAAAGGCCTGATGATTTACTTCCAAAAAGTCAGTGATTGAAAACCCTACGGAGCACCGTTCTACTCAGACACACATGGGGGTGCCATGAGTTGGAATGGGCTCAAGAGTAACTGGTTTGGATTTTTACGTGCTTTTAATGCCATGGCTTTCAGCAGTCCCCCAGGCAAGCAACCCAGAGGGGCTTGGTGGGTGGAGGGCTTTCGTGCAACAGAGTGAATCAAGACCAAGTTCCCATTCATCGGGCAATCACACTGCTTAGAATCCTCTCAGGAAGAAAGTCACCCTCAGAGCCGTGGGAGACAGTATGTTCTTTGGACGTAGGGACAAATTAACACCAAACCAGACGCTGGCGGGGGGAAGAACCTGGGCAATGTCACACCCAGAAGCCAGCACCTTGGTAAAGCATGATGTTACAGAACAGGAAAGTTAACAAAATATGCTGTTACAGCTTCATGGATATTGACAAGAGTGAAGGTACGGGCGTACTTTTGAAAATTACAATGTGCTTGACAACATACAGAGATTACGGTTGGTGGGTCGGTGGCTCAGTGCTTGGTTGCTAAGCAAACATTTGGCAGCCTGAACCCACCAGCTGCTCCACGGAAGAAAGATGTGGCAGTCTGCTTCCGTAAAGATGAAAAGGTTGGAAACCCTATGGAGCAGTTGTACTCTGTCCTGTAGAGTCACTGTGAGTCAGAATTTACTCCCTGGCAATGGGTCTGGTTTGGTCTTTCATATCTCAAAGAAATAAAAGTTAATCCTTTAAGTTCCTGAGCCTCACGGATAGAGGTATTGATGGTGGCTATAGCAAAATAACTCTCGGAAAAGCAACTCATTAATGAAGATGACAGCAGTATTAGTGCAAGTAGTTAAGCATTTGGCTGTTCACCAAAAGGTTAATAGTTCTAACCCACCTAGTGCCGTCAAGGGGGAAAAGATCTGGTGATCTCCTCCTGTAAAGATTACAGCCTATGAAACCATATGGGGCAATTTTCCTCCATCATATTTATAGTTCCTGTAAATCGGGACCAACTTCATGGCACCTAACAACAGCAAAAGTGATTTTTTTTTCTTTCAGTGTTCTTGATTGTTGAGCCTGCCAGTTCTCACCAATAGTTTCCATGTACCAATTTCTATTTTAAATCCCATCATCTGCCTGCATCTGTCAGCTAGAAATTATACTTTCATTTTACACCAGATGAATCAGAATTTCCCCTTACTTATCGCATTCCTTTTTGTGAACATATCTCGGTTTATTGCAGTTTTTAGAATATCGTTTGACGCTTTTATCACAGTGTTCCTAACTGCATATGAACACACAAATGTAATCCTACATAAATGCCTGTTACCTGTTTCATTGGTTAATACAGCGCTTTTAAATTGATGGATCTAACCTAAAAATCCAACTGTTATTCCACAATGTTAATGTCATCATTCAAACTATTTCTTAAACCCCTTTGGTAGAAATTGTTTTGAAAAGATAATATATAACCTACAAAAAATAATCAGCCTTACAGCTTTAAAATGTCTAGATTTTAACAAAGACAGTATTTCCCACCTTGCTGATATGTGTTACGCCTATCAACTGTATGAGTCCCTAAGTGGTAGAAACAATTAACAAGCTCAGCTGCAACCCAGGATGTTGGAGTCTACCCTGAGTTTCCTCGGAAGAAATGCCTGGCGACCTACTTCTGAAAAATCAGCCATTGAACACCCTAGGGAGCACAGTTGTGCTCTGACACACGTGGGGGCGCCATGATTGTGGCTGTCTGAGTTAGACCAGAACTCACGGGCTCTGTCTGATATTCCAACTCACTTTCTATTCTGTCTCACTGTGATGCTACCATTTGGATTGCCCACCTCATTCACAGCAGTTGGCTCTGCATAAATTTAGTAATTTCCTGGGCTGAAAGCCACTGTCAGAGATTTAAAAACTATATCACGTCATTGAGACAGGAGAAGAAAAATGAGCTGTTGTCTCTCAAAGCAATTTCAATGCTATTAAGATACAGAGACCAAATGGGAGAATCAAAACACGGGGGATAGTTGATGGCTGGATGGGGAAATGTTGCTACTTACGAACTTTTACTCGTATTTTCCTCCTTTAGCGTCAGAACTTTTTACTTGTCTCTCAAATGTCCATTAAAAAAAGACTCAAACCTAGAGAAAAATAGAATAATACCATGAACACCTGTACACCCTTTATGGAGATTCACTAATTATTAATATTTTACCATTTTTGTCTCCTTTATTAGTTTGTTGCACCATAGTGCCTTGTATGCTGCTGAGATGCTGGAAGCAATCCCCTGGGCCTTTCAAATACCAGCAGGGTCACCCATGGTAGAGAGCTTTCAGTGCAGCTGCTGGACTAAGACTAGGGAGAAAGACCTGGTGATTTACTTCTGAAAGGCAGCCAGTGAAAACCCTGTGGATCCCAACAGAACACTGTCCTGTACAGTACTGGATGATGAGCCCCTTGGGCTGGAAGCCGACCAGAATACACGGTGGTCACAGCAATGGACTCAAGCAGACCAACAATCATGAAGATGGTGCAGGACCGGACAGAGTGAATAGGGTTGTCGTGAGTCAGAGCTGACTAGACACCAACTAACAACACAGAGGTTTGCTTGTGTTCTTTCTCTCTCCCCATGCACAAATACACACACACACACATTGTTGTTGTGAGTGCTGTCCAGATCTTCTGACTCATAGCAATCCCATGTGACTTAGGAGAACTGCCGCATAGGGTATCCCAGGCTGTAGTCTTTACAGCAGCAGATTGCCAGGTCTTTCTCACGCAGAGCCTCTTGTGTGGGTTCTGACTGCTAACCTTTCACTTAGCAGCCAAGGCCTTAACTACTGCACTACCAGAGCGCATATATCATATATAGGATAATTATATATATTTTGTTGTTATTCTTGTTAGGTGCTGTAGAGTTGATTCCAACAAAAAGGGACCCTATGTAGAGCAGAATAAAACACTGCCCAGTCCAGCGCCATCCGCACAGTCGTTGTTATGCTTAAGCCCATTGTTGCAGCCACTGTGTCAATCCATCTCACTGAGGGGCTTCCTCTTTTTCGCTGCCCCTCCACTTTACGAAGCATGATGTCCTTCTCCAGGGACTAGTCCTTCCTTCCTGATAACATGTCCACAGTAGTTGGGACGAAGTCTCACCATCCTCTCTACTAAGGAGCATTGTGGCTATACTTATTCCAAGACATGTATATATGTGTGTGTGTATATATATATATATGTATGTACATAAACATATATATATAGTGGTATAGGAACTCTGGTAGTATAGAGGTTAACAGCTACAGCTGCTAACTAAAAGTCTGCCAGTTCAAATCCACCAGACACTCCTTGGGAATCCTGCCAGGCAGTTGCTCTGTCCTATAGGGTCGCTAGCAGTCGGAATAGACTTGATGGCAATGGGTTTTATATGTACTTTTGAATCATTTAAAAGTAAAGCACCAATTCATGTCAAATACGGAATCATTCAGGGTGCATCTCCTCATAACAAAGACGTTCTCCTATATAACCCTAGCAAAATTATCACTGTCATGTCTAAGATGTTTAAAAATTGACACAATAATATCCTCTAATGTACAGTCCCATATTAAAAATTTTCCGTTGTGTCAAAATTGCCCTTTGTCATGGTTTTTTATATAAACTCCGGCTCCATTAATGATTGTGCCTGTCTTTTGGTTGTCACATCTTTTTATTCTCTTTTAATCTGGAGCTGTCCCTCTGCCTTTTGGGTTTGTTTGTTTCACGGATTTGACAAGTGTAAAGAGTTCATGCTGGCTATTGCATAGAGTGCCCTTCACCCTGAATTTGTTTAATGGCTTTCTCATGATTAGATTCTGTTTAAGCTTTTTTGGAAAGGACATTACGTAGGTGGTTTTGAGCACATCATTTCAGAAGTCAGACGATGTTAATTTCTGCCTTTGCTAAATGATTCTCTTTAATCTACCCAAAGCAAACCCGTTGCAGCGGAATGGGTTCTGACTCAACAGGTATGTATATGTTCAGAGAGCTCTGGTGGCACAATGGTTAAGTGCTCCACTGCTAACTGACAGGTTGGTGGTTCGAACCCATCCTGTGGCTCTGCTGGAGAAAGATCTGGGGATCTGCTCCTGTAAAGATTACAGCCTAGAAAATCCTACAGGGCAGTTCTTCTCTGTCACATGGGATCACCCTGAGTCAACATGGACTAGACTGTGCCTAACAATAACAACACATATATATTCACCATATGAAAAGGGATATTGGAAAAAGTAGGCTCCAATAAAACCACTTATTCTTTTTTCCTTTTTTTATTGTAATTTAGATGAGTTTTAATAGAACTAGCTTCTAATTAAACAATTAGTACATGTATTGTTTTGTGACATTGGTTACCAACCCAATGACATGTTAACACTCTCCCATTTTCGACCTTGTGTTCCCTATTGCCGGCTTTCCTCTTCCCTCCTGCTTTCTAGTCCTTGCCCCAGGGCTAGTGCAACCCTTTAGTCTTGTTTTGTTTTATGGGCCTGTCCATTCTTTGGCTGAAGGGTGAACCTCAGGTGTGATTTCATTGCTGAGCTGAAAGGGTGTCTGGGGGCCATACACTACGGGTTTCTCCAGTCTCTGTCAGGCCAGTAAATCTGGTCCTTTTTTTTCTACTAGAATTTTGTTTTAGAGCTGATGGGGCAGTGGTTAAGCATTTGGCTGCCAACCAAAAAGTTGGTAGTTTGAATCCACCAGCTGCTCCTTGTAACCACTATGGGGCAGTTCTACTCTAACCTATAGCATTACTCTGAGTCGGGATCAACTCTAGGGCCATGTTTTTTGGTTGTTGTTTTTTTGGAATAGTATACCCCTTCGCTTTTTCTGTGTTATTTGATTCTTCCAGTGGAATTCTGGTATGGGGATTTTTCGTTTTTTGTTGGAGGTCACCTTCATTTTAAAATTAAATACCAAAGAAGTTCTTAGTACTTTTGTTTTAATGAAGAACACTATTTGTTAAGTCACAAGATCAGAATTAGCTTTTGATATTTAACCCATGGGTCTTCATCTATATCAGCTATAAAAAATAAACAGTTGCCATGGTGTCAAACTTAACCCATGTGTGTCAGAGTAGAACTGTGCTCCACAGGGATTTCAATGGCGGATTTATCAGAAGTAGATCTCCAGGCCTTTCTTCCAAGGCACCTGTGGGTGGACTCAAACTTACAACCCTTAGGCTAGCAGCCAACCATGATAAATGTTTGCACCACCCAGGGACTCCCATATATACCCAAAAAACCAAACCTGTTGCCATCGAGTCAATTCCGACTCATATACTACCAGGTTAGTAATGGCTGTACTTGTCCAGCTTTGAATCTTTCCTGGGACCAAAACCCATCTTTGGCTGTGAGGGAAATGCATTCTTTTAGTGTGTATAAGCCTTTATTGCCACAATTAGTTTGTCTCCACTTTGGACCTGTTTTCAATGCATCTCGATAGGAATTTTTCATCATTTTAGTCTTCATGTTTGTGTTCCTAAGAATTTTTCATCAAGTAAGATAAAAATTCCTCCATTATCTGAAATTTTTTCAATTGCTGATTCAAAGATTTCGATGTTTCAGAATAGACCTTTTTATTCCTATACCATTAGTAGCAAATGGTTTTGCACAAAAATAAAATTTTCTGTTAATTGAAATATACTCTTTAAAACCAAAACCTGCTGCCATCGAGTGGATTCTGACTCTTAGCGACCCTATAGGACAGAGTAGAACTGCCCCATAGGGTTTCCAAGGAGTGGCTATTGGATTCAAATTGCTGACCTTTTGGTTAGTAGTCATAGCTCTTAACCACTATGCCACCAGGGTTTCCTTTAGAGACTTTTTTTTTTTTTTGCCATGGAGTCAACTCCAAGTAGAGTTGTGTTGCGTAGAGTTTTTGGGAGTATCTTGCCGTGCCTTTCTTCCAAGGTACCTCTGGGCAGACTTGAACCTCCTAGCTTTTGATTAGCAGCCAAGTGTGTTAACCATTTGTGCCAACCCAGGACTCCTTAACGTTCTTCAGGAAACATTCAGCTGTGTTTTTGATAATTCCTCCCAGTATTATCTGTATCTAAAACCTAATTTGCTATACCCTTAACATTCAAATCCCTGTATGCCTCTAGCCTAAGCTCTGATTACACTCAACACGGATCTTGGATCCAGCCACTCTGACTGGTTTCCAGAACTTTCCATATGCTTTGGGTCTTTCCGCCCCCCTATTTAAAGCCCACATTCCTGATACCCCACTCTTCATCTGTGACATGGAATCATCTCAGTATTGATCTCTCCCTATCTTTCACTAAGTGCCATTTCAAATAGCAACACCTCCATAACCCGCCTGTTATGGACTCAACTGTGTCCCCCCAATAAAACTGGCTGGGCCATGATTTCCAGTATTGTGTCATTGTCCATCATTTTGTCATCTGATGTAATTTTTCTATGTTTTGTAAATACTACCTCTGTGATGTTAATGAGGTAGAATAGGTGGCAGTTATGTTAATGAGGCAGGACTCAATCTACAAGATTGGATTCTCTTCTGAGATATAAATGAGAGAAGTAAGCAGAGAAACATGCAGAGCTCATATCACCAAGAAGGCGATGTGCCAAGGAGAAAAGCACGTCCTTTGGATCTGGGGTTCTTGCATGCACAAGCTCCTAGTCCAGGGGAAGATTGACGACAAGGACCTTCCTACAGAGAAGAGAAGAGAAAGCCTTGCCCTGGAGCTGGCACAATGAATTTGGACTTCTAGCCTACTAGAGTGTGAGAAAATAAATTTCTCTTTGTTAGAGCCATTCACTTGGGGTGTTTCTGTTACAGCAGCACTAGATGACTAAGATACCACCCAGCTGACAGCCCATCTCTTGTGCTTGGTATTTGTGTGTGTATGTATGTGTGTGCAGTGTACATGTCCACCATATACGTGTGTGCACACACACGCACGCACACACACATATTTTCCTGTCTGCCTTGAAGCCATGTGGTATAGTGCAAGGCACGTGGATTCTGGGGTTAGGCAAACCTAACCTGAATCATGACTCTGTTTGCATGTGGTAACTACGGCCTTCGCCTCTTTTGCTGTCTCGTCTCTGTAACACTGAGTCTCTATAACTGATCTTAAGGGGGCAGTGATGGGTCAGTGGTAGACTCCTCACCTTCTGTGCAGGAGACCGGGGGTCCATACCCAGCCAATGCACCTCATGTGCAGCCACCAACTGTCTGTCAGCGGAAGCTTGTATGCTGCTGTGATGCTGAACAGGCTTCAGCGGAGCTTCCAGACTAAGACTGACTAGTAAGAAAGGCCTGGCAATATATTCTGTAAATCAGCCACTGAGAACCTTGTAGATCACAGCAGTCTGATCTCCACCTGCCTTAGTCACCTAGTGCTACAATAACAGAAATAACACAAGGGAGTGGCTTTAACAAAGAGAAATTTATTTCTTCACAGTAATATAGGCTTAAAGTCCAAATTCATGGTGTCAGCTCCAGGGAAAGCTTTCTCTCTCTGAGGGCCTTCTCATCAATCTTCCCCCACACTAGGTGCTTCTTGGTGCAGGGACCCTGGGTCCAAAGGATCTCTTCTGCTCCCAGCACTACTTTCTTGGCGGTATGTGGTCCCCCTGTCTGTCTGCTGACTTCTCTCTTTTATATCTCAAGAGATTGCCTCTAGACACAACCCGATGTTGTAGTTTGAGTCCTGCCTCACTAACACAACTACCAGCCATTCTCCCTCATTAACATCATGGAGGCAGGATTTACAACACATAGGAAAATCACACAATACCGGGAATCATGGCCCAGCCCAACTGATACACACATTTTCGTGGTGACATAATTCAATCCATAACACCAACCAAGCATTGGGATGGCACAGGATCAGGTAGTGTTTCTTTCAGTTGTGCAAGGGGTCACCATGAGTCTATGCAAACTCCACAGCAGCTAACAACTGTTCTCATTACTCATATAGAAACTATAGGGAGGAGTAGAACTGCCTCATAAGGTTTCCTCGGCTGTACTCTTTACGGAAGCAGACTGCCATATCTTTCTCTTGCAGAGCAGAAGGTGGCTCCGAACCGCCGACCTTTTCGTTTAGCAGCCAAGCACTCACCCATTGTGCCAACAGAGCTTCTTAACAACATTACCTTCCTAATATGGTTGCTGTCGAATAAATAATACGTGTAAGGGAAGTCTCAGTGCACAACGCATGGCCTGCCCCAGTTCTCCATCTTTAAGGGGATAAGCTGCACCCTCCCTGTGTTTTGCACAGTGCTATATAGATAGAAGGAGCTCAATTACATGTTGTTATTGCACTCATTGATTTTAAAATTATGCCTCATCAATTTTCAAATTGCATGAAATATCAGTCTCCCCATCTCTTAGTCGATAGTGAGACCCGGGTTTATAGCAGAACACATTAGACTGTTTACGCCATCTTGTCTTTTCTTTTTTAGATAGTTTACTTTTGCTGTTGTTGAGAATACACACAGCAGAACTTAAGCCAATTCACCAGTGTCTGCATGTGCCATTCAGTGACATCGATGACATTCTTTGAGTGGTGCAGCCATTCTCACCTTCCTTTTCTGAGTTGTTCTCGCCCCACTAACATAAACTTACTGCTCCCTAAGCTTCCTATCCAAACTTTCTAGTTGCTGTGGTCAATGTGAACCCATAAAAAAAAAAAACAAAAATCTGTTGCTGTTGAGTTGATTCCAACTCATAGCCTCCCTATAGGACAGAGTAGAACTGCCCCATAGGGTTTTCAAGGAACAGCTGGTGGATTTGAACTCCCGAACTTTTTGCTAGCAACTGAGTACTTAACCACCATGCCATCAGGGCTCCATCCAGATAGTTCTTAAAGGAGCATAACAGTCAAGGTAAACAGCCTTTACTAGTTAACTATTGTTTGTTTGCTTTTTGTAATAAAATTTATTTTATTTTTTTGTTGTTATTGAGAATATACACAGAAAAACATAGACCAATTCAACGGTTTCTACAAGCACAATTCAGTGACACTTTTTACATTCTTCAAGCTGTGCAGCCGCTCTCACCCTCCTCTTCTGAGTTGTTCCTCCCCATTAACACAAACTCAATGCCCCCTAAGCTTCCTACCTCATCTTTCAACAGTTGCTGTTGTCAGTTTGATCTCATATAGAGAGCTTGTTAAAAGAGCACAAGGTTCAAGGCAGACATTCTTTACTAATTAAGCTATTCTTTGTTTAAAGAAGATTTCAGGGGATATTTTTATTTAAGATTTAAACATGATCTCAGGCCAATTTTTTCCGGGGTTCTGACATCAACTTTTGACATTTCCTTTAACAACGCTTTAAATCATTTCCAGCCCAAAATGTGTCATTTCCCCTTTTCATTAACCAGCTCAAGAGTTGCTCATTCATTCTGAGCATGCTTGAGATCACTGTGATTCCCATCTGCCCCCTGGCTATCCCCCCACCCAGTTTGTCCATAAGGCACATTCTGCCTTTAAGTAAAAGCTTCTCAAGGGAGGAAAGAGAAGCTGGTTTCTCTGCCAAGGAAACTCCCTGGCCACTAGAAAAGCTGTCAGAGTCTCCCAAGTGTGTGCAAATAACTTAATTCACTTTACGGGTATAGAAGACAGTCTGGGAGGCTTGTTTTTTCACCAGCCCTGAGAGGCACTTAATGTCAGCTCACTGAAATGTGCGTTGGATCTTGCTAAATGCTGAAGCGCAGCTCAACCTTGGGGCTTTTCTGAACAAATAACTCTTCTACAGAAACAACAGGTAATTGGAAGGAATGGATTTCGCCTGATTGCCTCTTTGGCCCTGAAAGCAGCAGAAGCCCCCGAGAAGGCGTTCTGGACGCCCTGCTCCTTGCTCCTAAAGGCACCCAGAAGTTGGCCTCCACCACATCATCCCGCAGGCACGCGGTCGGGGGCATGCCCTCAGGTGGTAGGAAACCCCCCGAGACCGTCTCAGCCACTGGCATGGCAGTGTTCCACACCACGAGGCAGGACTCGGGCAGCACCTGGCGAAGGCGCCAGAACAGGGTCTCCAGGTTCCTCCTGTAGCTCCACATGGAATCCTGGCCATACCTGGACAGGTCCCAGAGGCAGGAGTTCATGATGACCACGTCTGGGCCGTGCTCGCCCCTCAGCCGCTCCAGCAGGACTTTCTCCACGTACCGGGGGTAAGCGAGCGTGAGGTAGTAGAAGCGCACAAGGTGGTGTGTGGAGCAGAACTCGCGGACTTCGCGGTAGTGGGTCCCGTTGTGCCTACGGCCCCACCAGCCGCCGTGCAGCAGCCTGTCCTGCTCGAAGCTCATCTCGCCCTTGGCCTTCAGCTGACTGCTTGAGAGCAGGCAGTCCTTCTGCAGCAGGAGCACCAGGTCCTTGTACACGGCCCTCTGCACCGAGTCCCCCATGACGACCACGAACTTGTTGTGCAGCAGCTGCCGGACTTCGGACGCCCTCAGGTGGACCATGGTGGCTGGGCGAAGGTGGCCTAGCTCCTGCCTTCCCTCAGGGCGGGTCCCGAAAGAGCTCTGGACCGAGGGCTGAGCGGCTGCTGCCAGAGACGGAGAGAAGGCAGGCTGGCTGGCTGGCTGGCGGTTGTCGGGGCGGCCGGGCGGGCAGACGGGGGGCTGTTTAATGCAGCTGGACTGGCCTGGGCCTGGAAGAGGAGGAGAAAGGGGGCAGCGTCCGGGGCCCTGAAAGCCGTCTCGCCAATCCTTAGGCCGAGAGTGTGACCTCTGAACTCACGGCCCTGCCCCCGTACCCGGCTTGGCTCCCCCTGCTGGAGGGCAGCGGTGCTGACACTGATGCTGTTGGTCTGGAAGGATGTAGGCTGTTCCCGCCTCAGCCACCACCTGTGCTCCAGGCACTGGGACAAGGTCTGTCCACTGGGAGAACCAAGCCACTTCCAGGGCGTGGCCCAGTCGGTGGTGGATCCACACCCAGGATTTCCAGGCAGCGTTGATGAGAATACTCAGGAAAACCTATTCATCTTAGTTCCACAATGATTTTATCTTTGTTTTCATTTTGTCTCTCCTTCCCAACCCCATTGTGAGTACCCCTGCCCTCCTGAGAAATGACAAGAACACACCCCATGACCCGATCACTGTCTTTGCCCCAGGGTAAAGCCTGGAGACCTCTTCTAACGCAGTGTCACAACTGGGGTGTGGGAAGCCATATCCACAAGGTACGGGCCATGATGGTGTCCCCAAGAAGCCCACCCTTCACCCTTCCATCTGCACACCCAGTGCTCCTGAGCTGAGGCCTGGCCACCACAGAGCTCCTCTGCATTTACCCAGCATCGCCCTTTGGAGAATAGATGCAAAGGAACCCTACGGTATGTAACGTAGGTGGACGGTTTATCCTTCCTGGGCACCTTCTTCTGGGCAGTCATTCTGCCTGTCTGGGGATCCCCCCGGGGTGTCCAGTGTAGAACTCCTGCCGTCCACCACCTTTTTGCACTAAGAAATGGCCTCTAGTGTGGTTCAAGCAGGGTGAGCTTCATATCCTACTTCTCGCTCTTACAAATTAGGCTGCTATTACACTTTTGTAGGTGGACTTGTGCAAAAAGAGAGCTCCAGCTCTTGATAAAAGCCCGGAGCTGCACTTGTCTGCTGGTGCGGTGGTAGAACAATCGTTGCTTTGAGAAATGTTCAGACCCTTTCCACAGTGGCTCTGCCAGCCATTGGATCTGTTAATCTTAACACCCTCCCTCCTTAAATTATGACACTATCTTCTGGGTGGACCAAACCGTTAAACATATGACTGCTCACAGAAAGACTGACAGTTTGAGTTCACATAGAGGCCCCTCAAGGGAAAGTTCTGGCTATCTACTTCCCAAAGGGCATAGACTTAGAAAACCAAAAAACCTGTGGAGTACATTACTACTCTGCAATATCTGGGGTTGCTATGAGTCAGATTCAACACGATGGCAACTGGTCAGTAGTTGTTCCATGTACAATGACTTCCTCTCCCTTGAATATAAATGTTGAGGTCCTGGCTGAAAGCACCATTCCTAATTCTTACTAAGATGTAGCATGATTTCCTTATCCCTTGTATAGTGGTGCTGGATTCCTGGCTGAAATCCAAGGCCTAATTCTCAACAGGATATCGACATCAACTTTGATAAAAGAACCCTTCCCTTCTCTCTCTTTAATATAGGTGCCTATGGGGCATGGTTCTGTAACAACCATGTCCTGTAACTTAACAGGGTGTTGATATAGTCTCTTGGTTCTATGGATCATGAACTTCTCTATTAGCAGATTCTGGCTGTAACACTCACGTCATATTTCTTATTAAAAAATGTGTGAATGTACCAAGCTCTGTGAACCCTGACCTCTTGTCTACTTGAATAGGATGCTAGCATACTGCCTTTCACTATCTCATTACCAGAATACGGGTCAAGCTTCTGTCTCCTTGAAACCTGATCTTTTTTGTTATTCTTTTTTGCTCTTGGATATGGTTGCTAACTTCCTTTTTCTAACAGCCATGGCATAATCCTTACTATTATGTCAATATCTTAGTAAAGACATAGATATTATTTTAAGGCTATGGATGTTCCCTTTCTAGCTTTGTTAAAAATGACCTTTTTCTCACTAGTACATACCTAAATGTTCTTCTCTATGAATCCTGCCTTCATGTTTCTCTGAGTATAGATGATAATTTCCATCCCTCACAAGCCATGTATCTTTTTTTTAAGTAGGTATCAATGCAAATTTCCTCTCATCTGGACTCTGACCATCTTTAATCATGAATATGAATACCACCTCTCTGGCTGTACTTACTCTGGCCCCCTTTTCCCTTGGCTATGGATGCATTTTTCTGGCTCAATGAACCCTGACCTTCAGTCTCCCAACATATGAGTTTCTTGACTCTAACAACCACGGCCTCTTTAACACTCAGATCCAGTTTCAGGTTTTTACTCAAATTTGGATTCTTTAAACTCTGTCTTTACGTTTCATAGCATATGGATTCTAGCTCCCTGGCCATGAGAACCATGGGCTGTTTTCACTAGAATATGGATGTAGGCTGTTAGATTTATGAACCCTAATCTGTTTTTGTCCATGAACGTGGTTGCTACTTACCTGCTTATAGCAACCGTAACACAATTCTTAGCACAATCTGAGTCAGACCAGGGCTTTATGAACCCTGATCTTCTCTTAAATAGTATGTGAATGTAGCTTCCTGGCTTTAAGAAGCATGATGTAGCTCCTACTAAAATATGATTTCAGGCTCATGATCCTTTGAACCCTAACCTCCTTGCTCCTTGTATATGGAGGTTGTAACATTGTGCCCCACTTTATGTTAGGATATGGATGAATTCCAGGTTTTATTAATTCTGACCTCTTATTTCACTAGCTATGAGTGCTAACTTTATGGCTGTAATGACCTTGACTTTAGTATTATTACTATTTTCTAGGTAAATATTTAGTCTAAGAGCTTGTTTAACTCTATCATGTTTTTCTTTGGGCATGCATGCTAACCTCTTGACTGTAATAAATATGCCATATTTACTACTGTCCATTACTCATTGCCATCGAGTGGATTCTGATGCATAGCAACTCTACAGGAAGGAGTAGAACTGCCACATGGTTTTCAAAGGAGTGTCTGGTGGATTTGAACTGCCGACCTTTTGGTTAGCAGCTGTAACTCTTAAACACTGTGCCACCAGGGTTCCTATTGGGATGTGGATTTATTTCCAAGTATGCATATCTTGAGTTCCTCTTCAGTTGGATATAGATGCTAATTTCTTGGCTGCAATAACCATGACCTGTTTCTTGCTATGATATTAATGCAGGCTCCTGCTGGTATGAACATTGGCCTCTTATTTTCCCTTGGATAAGTTTTCCTGCTGTCTGATTTTAATACTCGTTGAAGATTACATAACAGGATATGTATGCACACTATCATCTTCGTTGTTGTCGTTGTTTGGTGCTATTTAGTCCACTCTGACTCACAGTGACTCTATGTACAGCAGAAAGAAACACTGCCTGTCCCTGCACCATCCTCACAATGGCTGCTAGGTTTGAAGCCATTGTTTGCAGACACTGTGCTAATCCATCTGGTTGAGGGCCTTTTCTTTCTTGCTGACCCTCTACCAAGCATGACGTTCTTCCTTCCTGATAACATATCCAAAGTGTGTGAGATGAAGTTTTTCCATCCTTGCTTCCAAGGAACAGCCTGACTGCACTTCTCCCAATACAGATTTGTTCATTCTTCTGGCAGTTCATGGGACATTCAATATTCTTCTCCAACACCATAACTCAAAGGCTTCAGTTCTTCTTCAGACTTCCTTACTCCTTGTCCAGCTTTTGAATGCTTATGAGGCAATTGAAAACATCATGGCTTGGGTAAGGTGAACTTTAGTCCAAAAAGTAACATCTTTGCTACTCAACACTTAAAAGAAGTCTTTTTGCAGATTTTCCCTGTGCCATACATCATTTGATTTACTGACTGCTGGCACTGATGGTGTATCGAAGTAAGATGAAATCCTTGACAACTTCCACCTTTTCTCTGTTTATCATGGTGTTGCTTGTTGGCCCAGTTGCAAGGATTTTTCTTTTCTCTATTCTGCAGTGTGATTCATACTGAAGGCTGTAGTCTTTGATTTTTATCAGTAAGTGCTTCAAGCCCACTTCACCTTCAGTAAGCAAGGCAGTATCATCTGCCTCTCTCAGATTATTAATGAGTCTTCCTGCAATTGTGATGGCACATTTTTCTTGAGATAGTCCAGCTTCTCACATTATTTGATGAGCATATAAATTGAGTATGTATGGTGAAAGGATAGAACCCTGATGCATACATTTCCTGATTTTAAACCACATAATATCCTGTTGTTCTACCTGAGCAACTGATTCTTGGTCTATGTACAGGTTTCATATCAGCAAAATTAAGTGTTCTAAAATCCCCATACTTCACAATGTTATCCACAATTGTTATGATCCATAAAATCGAATGCCTTTGCATAGTCAATAAAACACATGTAGATATCTTTCCTGTATTCTCTGCTTTTAGCCGTGACCCATCTGACATCAGCAATGATAAAACTATTGCTTTGTCCACTTCTGAATCCACCTTGAATTTATGGAAGTTCCATATTCATATACTGCTACAACCATTTTTGAATAATCTTCAGCAAAACTTTACCTGCATGTGATTTTTTATTTTAATAATTTTAATGTGCTTTAAGTGAAAGTTTACAAATCTAATCAGTCTGTCACATATAAGCTTATATAAACCTTACTCCATACTCCAACTTACTCTCCCCCTAATAAGTCAGCCCGCTCCCTCCTTCCAGTCTCTCCTTTCATGACAATTTTGCCAGTTTCTAACCCTCTCTACCCTCCAATCTCCCCTCCAGACAGGAGATGCCAGCACAGCTCAATCGTCATCAGCATCTGTCTCCAACTCGTTTTCCAGTCCCTTCCATATCTGATGAGTGAGTTATCTTCGGGAATGGTTCCTGTCCTGGGCCAACAGAAGGTTTGGGGACCATGACCGCCGGGATTCCTCTAGTCTCGGTCAGACCATTAAGTCTGGTCTTTTTATGAGAATTTGGGGTCTGCATCCCACCGATCTCCTGCTCCCTCAGGGGTTCTCTGTTCTGCTCCCTGTCAGGGAAGTCATCGGTTGTGGCCAGGACCGTCTAGTTCTTCTTGTCTCAGGATGATGTAAGTCTCTGTTTCATGTGGCCCTTTTTGTCTCTTGGGCTCATAGTTATCGTGTGACCTTGTTGTTCTTCATTCTCCTTTGATCCAGGTGGCTTGAGACCAGTTGATGCATCTTAAATGGGTGCTCGTTAGCATTTAAGACCCCAGACACCACATTTCAAAGTGGGATGCAGAATGTTTTCAAAATAGAATTATTTTGCCAATTGACTTAGAAGTCCCCTTAAGCCATAGTTCCCAAACCCCCACCCTTGCTCCGCTGAGCTTCGAAGCATTCAGTTTATCCTGGAAACTTTTTTGCTTTTGGTCCAGTCCAGTTGAGCAGACCTTCGGTGTATTGAGTATTGCCCTTCTCTTCACCTAAAGTAGTTCTCATCTACTAACTAATCAGTAAATAACCCTCTCCCACCCTCCCTCCCTCTCACTCTTGTAACCACAAAAGCTAGTGTTCTTCTCAGTTTATACTGTTTCTGAAGATCTTATAATACTGGTCTTATACAATATTTGTCCTTTTACCTCTAATTTCACTCAGCATAATGCCGTCCAGGTTCCTCCATGTTGTGAAATGTTTCACAGATTCGTCACTGTTCTTTATCGATGCGTAGTATTCCACTGTGTGAATATACCACAATTTATTTAACCATTCATCCATTGATGGACACCTTGGTTGCTTCCAGCTTTTTTCTATTGTAAAGAGAGCTGCAATAAACATGGGTGTGCATATATCTGTTCGTGTAAAGGCTCTTATTTCTCTTGGGTATATTCTGAGGAGTGGGATTTCTGGGTTGTATGGTAGTTCTATTTCTAACTTTTTAAGAAAACACCAGATAGATTTCCAAAGTGGTTGTACCATTTACATTCCCACCAGCAGTGTATAAGAGTTCCAATCTCTCCGCAGCCTCTCCAACATTTATTATTTTGTGTTTTTTGGATTAATGCCAGCCTTGTTGGAGTGAGATGGAATCTCATTGTAGTTTTAATTTGCATTTATCTAAAGGCTAATGATCGAAAGCATTTTCTCATGTATCTGTTAGCTGCCTGAATATCTTCTTTAGTGAAGCGCGTGTTAATATCCTTTGCCCACTTTTTGATTGGGTTGTTTGTCTTTTTGTGGTTCAGTTTTAACAGAATCGTATAGATTTTAGAGATCAGGCACAGGTTGGAGATTTCATAGCTGAAAATCCTTTCCCAATCTGTAGGTGGTCTTTTTACTCTTTTGGTGAAGTCTTTAGATGAGCATAAGTGTTTGACTTTTAGGAGCTCCCAGTTATCTGGTTTCTCTTTGTCATTTTTGGTAATGTTTTGTATGCTGTTTATGCCTTGTATTAGGGCTCCCAACATTGTCCCTATTTTTTCTTCCATGATCGTTATTGTTTTAGTCTTTATGTTTAGGTCTTTGATTCACTTGGAGTTAGTTTTTGTGCATGGTGTGAGGTATGGGTCCTGTTTCATTTTTTTACAAATGGATATCCAGTTATGCCAGCACCATTTGTTAAGAAGACTATGTTTTCCCCAATTAACTGACACTGGGCCTTTGTCAAATATCAGCTGCTTATATGTGGATGGATTTATATCTGGGTTCTCAATTCAATTCCATTGGTCTATGTGCCTGTTGTACCAGTACCAGGCTGTTTTGACTACTGTGGCTGTATAATAGGTTCTGAAATCAGGTAGGTTGAGGCCTCCCACTTTCTTCTTCTTTTTCAGTAATGCTTTACTCATCCGAGGCTTCTTTCCCTTCTATATGAAGCTGGTGATTTGTTTCTCCATCACATTAAAAAGTGACATTGGAATTTGGATCAGAAGTGCATTGTATGTATAGTTGGCTTTTGGTAGAATAGACATTTTTGCTATGTTAAGTCTTCCTATCCATGAGCAAGGTATGTTTTTCCACTTAAGTAGGTCCTTTTTAGTTTCTTGCAGTAGTACTTTGTAGTTTTCTTTGTATAGGACTTTTACATCTTTGGTAAGATTTATTCCTAAGTATTTTATCTTCTTGGTGGCTACTGTGAATGGTATTGATTTGGTGATTTCCTCTTCGATGTTCTTTTTGTTGATGTAGAGGAATCCAAGTAATTTTTGTATGTTTGTCTTATAACCTGAGACTCTGCCAAACTCTTCTATTAGTTTCAATAGTTTTCTGGAGGATTCCTTAGGGATTTCTGTGTATAAGATCATGTCATCTGCAAATAGAGATAATTTTACTTCCTCCTTGCCAATCCGGATGCCCTTTATTTCTTTGTATAGCCTAATTGCTCTGGCTAGGACCTCTAGCACAATGTTGAATAAGAGGAGTGATAAAGGGCATCCCTCTCTGATTCCCGTTCCCAAGGGATATGCTTTGAGGCTCTCTCCATTTAGAGTGATGTTGGCTGTTGGCTTTGTACAGATGCCCTTTATTATGTTGAGGAATTTTCCTTCAATTCCTATTTTGCTGAGAGTTTTTATCATAAACATGTGTTGGACTGTGTCAAATGCCTTTTCTAGATCAATTGATAAGATCATGTGGTTTTTGTCGTTTTTTTTTTTTTTTTATATGGTGGATTACATTAATGGTTTTTCTAATATTAAACCAGCCTTGCATACCTGGTACAAATCCCACTTGGTCGTGGTGGATTATTTTTTTGATATGTTGCTGAATTCTATTGGCTAGAATTTTGTTGAGGATTTTTGCATCTATGTTCATGAGAGATATAGGTCTGTAATTTTCTTTTTTTTTGTGATGTCTTTACCTGCTTTTGGTATCAGGGTTATGGTGGCTTCATAGAATGAGTTAGGTAGTATTCCATCATTTTCTATGCTTTGAAATACCTTTATTAGTAGTGGTGTAACTCTTCTCTGAAGGTTTGGTAGAACTCTGCAGTAAAGCCATCCGGGCCAGAGCTTTTTTTTGTTGGGTGTTTTTTGATTACCGTTTCAATCTCTTTTTTTGTTATGGGTCTATTTAATTGTTCTGATTCTGATTGTGTTAGTTTAGGTAGGTAGTGTTTTTCTAGGAATTCCTCCATTTCTTCCAGGTTTGCAGATTTGTTAGAGTACAATTTTCTGTAATAATCTGATATGATTCTTTTAATTTCAGTTGGGTCTGTTGTGATGTGGCCCATCTTGTTTCTTATTCGGATTATTTGTTTCCTTTCCTGTATTTCTTTAGTCAGGCTGGCCAATGGTTTATCAATTTCGTTATTTTTTTCAGAGAACCAG
Source organism: Elephas maximus indicus (assembly GCF_024166365.1). Taxonomy (NCBI): domain Eukaryota; kingdom Metazoa; phylum Chordata; class Mammalia; order Proboscidea; family Elephantidae; genus Elephas; species Elephas maximus. The sequence continues at coordinate 3,604,228 of NW_026060237.1, read as the reverse complement.
CTTTTGGCTTTGTTAATTCTTTCAATTGTTTTTCTGTTCTCTAATTCATTTACTTCAGCTCTAATTTTTATTATTTGTTTTCTTCTGGTGACTGATGGATTCTTTTGTTGTTCACTTTCTATTTGTTCAAGTTGTAGGGACAGTTCTCTGATTTTGGCTCTTTCTTCTTTATGTATGTGTGCATTTATTGATATAAGTTGACCTCTGAGCACTGCTATTGCTGTGTCCCAGAGTTTTTGATAGAAGGGTTTTCATTCTCGTTGCATTCTATGAATTTCTTTATTTCCTCCTTAATGTCTTCTATAACCCAGTCTTTTTTCAGCAGGGTATTGTTCAGTTTTCAAGTATTTGATTTCTTTTCCCTAATCTTTCTGTTAATTGATTTCCACTTTTATGGTCTTGTGGTCTGAGAAGGTGCTTTGTAATATTTCGATGTTTTGGATTCTGCAAAGATTTGTTTTATGACCTAATATGTGGTCTATTCTAGAGAATGTTCCATGTGAGCTAGAAAAAAAGTATACTTTGCAGCAGTTGGGTGGAGTGTTCTGTATAAGTCTATGAGGTCAAGTTGGTTGATTGTAGCAATTAGGCCTTCCGTGTCTCTATTGAGCTTCTTACTGGAAGTCCTGTCCTTCTCCGAAAGTGGTGTGTTGATATCTCCTACTATAGTTGTGGAGGTGTCTATCTCACTTTTCAGTTCTGTTCAAGTTTCTTTTATGTATCTTGTAGCCCTGTCATTGGGTGCATAAATATTTAATATGGTTATATCTTCCTGGTCTATTGTCACTTTAATCATTATGTAGTGTCCTTCTTTATCCTTTGTGGTGGATTTAACTTTAAAGTCTATTTTGTCAGAAATTAATATTGCTCCCCCTGCTCTTTTTTGATTGTTGTTTGCTTGATATATTTTTTCCATCCTTTGAGTTTTAGTTTGATTGTGTCTCTAAGTCTAAGGTGTGTCTCTTGTAGGCAGCATATAGACGGATCGTGTTTCTTTATCCAGTCTGAGACTCTCTGTCTCTTTATTGGTGCACTTAGTCCATTTACATTCAGCGTAATTATAGATATGTGTTTAGTGTTGTCATTTTGATGCTTTTTTATGTGTGTTGTTGACAATTTCATTTTTCCACTTACTTTTTTGTGCTGAGACGTTTTTCTTTGCAGATTGTGTGTTCCTCATTTTCATAGTACTTGACTTTATGTTTGCTGAGTCATTTTGTTTTTCTTGGTTTTTGTTTTGAGTTATGGAGTTGTTATACCTCTTTGTGGTTACCTTAATATTTACCCCTATTTTTCTAAGTAAAAACCTAACTTGCTTTTCCTATATTGCCTTGTTTCCCTCTCCATATAGCAGTTCTATGCCACCTGTATTTAGTCCCTCTTTTTGATTATTGTGATCTTTTACCTATTGATTTCAATGGTTCCCTGTTTTGAGCGTTTTTTTCTTTTTAAAATTGACCTTAATTTGTTTTTGTGATTTCCCTATTTGAGTTGATATCAGAATGTTCTGTTCTGTGACCTTGTGTTGTGCTGGTGTCTGATATTATTGGTTTTCTTACCAATTTCCTTTAGTATTTGTTGTCGCTTTGGTTTGGTTTTTGCAAATTGTCTAAGCTTGTGTTTATCTGTAAATGTTTTAATTTCTTCTTCGTATTTCAGAGAGAGTTTTGCTGGATACATGATCTTTGGCTGGCAGTTTTTCTCCTTCAGTGCTCTATATATGTCATCCCATTGCCTTCTTGACTGCATGGTTTCTGCTGAGTAGTCTGAATTTATTCTTATTGATTCTCCTTTGTAGGAGACCTTTCTTTTATCTCTGGCTGCTTTTAAAATTTTCTCTTTATATTTGGTTTTGGCAAGTTTGATGATAATATGTCTTGGTGATTTTCTTTTTGGATCAATCTTAAGTGGGGTTCGATGAGCATCTTGGATAGATATCCTTTCATCTTTCATGATGTCAGGGAAGATTTCTGCCAACAGATCTTCAACTATTCTCTCTGTATTTTCTTCTATCCCTCCCCATTCTGGGACTCCAATCACACGAAAGTCATTCTTGATAGAGTCCCACATGATTCTTAGGCTTTCTTCATTTTTTTTCAATTCTTTTATCCGATTTTTTTCCAGCTTTATTGGTGTCAATTCCTTTGTCCTCCAGATCCCTCACCCTGCATTCCAATTACTCGAGTCTGCTCCTCTGACTTCCTGTTGAGTTGTCTAATTCTGTAATTTTACCGTTAAACTTTTGGATTTCTGAATGCTGTCTCTCTATGGATTCTTGCAGCTTATTAATTTTTCCACTATGTTCTTGAATAATCTTTTTGAGTTCTTCAACTGCTTTATCAGTGTGTTCCTTGGCTTCTTCTGTAGATTGCCTTATTTCATTTCTGAGGTCATGCCTGATGTCTTGAAGCATTGTGTAAATTAGTTTTTTATATTCTGTATCTGGCAATTCCAGGATTGTATCTTCATTTGGGAAAGATTTTGATTCTTTAATTCGGGGAGTTGTAGAAGCAATCATGGTCTGCTTCTTTATGTGGTTTGCTATCGACTGCTGTCTCTGAGCCATCACTAAGATATTGAAGTGATTTATTCTATATTTGCTCACTGAGTCTTATCTTGTTTTGTTTTCTTTCAATATATGTAGATGGGCTTCTAGATTGTTCTGTCTTGATTGTTGTAGCCCTTGAATCACTTATGTCGTATTAGCAGCTGGTTTGGGCTGTTACCAGATATATAAGCCTAAGAGTCCATTCACTATTCTTGAGTAGAATCTGATTTTGGGTCAAGTGGTGCAGACTGTCACCTATCCACGTAGAGAAGTAGTGGTGATAGTTGTGTGCACTAAATTCTAGTAGCAACAGGGTTTCACACTCCAGTGAGGGCAGGATGCTGACAGGCTTCCCCCAAGTGCCAGGGAGGTAGGTGTGTCTCTATTCCTAAAGCACTTTGGTGGGTGGGCTCTGCAGCTGTACCTTAGGACCCCAATGCATGTACCTCTACAGATTGGTAGGTGTCACCCTCCTTAGACCCCTGAGGCAGGAGGCTAGATGGTCTAGGGGAAGCTGTTGTGGGTCAGTGAGGGCTCTGTTGAATAGGAGAGATATCAGACCTGGGAAACTTGTCTTTCCAGTAATCAGCTAAAACAATTACAGTCAGATCCCTATCAGAATTGCCTTTGCATTATAATAGCCACCTTGTTCCCTGTAAGGATGAAAGCCCAAGACTGTGGATCACATATGTTTGGCTGGAGCTGGTTCTGTATTTTTAGTCCAATTAGGGACGGATTTTTGGTCCCTTGGTTTTTTTTGTAGTTGCTTCTCTCAGGCCAGGAGAATGGGTTAGGAAAAGACCAAAAAAAAAAAAAAAAGAAAGAAAGAAAGAAAGACAGATAAAGAAAAGCCACAGTGTGGTTCACTCTGTGGCTCAGGGAATTTCAATGTTAATGAAGCCGCCTGGGAAGGGGAGGGGAGGGTTCAGATAAATAGGAGAGAGTAGCACCCCAGAATATTGACAAAGTTACTTATCTTGCTTGGGATGACTGTTTTATTTGAGATTCCCAAGGCATTTTAGCCTGTGTGCATTGGCTGGGTTGAGATCGCCCCCAAGGGTCAGGCCCGCATCCTGTGCTTGTGCTGTCTCAGAAGCAGTGGCCAGTTCCTCCGCTCCCAGTCCAAAGCCCAGCACCAAGGTTCCCCAGCTGGGACGCCACACTCCAGGCTCCAAAACCAGTCGCTGCCTCCCGGTGACTTCTCCTGTCAGCCGCATTGCTGCGCTGCCTGCATGCACTGGCTGTACTGCCGCCGAGGTCACTTCTGGGGGCTAGGGCCGTGTCCCATGTTTGCGCTGTCTCAGGATGCCGTGCTCAGCTCCCCTGTGCCCCCAGTCCAAAGCCCCAAAGTGGCAATTGGGTTTGGTTTTATCTTCAAAAACCACAGAGGCAAAAAAGTAATGGATGACATATTTAAAGTGCAGAAAGAGAAAAAAAATGGCAAGAATAATTACACAGCAAAAATATTCAGAAACTAGGGAGAAATTAAGACATTCTCAGATAAGCAAAAATTAAGGGAATTTGTTAGCAGCAGATCAGCCCTACAAGACATAGGAAAAGGACTCTCCCACAATAAAAGTAATAACACTAAAGAGAACCTGAAGGGGTACATACACAAAAGCATTGTCAGTATAAACATGACACCTAAGACACATTTGGATGGTGAATACTTAACTAAGGTAAAGTTATATGCAGAAAATAGGAGCTAAATACATACAACAATAAAATAATTTACATTCATATTACAGGACAGCGAAGAGACTAAGATGTAATTGATAATAGCACATGAAGAACAGGGAGGATGAGTGGCAACACAGAATTTTTTTATGTTAAGGAAGTCAAGGTGTTACCAAGATACATCTGTTTGTTATAAATGTGAGGTGTTAAATACAAATCTCATGGAAAGCAAAAAAAGTAAATAAAAAGAAATCATTTCTGAAAATAAATAGTAAAGCAAACAAAATGTCTCAGCACTCACAGGAAAATAATAAATAAGATGAAGAAAAACCCATATTCATAAAGAATTCAGCACTGAAGGTAAAGAACAAAGAAACCATAAATTTCACCAAAATTAAAACAAGAAGAAAGTACAACAAAATGGCAGAAGTAAATCCACCCATATTGATAATCACCGTAAATGTAAATAAATACTCCTATCAAGAGGTGGTGAGCAGCAGAATGGATTGAAAAAATAGAAAACACACACACACAAAGGAAGAAGATTAAAAAAAAAGCACAACACATCTATATGCTCGCCACACCTTAGGAACAAGGACATACATCATTTAAAAGCTAAAACATGAAAAAAAAGTCAATGCAAATAGCAACCGAAACAAAACATGTGATAATATCTGAAAAATTAGACATTAAATTAATATTATAAAAGATAAAAGAACAACTATGTTGATTCAGGAAGGCATAACAATTACAAATACGCATCTAACATCAGAGCCTCAAAATATATAAAGCAATCTCTGACAGAATTGAGCAGAGAACGGAAAGGTGTGCAATAATAGTTGTTGTTTTGTGCAGTTGAATCAATCCCAGCTCCTAACTATGCTACAGGACAGAGTAGAACTGCCCCATAGAGTTTCCTGTGCTAAATTTTTAAGAGAATAGGTTGTCTTTTCTTTTGCAGAGCTGTTGGGTGTGTTTGATCTGCCAACGTTTTGGTTAGCAGCCAAGCTCTTAATGATTGTGCTACCAATGTATGAAAAGTTACAATAGTAGGAAACTTTAATACACCATTTTCTGTTATGGAAGGAGCTACAAAGCAGATCAATAAAGAAACAGGAGACTTAACTATCACTATTAAACAAGAGGACCTACCATGCATTTATGGAACACTCTACCCCAAAGCAGCTCTACATACATTCTTCTCCAATGAACTAAGATTATTCTCCAATGTAGACAATATTTTAGTGCTCAAAGCAAACTTTAATAAGCACAAAGAGACTGAAACCATACAAAGCATCTTTTGAGACTATAACAGAATCAAGTTACAAACAAAAACACAAAGTAAATGGGCTGGATAACACAAGGAAATTAATAGCACACTACTAAAGATACAAACGATTATAGAAGAAAAGAGGAGAGGTATTAAAAAAAAATAGAATTTAACAAGAATGAAGATACACTATACCAAAATCTATAGGACATAGTGAAGGAATTGCTGAGGGAAATCATTAGCATTGAGTGATTACATTAAGAACGAATGAGGATCCCAAATCCATGATTTAACTCTCCACCATGAAGAAATAGAAAAGGAACAGCAGAAAAAGACTAAACTGCCAGAAAAAAAGAAAATAAAGATTCTGGGAGAAATAAACAATCTTGAAAATAGAAAAAAAAAAATTGAGTCAATGAAACCAGAAGTTGGTTCTTTGAAAGAATCAATAAAACAGACAATCCACTGCCTAAAGTGGCAAAGGAAAAAATTGAGAAGATGCAAATAACCAAAATAAAAAATGATGATAGAGACATTACAACAGATAAATGAAAAGGAACATAAGAGAATACTATGAAAAGTCACACTTCAACAAACTGGAAAGCTTAGGTGAAACGCACGTACACTTAGAACGTAACCTACTGCTACTAACACACATACAGACACAGATAAAAAAATATCCATTAACCCATAAGAAAAGAGGAGATTCAATCTGTCATCAAACACCTCTCTCTCCCCAACCAGAAAAAAAAAGAAAAAAACCAGATGACCAGATGGCCTCACTGGAGAATCTAGCAAACATTCAGAGAAGAAATGACATCGATCTTACTCAGTCTTCCAAAATATAGGACAGAAAGGAGTGTTTCTTTACTAATTCTATTAAGCCAGCATGACTCTGATAACAAAGCCAGACAAAGACATCACAAGAAAAGAATACTACAGACAAATATCCCTCATAAATATACACGTAAAAACTCTCAACAAAATTTTAGCAAACAGAATCCAGTAGCACATTAAACAAAAAATTACACCACGTTCATATTGTATTTATTCCAGGAATCCAGGCTGGTTCAACATTCAGCATCAATGAATGTAATATACCACACTAAAAAAAAGAAACACTATATGATCATCTTAATATATGTAGGAAATTATTTTAATGAAACCCTACACCATTTCCTTATTAAAACTTTTGACAAAATAGAAATGGAGGGGAAATCCCTTACGGTGATTAAGGACATCTATGAAAAACCAAGAGACAATATCAAAGTCAATAAAGACCAGAGACTTCCCTTTGTAAGTAGAATGAGACAAGGATGGCCCCTATCACAACTTATATTCAATATAGTTCTGGAAATCCTAGTGAGCACAGTAAGACTAAAGAAAAAAAGGAAGGGAGGGAGGGAGGAAAGAAAGACAAAAAGAAAAAATGTATCCAACGTAGAAAAGAAGGCATAAAACTATATGGAAATGACATAACATGCATATAAAACCCTGAAGGTTTCACAATAGATTTGCTAGAACAAATAGAAAAATAAAGCAAGGAGGCAGGCTACAAGATCAACACATCAATCACTTGGGTTTTCTGTACAGCAACAATAAGAGATCAGAAAAGGAAATCAAGTAAGCAGTATCATTTGCAATGTTGTTGTTAGGTGCTTAGAGTTGGTTCTGATTCATAAAGACCCTACAAACACTGCCTGGACTGGTGTTATCCTCACAATTGTTGTTATGCTTGAGCCCCCTGTTGCGGCAACTGTGTCAACCAATCTTGTTGAGGGTATTCCTCTCTTTAGCTGACCGTCTACAGGTCTGTGAAAAAGAAGAAGGCCCGCAACAAGACAGACTGACACAGTGGCTCCAACAATGGGCTTAAGCATAACAACAATTGTAAGGATGGTCCAGGTCCAGGCAGGATCAGGCAGTGTTTCGTTCTGTTTTACACAGGGTCACTATGAGTTGGAACTGACTAGGTGGCACCTAACAACAATGACAACTACTTTACCAAATATGATGTCCTTCTTCAAGGACTGGTCCCTTCACAATATATCGTAAGTACGTGAGGCAAAGTATCACCATCCTAGCCTCTAAGAAGCATTCTGGCTGTGTTTTACTTCTTCCAATACAGATTTGTTCCTTCTTCTAGGGGTCCACAGTATATTCAATATTTTTCGCCAACACCATAATTCAAATGCATCAGTTCAGTCTTCTTTATTCTTTGTCCAGCTCTCGCATGTACAGGAGGGACTGAAAAAACCTTGGCTTGGGTCATGTGCACCTTAGACCTTAAAGTGACATATTTGCTTGTTTACACTTTAAGGAGGTCTTTTGCAACAGATTTGCCCGGTGCAACAGCTCTTTTGATTTCCTGACAGCTGCTTCCATGGGTATTGATTGTGGATCCAAGTAAAATGAAATCCTTGACAAATTCAATCTTTTCTCTTTTTATCATGACATTGCTTACTGGTCTGCTTGTGAGGGTTTTTGTTTTCTTTAAATTGAGGTGTAATCCATATTGAAGGCTGTGGTCTTTGATATTAGGAGTAAGTGTTTCAAGTCCTCTTTACTTTCAGCCAGCAAAGTTGTGTCATCTGCATATCGCTGGTAGTTAATGAGTCTTCCTCGAATCCTGATGCCCCTTTCTTCTTCTTATAGTCCAGCTTCATGGATTTTTTGTTCAGCACGTGGATTGAATAAGTATGGTGAAAGAATATACCCTAAGGCACCTTCCTGATTTGAAACTATGCAGTATCCCCTCATTGTATTGGAATGACTGTATCTTGGTCTATGTAGATTTCTCATCAAAACATTTAAGTGTTTTGGAATACCCATTCTTCATAATGTCATTCATAATTCGTTATGATCCACACAATTGAATGCTTTTGCACGGTCAGTAAAACACAGGTAGATATGTTTTAGGTATTCTCTGCTTTCAGCCAGGATCCATCTGATATCAGCAATGATATCCCTCCTTCCATGTCCTCTTCTATCACCAGCTAGAATTTCTGGCAGCTCCTTGTTGATGTATTACTGCATTTGCTTACAAATGATCTGCAAAATTTTACTTGTGTGTGATAATAATGGTATTATTTGATAGTTTCTGCATTCTTTTGGATCGCCTTTCTCTGGATTGGACACAAATATCAATTTTTTCCACTTCGTTGGCCGGGATACTATCTTCCAAATTCTTGGTATAAATGAGCGAGTGCTTCCAGCTCTGGGTACATTTCTCGAAACATCTCACTTGGTATTCTGTCAATTCTTGGAGCCTTGGGTTTTTTTGTTTTTGTTTTTAACCAATGCCTTCAGTGAAGCTTGGACTTCTTTCTTCAACACCTTCAGTTCTTGATCATATGGTACTTCCTGAAAGGGTTGAGTGTCAACAAGTTCTTTTTGGTACAATGATTCTGTATGTTCCTTCCATCTTCTTTTGATGCATCATGTCATTTAATATTTTCCCCAAAGAATCTTTCAAAAATGCAACTTGTTGTTAGGCACATCGAGCCAATACTGACTCATAGATAACTTAGGCATGATAGAAGGAAACACTTCTCAATTCTGTGCCATCCTCATATTTGTTGCTATGCTTGTTCCCCTTGTTGCAGCCACTGAGTCAATCCATTTCATTGAGGGTCTTTCTCTTTTTCGTTGACCCTGCACTTTACCAAGCATGATGGCCTTCTGCAGGGACTGATCCCTCCTGATAATATGTCCAAAGTATGGGAGACGTAGCCTTGCCATCCTTGTTTTAAGAAGTATTCTGGTTGTACTTCTTCCAAGACAGATTTGTTCATTCTTTTGGCAGCTACAGTATAGTCAATATTCTTCTACAACACCACAATTCAAAGGCATGGACTCTTCTTCTGTCTTCCTTATTCATCATCCAGCTTTTTCACACGCATATGAGGTGACTGGAAACATCATGGCTTGGGTCACATGTGCCTTAGTCCTCAAGGTAAAAACTTTTATTGTCACCACTTTAAAGAGGTTTTTTGAAGCAGATTTGGCCAATGCAATTTATATTTTGATTTCTTGACTGCTTCTTCCATGGCTGTTGATTGTGGATCCAAGTAAAATGAAATCCTTGGCAACTTCAAACTTTTCTCTAATCATCATGATGTTGCTTATTCATCCAGTTGTGAGGATATTTGTTTTATTTTTGTTGAGGTGTAATCCATACTAAAGGATGTGGTCTCTGATCCTAATAAGTGCTTCAAGTCCTCTTCACTTTCAACAAACAATGTTGTGCCATCTGCATTACACATGTCATTAATATTTTTTCCTCCAATCCTGATGTCCCCTCCTTCTTCATATAATCCAGCTTCTCAAATTATTTGCTCAGTATACATTTTGCAACTTAAGACTTGAATTTTCTCTTCAGTTCTTTCAGCTTGAGAAATGGTGAGTATGTTCTTTCCTTTTGGTTTTTGTACTCTAGGTCTTTTCACCCCCACGTGTCTGATATTTTGTCATACTGTGGCAGCTTGCGTGTTGCTGTGATGCTGGTAGCTATGCCACTGGTGTTCAGATACCAGTAGGGTCACCCATGGAGGACAGGTTTCAGATGAGCTTCTAGACTGAGACAGACTAGGAAGAAGGACCCAGAAGTCTACTTCTGAAAAGCATTAGCCAGTGAAAACCTTATGAATACCAGAGGAACAGTCTGGTCTAGTGCTGGAAGATAAGCCCCCCATGTTGGAAGGCACTCAAAAGATGACTGGGGAAGAGCTGCCTCTACAAAGTAGAGTTGACCTTAATGACATGGATGGAGTAAAGCTTTTGGGACCTTCATTTGCTGATGTGGCACAACTCAAAATGAGAAGAAACAGCTGCACACATCCATTAATAATCGGAACTTGGAATGTAGGGAATATGAATCTCAGAAAACTGGAAATCATCTAAAATGAAATGGAACGCATAAACATCAATATCCTAAGCCTTAGTGAGCTGAAATGGACTGGTATTGGCCATTTTGAATCGGACAACCAGATAGCCTACTATTCTGGGAGTGATAACTTGGAGAGGAATGGTGTTGCCTTCATTGTCAAAAGAACATTCCAAGATGTATCCTGAAGTACAACGCTGTCAGTGGTAGGATAATATACATATGCCTACAAGGAAGATCAGTTAATACGACTATTATTCAAATTCATGCACTAACCACTAGGGCCAAAGTTGAAGAAATAGTAGTTTTTATCAGCTGCAGCAGTCTGAAATTCATTGAACATGCAATCAAGGTGCATTGATAATTACTGACGGCTAGAATGTGAAAGCTGCTAACATAGAAAAAGGATATGTAGTTGGAAAATATGGCCTTGGTGATAGAAACAATGCCAGAGATCAAATGATAGAATTTTTCAAGGCTAATGACTTCATTGCAAATACCTTCTTTCACCAACATAAACGGTGACCATACACATGGACCTCACTAGATGGAACAAACAGAAATCAAATGGACTATATCTGTGGAAAGAGACGATGGAAAACTCAATATCATCAGTCAGAACAAGGCCAGGGGCCAACTGTGGAACAGACCATCAATTGCTCATATGCAAGTTCAAGCTGAAGCTGCAGAAAATTAGAGCAAGTCCACGAGAACCAAAATATGACCTCGAGTGTGTCCTACCTGAATTTGAAGAATAGAGTTGATGCATTCAACACTAGTGACCAAAGACCAGACGAGTTGTGGAATCACATCAAGGACATCATATATGAAGAAAGGAAGAGGTCACTGAAAAGACAGGAAAGAAAGAAAAGGCCAAGATGGATGGCGGAGGAGACTCTGAAACTTGCTCTTGAGCATCAAGCAGCTAAAGCAAAAGGCAGAATTGATGAAGTAAAAGAACTGAAGATTTCAAAGGGTATCTTGAGAAGACAAAGTAAAGTATTATAATGACATATGCAAAGAGCTAGAGATGGAAAACCAAAAGGGAAGAACATGCTCAGTGTTTCTCAAGCTGAAAAAGCTGAAGAAAAATTCAAGCCTCGAGTTGCAATGGTGAAGGATTCCATAGGAAAAATATTAAACGACACAGGATGAATCAAAGAAGATGGAAGGAATACACAGAGTCATTATACCGAAAAGAATTAGTTGATGTTCAACTATTCCAAGAGGTGGCATATGATCAGGAACCGATGGTACTGAAGGAAGAAGTCCAAGCTACTCTGAATGCATTGGTGAAAAACAAGGCTCCAGGAATTGATTGATGTTTCAACAAACAGATGCCGCGCAATAGGCGCTCACTCATCTATAACAAGAAATATGGAAGACAGCTTCCCGCCAACTGATTGGAAGAGATCCATATTTATGCCTGTTCCCAAGAAAGGTAATCCAACTGAATGTGGAAATTATAGAACAATATCATTAATATCACACACAAGAAAATTCTGCTGAAGATCATTCAAAATGACTGTAGCAGTATATTGACAGGGAACTGCCAGAAATTCAGGCCAGTTTCAGAAGAGGACATGGAACCAGGGATATCATCGCTGATGTCAGATGGATCCTGGCTGAAAGCAGAGAATACCAGAAGGGTGTTTACCTGTGTTTTATTGATTATGCAAAGACATTTGACTGTGTGGATCATAACAAACTATGGATAACACTGCGAAGAATGGGAATTTCAGAACACTTAATTGTGCTCTTGAGGAACCTTTACATAGATCAAGAGGCTCTTGTTCAGACAGAACAAGGGGGATACTGATTGGTTTAAAGTCAGGAAAAGTGTGCATCCGGGTTGTATTCTTTCACCATACCTATTTAATCTCTGTGCTGAGTAAAAAATATGGGAAGCTGGACTATATTAAGAAAAACAGGGCATCAAGATTGGAGGAAGACTTATTAACAACCTGTGTTATGCAGATGACAGGACCTTGCTTGCTGAAAGTGAAGAGGACTTGAAGCACTTACAAATGAAGATCAAAGACCACACCCCTCAGTATGGATTGCACCTCAACAAAAAGAAAACAAAAATCTTCACAACCGGACCAATGAGCAACATCACGACAAACAGAGAGAAGCTTGAAGCTGTGAAGGATTTCATTTTACTTGGATCCACAATCAACAGCCATGGAAGTAGCAGTCAAGAAATCAAAAGACGCATTGCACTGGGTAAATCTGCTGCAAAGGACCTCTTCAAAGTGTTGGAGAACAAAGATGTCACCCTGCAGACTAAGGTGCACCTAACCCAAGCCATGGTATTTTCATTCGCATCATATGCATGTGAAAGCTGGACAATGAATAAGGAAAACCGAAGAAGAACTGACGCCTTCAAATTCTGGTGCTGGCCGAGAATATTGAATACACCATGGACTGCCAAATAACGAACAAATCTGTCTAGTAGAGGTACAGCCAGAATGCTCCTTAGAGGCAAGGTTGGCGAGACTGCGTCTTACATACTTTGGATATGTTCTCAGGAGGGAAGAAACCCTGGAGAAGGACATCATGCTTAGCAGACTACAGGGTCAGCGGAAAAGAGGAAGACCCTCAAGGAGGTGGATTGGCACAGTGACTGCAACAATGAGCTCAAGCATAATGATTGTAAGGATGGCTCACGACCAGGCAGTGTTTCGTTCTGTTCTGCATAGGGTCGCTGTGAATTGGAACCGACTTGACAGCACCTAACAACAACAACAGGTCTTTGCACATTTCATTATAATACTTTACTTTGTCTTCTCTAGCTGTTGTTTGAATCCTCTATTCAGCTCTTTTACTTTATCAGTTCTTCCTTTTACTTTATTTACTCTACATTTAAGAGTAAGTTTCAGACCCTTTTCTGACATCTATTTTGGTCTTTTTCTTTCATTACTTTTTAGTGGCTTCTTACTTTCTTCATGCCTTTGATGTCATCCCACAGCCTGTCTGGTCTTTGATCATTAGTGTTTAATGAGTCAAATATATTCTTAGATGACCTCTAAATTCAGGTGGGATATACTCAAGTTCATACTTTGGCCGTTGTTGACTTGTTCTAATTTTCTTCAGCTTCATCGTGAGCTTGGTTATGAGCAATTGCTGGTGTTTCCCAGAGACATCCCCGTTTCTTATGACTGAATTGAGCTTTTCCATAGTCTCTTTCCACAGACTTAGTCATTCTGATTCCTGTGTATTTCATCTGGTGAGTTTGACATATATACATGCTGTTTATGTTGTTGAAAGGAGGTATTTGTAATGAAGAAGTCATTGGTCATGAAAAACTCTGTATGCCATGTGGTCCCTGGCATTGTTATATCACCAAGGCCATATTTTCCAACTACTGTGTTTCTTAGTTTCCAGCCTCTGCATTCCAATCACCAGTAATTATTAATGCATCTCGATTGCATGTTTGATCTATTTCAGACTGCAGAAGGTGGTGCAAACTGTCAACTTGTTTATCTTGTGTCAATTTGAAAAACAGTCCTATTAACTTGTCTTCCTTGTAGGTGTATCAATATTTTCCTATCATTGACAACATTGTGCTTCGGGTTACAGCTTCGAATATTCTTTTTGATGATGAATGCATTGCCATTCCTCTTTAATTTGTCATTCTCAGCAAAGTAGATCATACAATAGTCAGTTCCAAATGGCCTTTACCAGTCCATTTCAGCTCTCTAATGCCTAGGATATGGATGTTAATGTGTTCCATTTCATTTTGGATAACTTCCAACTTTCCTAGATTCATTCATTGTACACTGATTATTAATGAACATTCTCATTATTAATGTATGTTTGCAGGGGTTTCTTCTCATTTTGAGTTGTGTCACATGAGTAAATGAAGGCCCAAAAGCTTGTCTTCATCCATGTAAGTACGGTTGACTCTACTTTGATGAGGAAGCTCTTTCCCAGTCCTATGCGGAGTGCCTTCCAACCTGAGGGGCTCGTTTTCTGGCACTATGTCAGGCAATGTTCCTTTGCCCTTAATATAGTTTTCATTGGCTAATTTTTTGAGAAGTAGACCACTAGGTCCTTTATCCTAGTTTGTCTTAGGAAGCTCAGGTGAAACCTGTCCACCATGGGAGACCCTGCTGGTATTTGAAATACCGGTGGCATAGCTTCTAGCATTACAGCAACATGGATGCCAATACAGTATGAGAAAATAACACACGTGTGGGACTCATTTCCAATGTTGTTATTAGGTGCCCTCGAGTTGCTTCTGACTCAGGGGGACCCTATGCACAATAGCAGTAAACACTGCCCAGCCTTATACCACCCTCAGAATCATTTTTATAGTTGAGCCCATTGCTGCAGCCACTGAGTCAGTCCATCCTGCTGAGGGTCTTCCTATTTTTCGCTGGCCCTCTACTTAACCAGGCATGATGCCCTTGTCAAGGGACTGATCCCTCCTGATAACATATCCAACATACGTGAGACATAGTCTCACCATCCTCGCTTCTAAGGAGCATTCTGGTTGTACTTCTTCCAAGGTAGGTTTGTTCTTTTGGCAGACCATGGTATTTTCCATATTATTCATCAGCACCACAACTCATAATTGCCAATTCTTCTCTGGTCTTGCTTATTCATCATCCAGCTTTCTCATGCATATGAGGTGAATGAAAACACCATGGCTTGTGTCAGGTGCACGGTGGTATTCGTGGTAACATCTTTGCTTTTCAACACATTAAATTGGTATCTTGCAGTAGATATGTTCAATGCATCCACCATTTAATTGCTGCTTCCGTGGGTGCTGATTAGGGACCCAAGTAAAATGAAATCCTTGACAAGTTCAATCTTCTCCCCATTTATCATGATGTCGTTTATTGGTCCAGTTGGAAGGATTTATTCTTTATGTTGAGGTATAACCCATACTGAAGGCTACAATCTTTGACCTTCACCAATAAGTGTTTCGAATCCTCTTCACTTTCAGCAAAATTGTGCATATCACAGGTTATTAATGAGTCTTCCTCCAATCTTGATGCACTCTAATTTTACATGTTGTCCAGCTTCTCAGCTTCTTTGTTCAGCATACACATTGAATGAATATGGTGAAAAAATACAATCCTGACACACACTTTTCCTGACTATACCACACAGTATCCCCTTGTTCTTTAGAATGACTGTGTCTTGATGTATGTACAGGTTCATCATGAGCACAATAAAGTGTTCTGAAGCTCTCAATGTTATCCATATTTTTTTATGATCTGCACAGTTGAATGTCTTTGCCCAGTTAATAAAACACAGGTAAATATCTTTCTGGTATTCTCTGCTTTCAGCCAGAATCCATCTGACATCAGCAATGATATCCTGGTTCCACATCCACTTCTGATCCTGGCTATAATTTCTGGCAGTTCCCTGTCAAAATCCTGCTGCTGCCTGTTTTGAATGATCTTTAGCAAAACTTTACTTGCATGTGAAACTAATGAGGTTGTTCAATAATTTCAGAACTCAGTTGCGTCACATTTCTTGGGAATAGGCATAAATATGGATTACTCCTGGTCAGTCAACTAGGTAGCTGTCGTCTAAATTTCTTGGCATAGAGGGATGAACACTTCCAGTGCTGCATCCATTTGTTGAAACACATTAGTTGATATTCTGTCAATTCCTGGAAGCTGGAAGCTTCTTTTTTGCCAATGTCTTCAGTGCAGCTTGGACACCTTTCTTCAGAACCATCACATGCTAATCATATGATACTCCCTGGAATGGTTGAATGTCAACTAATTCTATTTGGTATAGTGACTCTGTGTATTCCTACCATTTTCTTTTACTGTTTCCTCCATAGTTCAGTATTGTCTCCACAGAATGCTTCACTATTGCAACTTGAGGCCTAATTTTTTTCTCCAGTTCATTCAGCTTGAGAAATGTTGGGTGTGTTTTTTCCTTTTGATTTTCTACCTCCAGGCCTCTGAATGTGTCATTATATGCCTTACTTTGTCTTCTAGAGCCGCCCTTTGAAATCTCCCTTTCAGTTATTTTACTTCATCATTTCTTCCTGTTGCTTTAGCTACTCCGTGTTCAACAGCAAGTTTCAGAGTCTCTTCTGACATCCATTTTGGTCTTTTCCTTCTTTCCTGTCTTTTTAATGACCTCTTGTTTCTTCATGTATGATATGCTTGATGTCATTCCACAGTTCCTCTGTCTTCAGTCATTATCATTCAACGTGTCAAATCTATTCTTGAGAGTGTCTCTAAAATTAGGTGGAATATGATGAAAGTCATACTTTAGCTCAGGTGGACTTGTTCTAGTTTTCTTCAGTGTTAACTTGAATGTGTGTATGAGCAATTGAAGGTCTGTTACACAGTTGGCCTCTGGACTTGTTCTGACTGATAATACCGAGCTTTTCCACTGTCTCTTTCTGCAGAGGCAGTCGATTTGATTACTGTGTGTTCCACCTGGTGAGGTCGCCGTTTATGTTGTTGAAAAAAGGTATTCGGGATGAAGAACTCACTGGTCTTACCAAATTCTGTCATGCAATCTCCGGCATTTTTTCTATCACCAACGCCATATTTTCCAACTACCTATCCTTTTCTTTGTCTCCAACTTTCAAATTCCGATCACCAGTAATTATCAAATCATCCTGATTGCATGTCTGATCAATTTCAGACTGCAGAAGCTGGTAGAATTCTTCAGTTTCTTCATCTTTGGCCTCACTGGTTTGTGCATAAATTGGAATAACAGCTGTATGAACTGACTCACCGGGTAGGTGTATGGATATTGTCCTATAACTGACACCACTGTACTTCAGGATAGATCTCGAAATGTCCTTTTTGACGATGAACACAACACCATTCCTCTTCGATTTGTTGTTCCCAGCATAGTCGACCATATAATTTTCCAATTCAGAATTGCCAGCACCAGTCCATTTCAGGTCACTAATGCTTCAGTAGCAATGCTTACGCTTCCCATTTCATTTTTGATAGTGTCCAATTTTCCTAGAATCATACTTCATACATTCCACACTCCAATCATTAATGGATTTTTGGAGCTGTTTCTTCTCATTTTCAGTCGTGGCACATCAGCAAATGAAGGCCTTGAAAGCTTGACTCCATCCACATCAATAAGGTTGGCTCAACTTTAAGGACGCAACTTTCTCCCAGTTGTATTTTGAGTGCCTTCCAACCTGAGGATCTCACCTTCCAGCACTATATCAGACAATATTAATCTGCTATTCATAAGTTTAATGTGTGTGTGTGCATTAAAAGAAAGTTAACAAATCAAGTCAATCTCTCATACAAAAATTTATGTACACCTTCCTATGTACTCCTAGTTGCTCTCCCTCTAATGAGACAGCACACTCCTCCTGCCTGTACTACCCGTGTCCATTCAGCCAGCTCCTGTCCTCCATTGTCTTCTCATACCCTCTCCTGACAAGAACTGCCCACATAGTCTTATGTGTCTACTTAAGCCAAAAAGCTCACTCTTCACTGGTATCATTTTTCCGTCTTATAGTCTGAAGAATTGGCTTTGGGGATAGTCCTGTCTTGGGCTATTAGAAAGTCTATGGACCGTGTCCTCTGGGGTCCTTCTAGTTTCAGTTAGACCATTAAGTCTGGTCTTTTTACAAGAATTTGAGGTCTACATCCCACTGTTCTGCTCCATCAAGGATCCTCTGTTGTGTTCCCTGTCAGGGCCATCATCGGTGGTAGCGTGGCACCATCCAGTTCTTCCAGTCTCAGGCTGATGGAGTCTCTGATTTATGTGCCCCTTCCATTCTCTTGGGCTCTTAATTACCATGTGTCTTTGGTGTTCTTCATTCTCCTTTGCTCCAGGTGGGTTGAGACCAATTGATGACGGATCTTAGGTGGCAGCTTGCTAGCGTTTAAGAACCCAGACCCCGCTCACCAAAGTGGGATGCAGAATGTTTTCTTAATACATTTTCCTATGCCAATTGACCTAGATGTCCTCTGTAACCATGGTTCCCAGATTCCTAACCCTGCTACTCTTGCCTTTGAAGCATTTGGTTGTATTCAGGAAACCCGTTTGCTTTTGGATAAGTCCAGTTTTGCTGACCTCTTCTGTATTGTATGTTGTCTTTCCCTTCACCTAAAATACTCCTTGTCTACTATCTAATTAGTGAATGCCTCTCCTCCTCCCTTGCCACCCACTAACCATCAAAGAATATTTTCCTCTATGTTTCAGTTATGTCCTGACTTGTTATAATAGTGGTATCCTGCAATATTTGTCCTTTTGCAAGTGACTAATTTCACTCAGCATAATGCCTTCCAGATTTCTCCACGTTATGAAATGTTTCATGCGTTCATCATTGTTTTTATCATTGTATAATATTCCACTGCATGAATATACCATAATTTAATTACCCATTCATCTGTTGATAAGTGCCTTGGATGCTTCCGTCTTTTTGGTGTTGTATACAGTGCTGCAGTGAACACGGGTGTGCATATATCTGTTTGTGTGAAGGCTCTTATTTCTTTAGGATATATCCTGAGAAGTGGAATTGCTGGCTCATATGGTAGGTCTATTTCCAGCTTTTTAAGGAAGTGCCAAATCAATTTCCAAAGTGGCTATACCATTCTACATTCCCTCCAGCAGTATATAAGTGTTCCAGTCTCTCCTCAGCCTCTCCAACGTTTATTATCTTGTTGTTTCTTTTTGGAATAATGCCAGCATTTTGGAGTGAGATGGTATCTCATTGTAGTTTTGATTTGTATTTCTCTAATGGCTAATGATCGTGAGCATTTCCTGATGTATCTGTTAGCTGCCCGATTGTCTTCTTTGATGAAGGGCCTGTTCATACCACTTGCCCATTTTTTAACTGGATTATCTTTTTGTTGTTTAGTTTTTGTAGTATAACATAAGATTTAGAGATCAAACTCTGATCACTATTGTCATAGCTGAAACTGTTTTCCCAGTCTGTAAGTAACCTTTTTACTTTTTTGGGGCAGTCTTTGGATGATCATAAGAATTTGATTTTTAGGAGCTCGCAGTTAGTTTCTCTTCTGGTATTTGTACACTTCTAGTGAAGTTCTGTATACTGTTTATGCCATGTATTAGGGTTCCTAGTGTTGTCTCTATTTTTTCTTCCATGATCTTTATCATTTTAGATTTTATATTTAGGTCTTTGATCCTTTTTGAGATAGTTTTTATGCATGTTGAGAAATATGGGTATTGTTTCTTTTCTTTTTTGCAGCTGGATACCCAGATATGTCAGCATCATTTGTTAGAAAGACTGTCTTTTCCCCACTTAACAGACTTTGGGACTTTGTCTACTAGAAGATGCTCATACGTGGATGGATTTATAGCCGGGTATTCAATTCTGTTCCATTGGTATATGTATCTGTTGTTGTATAGTTCCAGGCTGTTTTGACTACTGTTCGATATAATAGATTTCAAAATCAGGTAGTATGAGGTCTGTCACTTTTTTCTTCTTTTTCAGTAATGCTTTATTTATCTGGGGTCTCTTTCTCTTCTGTGTGAAGTTGATGATTTGTTTCTCCATCTCATTGAAAAAGGTCATTGGAATTTCAGTCAGAATTGCATTTATAGATCGCTTTTGGTAGAATGGATATTTTTATGAGGAAGAACAGGAACAGGTGGAGGAGCAGGAGCAGCGCGAACATCCCCAGGCCGAGCAGACCCAGCCATCGCCTGGACCCTCCAGCAGCCAGCGCTCCCTGCAGGACTTGGAGGCCCTGGGGGCCCTTCAAATGGAGGTAGGGCATGTGAACGCCAAGGCCAAGAGGGCCTATTTTCACCTGAGGCACAAGCTGGTGCAGAGTTAAAAGCCACCTCTCAACCACAGGAGTGCCATCATCCAGGGCATCCCAGGATTCTGGGTCAAAGCAGTATCCTTTCACTGGGAGCTCCCAAGGGCCTCCGGCTGGTGGGAGGTGGGTGAAGGAAGAGGGTTAAAAGAGCAGAAATTTGGGTGGGGAGGGTGCATGGTGTCCAGAGGGGACACGGGTAAGGGAATAGAGCCAGGCCAGCATCCACACTAAGAGAACCCTGAGGCGGGGACGGCAGGTGAATCTTTGGCTCTGTCCTGAGCAGGGCAAACCTTCCCCAGGACTAGAAGCAGAGGCCACAGCCAGCATATGAATAGCTTTGATGACCTGAATGTCTATGCCAGTCAGTCACTCAAAAACAAAAAAACAAACCCAGTGTTGCCCAGCCGATTCCTACTCATATCAGCCCTACAGTACAGAGCAGAACTGCCTCATAGAGATTCCAAGGAGCACCTGGTGGATTGGAACTGCCAACCCTTTGGTTAGCAGCCCTGGTACTTAACCATTCCACCACCAGAGTTTCTAGTCAGCCACTACCTGTACCTCATCTCCAAAAGGCAAGGTTCTCCTTCCTGAAGTTTTCTTTGCTGAGCAGCCGTTGTCCTCTACATGACCTCAGCACCCCACCACAGAACATACCAGCCAGCTCCAGCCTCTGCATCCTCAGCCCGCTGTCCATAGCCCCTACATATGTGCCCTCTCATTGCCTCATAGGAATCCATCAGAGCTCCAAACAGAGCCAAGCATCCATGGGAAGTGCCTGAGGCTCATCTAGGACACCTGGCATCAAGGGCTTGCCCACAGCATCCTGACCGAGGGACAAATGCAGCCGCAAGAGATCCAGGACACCCCACATACACAGTAGCACTGTGAGGCTAGATCACAACATACAGAGAGACAGGTATCAGGAGTCTCAGGAGACAATGTGTGAGCCTGTGGATAGCTTCACATGAGCACAAAGGCCAGGACAACACTGGGCCCCAAGATGCACATGATGGTGGACCACTGTTGAGGGGGAGTGTGGGTGGGTGTGGCAATGACACGAGGTCTGGGAGACTGCCTGCCTCAGCCACTGGTTGCTGGCCAGGAGCGCTCATCTGTTGTGACCTCTTCTGTGCCTGGCCTCAGAAAGCTCTTTGACCCCATGCAGATTGTGAACCACCTCCAGATGTCAGCCTTGATCAGTGAGAAAGATGAAGACATGCTCAGCTACCCGATCAATTTGGAGGTTAGACCCAGAGCTCAAGTGGGGAAGGGGAACTAGAAAGGATTCATCCATACAAACACGCATGGGCTAGTCTCCCCAAAACGGGAACTCTCCTAAAAAAGACATCTCACCATCCTCATCTGCTCATTTCTCCCAGGTGGAGAATTTCATCTATCTGAATAACGGCTGCAAAATCACATTTTTCTTTCAGAGGAACCCCTGTCTTTGGAATGAAGTGATCATTAAGGAATATGATGTTACCATCAATGGTAAGAAGTGGCTTCCTTGATGGATGGAGAGAGTTATCAGGGGTGTTTTGTAGGCCAACATGATCTATTCCTTTCCCTCCATTTCTGTATTTCCCCAGGATATATGGCATTTTATTCCACTCCAATCCAGTGGTTCCAGAATTATGAAGTGAGGCTCACAGCCGCAGGCATCATAATACCAGCGTTAACTTCTTCAACTGGTTCTCTCTTCCCAACTTCTCAGGGTATAACAGGATTACTGAGGTATGCCTCTGTAGGTAAGGTGAGAAATGGCCTTGATGTGTTCCCAGCTACTTTGAAAATGAGTGCTGACACTGGCATGATCTTTCTATTTGCACTACCATATCATCAGTGAGGACCTATGGATTAATCCCCTGAAGTACTACCTGAGGGAGGACAGAACCATGATAGGAATGGGGAGAGACCAGGTGAGGACCGTCGTATGGGCCATTGACATGAGTGTTGTCTGGGGACCTAGGGGCACCTCCTAGAGTCAGTCTGAGACAGGGACATTAGAGACATGTAATGCAAAATAGGCTATAGCTAGGGAAACTTAACCACAGGAAGGAGTATGTCTCCCCATGGGGTCGCTCAGACAGGAATAAGGATGCATTATTAACATGTCTCTGGACTATCATTTCATGGCTATAAAAGCACCCTCACCCCCCCCACCACCCCTGAAAG
Organism: Elephas maximus indicus; assembly: GCF_024166365.1. Classification (NCBI taxonomy): domain Eukaryota; kingdom Metazoa; phylum Chordata; class Mammalia; order Proboscidea; family Elephantidae; genus Elephas; species Elephas maximus. The sequence continues at coordinate 3,581,921 of NW_026060237.1, read as the reverse complement.
TCTGGCTCATGCTCAGGTCCTCCTAGCATCCTCCTACTAATATCCATAGATCTTTACCAATGAGTCATCCTTAGAATTTACATTTTCGTGGAGCAGTTGTGCAAGATTGTGGAGGATCATTTTGAATATATGTGGGAGGAAATGTAATAAATCACAAACATGGAATGGAAGGTCCATGAGGAGTTAACACAGTATTCAATATATTTCAGTGAAAATATGTTGTGTGTCTGTGTCTGTGTGTGTATGTGTCATCAAGGCCACTCCTTGCACTTGGCATGAACATGATGCAGCATAAAACTTCACCAAAAGGAGTAAAAAAAAAAAAAATCCAAGAAGGCACTTTAGAGCTGGAAATGAATAATCAGCACGGATCCTGTGAACAGGAGAGAAATGAAGAAGCAGTTGGACGGTAGAATATAAAAAGGGACTGAGATGCTGATAAGCCTTGAACGATATTGGAAAATAAACAATTCCAAGTGCCTGTCTGTGTCTTAGTGTGAGTTCATGTGCTAGGTAGATGGTAACTTGAAGGAATAAAACAACTCCTGACATTGGACTTCTGAAATAACTGCTCAGGAAGTCTCAGTGTATAGGGGGAGCCAGGACTATAAAACTAGAGGGAAGGGATTCAACAGGCTGTAGAATACCAAATGAGCACACAAATCTTTCCACAGGACAGTAGCTGGGAGTAGGAGGAGAAAGAGATAGCAGTTTATTTGGGCCTTATTTGGGTGTGTTGGTGTGGATGGATAAATGGGTGGGTGCTTGGTGGATGGGTGGATGTGTGTATGCATGCATGGATTAGTAGATAGATGGATAGATTTGTGGGTGGAAGGATGGACGGACGGACGGACGGACGGACGGACGGATGGATGGACGGGTGTTTGGATGGATGGACGGATGGATGGATGGATGGATGGACGGACGGACGGACGGACGGACGGACGGACGGATGGACGGATGGATGGATGGATGGATGGATGGATGGAAGGACGGAGGGGTGGATGGATGGCTGGATGGGTGGGTGGGTGGGTGAATCGGTGGATGGGTGGAAGGGTGGATGGGTGGGTGGGTGGGTGGATGGATGGATGGATGGATGGATGGATGGATGGATGGATGGATGGATGGATGGATGGATGGATGGATGGATGGAAGGACGGAGGGGTGGATGGATGGCTGGATGGGTGGGTGGGTGAATCGGTGGATGGGTGGAAGGGTGGATGGGTGGGTGGGTGGGTGGATGGGTGGGTGGGTGGGTGGATGGGTGGGTGGAGGGAGGGAGGGAGGGATGGATGGAGGAATGGATATATGGAGGGATGGATGGATGGATGGATGGATGGATGGATGGATGGATGGATGGATGGATGGATGAGTGGATAGAAGGATGAATGTACGTTTCAGTGTACGGATGGGTGGGTGGGTGGGTGTGTGGATGATGGATGGATGGGTGGGTGCTTGGTGCATGGGTGCACAGCTGAATGAGTGCGTGGGTTAGTGGATAGATGGATAGATTTGTGGGTGGTTGGGTGAGTGGAGGGATGCATGGTTGGATGGATGCATGCGTGATGGATGGAGGATGGATGGATTGATGGAGGATGGATGGTAGGAAGGAAGGAAGGAAGGAAGGGAGGAAGGAAGGATGGATGGATGGATGGATGGATGGATGGATGGATGGATGGATGGATGGATGGATGGATGGATGGATGGACGGACGGACGGATGGGTAGGTGGGTGGGTCGGTGGATGGATGCGTGGATGCATGGATCGATGGATAGATAGGTGGATGGATGGATGGGTGCAAGGATGGATGGATTGATGCGTGCACGGATGGAAGAGTGCATGGACATATGGATGGATGGATGGGTAGGTAGGTAGGTAAACTGATGGATGGATAGATGAATGGATGAACGGTTTGGTGTATGGATGGATGGGTGGTGGGTATATGGATGAAAGCGTAGGTGTGTGCTTCTGGGTGTGTGCATGGATGCTTGGGTGGATGGGTGCATGGACAGATGGATAGGTTTGTGGGTGGCTGGGTGAATGGATGAATGGATGCATTGATGGATACATGAATGGATGCATGGATGGAAGCATGGACGGAAGGACAGACGGAACGACGGACAGAAGGATGGATGGTGAATGGATAGGTTGGTGTACGGATGGATGGGTGTGTGCCGCGACGTGCGCCGGCGGGGAAGGTGGCTTGCGGGGGGGCGTCCTCCTCGTGGCGGGCGGGGGACCCTCCCTCCCCCGAGAGTTACAGCCCCCGGCAGCAGCGCTCACCGAATCCCGGGGCCAAGGGAGAACGACCGTCGCCCCGCTTTCCCCACTCCCGGTGCCCACTCCCACGGGGGCCCCTGAGAGGGGGTCCACCACCGTGCGCGGCGCGCCAATGCCGGAGCGGGGCCAGGCCGCGCCTCCCAAGGCGCGACCGCTCCCCCACCCTCCCCGCCTCCCACCGCCCCCTCCGCCCCTCTCTCCTCTCCTGGGGTATCGAGGGGGCGGCCGCAGGGCGGGCCGCGGCAGCGGGGTCAGGGAGGGGCGGACTGTCCCCAGTGCGCCCCGGGCCGGTCGCGCTGTTATCCAGGCGCCGCGCCGTGTCAGCCACAGCGGAGGGAGGGCACGGGGTAGGCCAGGATACCCACGCCACCCCTCCTGAAACACGGACCAAACACCTGCGCGGGTCAGGGGCTGCACTAAAGCCGCCATGGCGCAATGAAGGTGAAGGCCGGCCTCGATCGCCTGCGGCGGTGGGATCCCAAGGCCTCTACAGTCCGCCCAGGGCGCACCAGGGAGGTGGAGCATGATCGCAAACGTTAGGACCCAAAAGATGGTGAACTATGCCTGGGCAGGGTGAAGCCAGAGGAAACTCTGGTGGAGGTCCATAGCTATCCTGACGTGCAACTCGGTCCTCCCACCTGGGTATAGGGCGAAAGACTAATCGAACCATCTAGTAGCTGGTTCCGTCCGAAGTTTCCCTCAGGATAGCTGGCTCTTGCAGAAACCCCCGCCACGTGGCACAGTTTTATCCGATAAAGCGAATGATTAGAAGTCTTGGGCCAAAACCATCTCAACCTATTCTCAAACTTTAAATGGGTAAGGAGCCTGGCTTGCTGGTGTGGAGCAGGGTGTGGAATTTGAGTGCCTAGTGGGCCACTTTTGGTAAGCAGAACTGGCGCTCCGGATGAACCCAACGCGGGGTTAAGGTGCCCAATGCCAAGGTTCATCAGACCCCAGAAAAGGTGTTGGTTGATACACACAGCAGGAGGGTGGCCATGGAAGTTGGAATCCTCTAAGGAGGTGTGACAACTCACCTGCCGAATCAACTAGCCCTGAAAATGGATGGCGCTGGAGCATCGGGCCCATACCTGGCCGTGGCCGGCAGTCGGGAGGCGCAGGAGAGGGACAGGAGCACCCCACCCCCGCGGATGCTAGGAGTAGGAGGGCCGCTGAGGTGAGCCTTGAAGCCTAGGGGCGGTCTGGGTGGAACCCCCGCAGGTGCAGATCTTGGTGATAGTAGCAAATATTCAAACCGGTGGAGAAGGGTTCCATGTGAACAGCGGTTGAACATGGGTCAGTCGGTCCTGAGAGATGGGCCAGTGCTGTTGGGAAGAGACGGGCGAAGGCCTCCATTGCCCTCAGCTAATCCAACGGGAGATGGGTTCAGATCCCGGAATCCGGAGTGGAGGAGACGGGCACCGCGAGGGGTACAGTGCGGTAACGCAACCGATCCAGGAGCAGCCGGCGGGAGCCCCGGGGAGAGTTCTATTTTCTTTGTGAAGGGCAGGGCGCCCCGGAATGGGTTCGCCCTGAGACAGGGGCCCGCTCCTTGGAAAACGTCGCTGTTCCGGCGGCGCCTGCTGAGCTCTCCCTGGCCCTTGAAAATCCGGGGGAGAGGGTGTCAATCTCGCGCCTGGCCATACCCATATAGGCAGCAAGTCTCCAAGGTGAACAGCCTCTGGCATGTTTGAACAATGCAGGTAAGGGAAGTCAGCAAGCCGGATCAGTAACTTCGGGGTAAGGATCGGCTCTAAGGGCTGGGTGGGTCGGCTGGGGGGCAAAGCGGGGCTGGGCGCACGCTGTGGCTACGAGGCGCCCCCGCCCCCTCCACGCCCGGGTCGCTGGTCCGGGCCCGCCCCCGCGATCCTCCCCGCCCCACCCCGCGCAGGGCCTCCTCCCCCCTCCTGTCCCCGCGCCCTCTCCCTGACCGCCGGGCCGGCAGCGCGCGGCGGGGCAGAGGGGCGGAGGGGGAGGTCCGCCGCTGGGCCCCGGCGGCGGGGGGGGGGCCCGCCGGCGGGGCCGCGGCCGGATGGGGGCCCAGGCACCCCGGGGCCGGCGGCGGTGGTGACTCTGGACCCGAGCCGGGCCCTTCCCGTGAATCGCCCCAGCTGCGGCGGGCATCAGGGCCGCCCAGGCGAGCCCGGCGGCACCTGCGCGGCCCCAGCCCCCTCTCCCTCATCACCCCGCTGGCGCTGGCGGGGGGCGGGGGGAGCCCTGGCCCGCGGGGCGGGTCCCACCGCCTCCCCCGGCCGTCCCCGCCCACGGCCACGCGCGGCCCCAGCGGGAGGAGGGGGGTTGCTCCTGGCGCGCGCCCGCACCCCGCGCCGGTCAGCCCCGGGCCGTGGTTCCGCGTGGCGCCTGGCCTCCGCCGGCGCCTAGCAGCCGACTTAGAACTGCTGCGGACCAGGGGAATCCGACTGTTTAATTACAACAAAGCATCGCGAAGGCCCGCGGTGGGTGTTGACACGATGTGATTTCTGCCCAGTGCTCTGAATGTCAAAGTGAAGAAATTCAATGAAGCGCGGGTAAACGGCGGGAGTAACTACGACTCTCTTAAGGTAGCCAAATGCCTCCTCATCTAATTAGTGACGTGCATGAATGGATGAAGGAGATTCCCACTGTCCCTACCTACTATCCAGCGAAACCACAGCCAAGGGAACCGGCTTGGCGAATCAGCAGAGAAAGAAGACACTGTTGAGCTGGACGCCAGTCTGGCATGGTGAAGTGACATGAGAGGTGTAGAATAAGTGGGAGGCCCCCGGCGGCCCCCCCCCCGTTTCTCCCGCGAGGGGGGCGGGGCGGGGCCGCCGGCCTTACCGGCCACCGGTGAAATACCACTACTCTGATCGTTTTTTTCACGGACTCGGTGAGGTGGGGGAGCGAGCCCCAAAGGGCTCTGCTTCTGGCTACAAGCGCCGGCGGCTGCGCGCCGGCTGAGCGCGACCTGCTCGGGGGACAGTGCCAGGTGGGGAGTTTGACTAGGGCGGTACACCCTTCAAAGGGTAACGCAGGTGTCCTAAGGTGAGCTCAGGGCGGACAGAAACCTCCAGTGGAGAAGGGCAAAAGCTTGCTTGATCTTGATTTTCAGTAGGAATACAGACCGTGAAAGCGGGGCCTCATGATCCTTCTGACCTTTTGGGTTTTAAGCAGGAGGTGTCCAAAGAGTTACCACAGCGATAACCGGCTTATGGAGGCCAAGCCTTCATAGCGACCTCGCTTTTTGATCCTTCAAAGTCGGCTCTTCCTATCACTGGGAAGCAGAATTCACCAAGCGTTGGATTGTTCACCCACTAATAGGGAATGTGAGCTGGGTTTAGTCTTCATGAGACAGGTTAGTTTTACCCTACTGATGTTGTGTTGTTGCCATGGTAATCCTGCTCAGTACAGACAAACCGCAGGTTCCCACATTTGATGTATGTGCTTGGCTGAGGAGCCCATGGGCGAAGCTACCATCTGTGGGAGTATGACTGAACGCCTGTAAGTCAGAATCCCGCCCAGGAGAAACGATGCGGCTGCGGAGCCTCCTTGGCCTGGGATAGCTGCCCCCCGCCGTCCCCCCCCCCGCCCCCCGCAGCCCGTCCCCCGCCTGGCGCAGTTGGCATGACCCTGCGGCACGCAGGGACCTGGGTCCCCTGCAGAGCTCCCTCCGTCTGGGGAGAAACGGGGCAAGGCCAGAAAGGGGGCCGCCCCCTCGCCCGTCAGGCATAGCACGTTGTGGTGAGCCTGGTGCTAAAACATTCCTAGAGGACCTGCTTCTGGGTCGGGGTTTTTTACATAGCAGAGCAGCTCCCTAGCTGCCATCTATTGAAAGTCAGCCCTCAACACAAGGATTTGTCTCGAGTGCTGCGCCCGCACGCGAGCGCGCGGGCGCGCTCTCTCGGTCTCCCTCCCTGGGAGGAGGCGTCGTCCAGCGGTAGCGGCGCCGTGCGACAGGGCCCTGCCGCGGCGGCGGAGGCCGGTGCCGCCCGCCCGCCTTCCCCGGGCGCCTCTCCTCCTCCCCAGCGGCGGCGTCGGAGGAGGACGGGAGTCCCGGAGCGGGCGGTCACTGCGCGCGGCTCCCTGCTCCCTCGCCGCCACCTCCTCCCGAGGTCCGGGTTGACCAGGAGGGTCGCCACGGTCAGGCCCGGGGTGGGAGGTGGTGTGGGGGTAGTGTGTGGATGAAGAGGAGAGAGAGAAGGAGAAGAGTCGTCGCCGGTGGAGCGGCCCTGGGGCCCGAGGGTCCGAAGCCGGCGGGAGGCGTGGGCCCACCCGCCGGCCTCGGCCCCTCGGCCCCCACGGCTGCAGAACCGGTGACGACGGGGCATGGCGAAAGGGCTGCGGCGGATGGCGACCCAGTAGGCACGCCTCCGAAGCCATCCCCGGCCGGCTTCGGTTTTTTTGTCCCCCCACTTCTTTTTTTCTTTCTCTTTCTTTCCCCCTCCTCTCGACCGCCGCCGCTGCCGTCCCATCATCCTCCCTTCTCTTCGCGGACTCCAAGTCGACCAGGCCCTCTCTCTCCGGGACTCGGTGCTGCCACCGCCAAGCTAGGCGGGCCGCGGCCCCGACGGACCACCCGAGAGAGGTCGGCCGGCCGGCGCGGATTCCCTCCTTCCTGCTGCTGCGTGTGCGTGCGTGTCCGCGCAGGTGCGCGCGTGGTCTATCTGGCGCGCGCCCCCGTGAGCTGCGTGTACCTTGCCCGCGATTGTGCGCGCGTGCCTCGTGCGCCCTTGTCCGTCCGAGTGTAGTGCGCCCGCGTCTGGATGCCGTGCGGGCGCGTGGCCGGCAGGCGCGTGACTCGTGTGATCGAGCCTATGTATTTCATGCGCGTGCACCCGTTTCACATGTGACGCGTGCGTGTCGTGTTTGTGTGTCTGAGTGTGCATTGGGTGGCGCCGTGTTCTCCGAAGTGCTATGGCGTGGCCGCCCGCCCTATCGGCGGCTGAAGTGTGTCGCGAGTCTCCGTCCATCTGTGCGGGTGCGCCTCCTTGAGCGCCTCCCACTTCGGGGGGCGGCGGGAGCGTGGGGGGGTGCTCGCGGGCGTGTGCCCGTGCAGTGTGCTCTGCGGGATGCCGCGGTGCATCGCTTCGGTGCGGCGCGGCCTGCCTGCCGTTCCCGTGGGCGGCGCGGGTGAGCCATGCCCGTGCGATCGTGGCGCGGCCCCGTCGGGACGTCGCGCGTACCTGTGCCGCCAGTGGCGCCTATACGTTCGCGTCTTCTGCTCGTGTTTTGGGTGCGCAGTCTGTGTGTGTCCCAGTGCATGCGTCCGAGCCCTATCCCGCCTCCCGGTGGGTGCTGCGTGTAGGGGGGCGCGTACGTGTCTGCGTACCCCAGCGTCCCGTGCAGTACGTGCGCATGCACGTGCGGACCGTGCCCATGTACTCTGTGTATCTTGTACACGCGGGGGCGCAACGTGTCCGCGTTCCTGCGTGTTCTGCCTGCCCGCGTCTACCTCTGCGTCTCCTGAGCGTCCCGTGCGTGTGTCTGCTGTGCGCGTGCGAGCGCGCGCGCATCCGTCTCCGTGTTTCTGCGTGCTTCTTGTATGCGTCCACGTCTCCGGAAGGCACTCCTGGCTGCTGCGTGTGCGTGCGTGTCTGCGCGGGTGCGCGCGCGGTCTCTCCGGTGTGCGTGCGCGCCCCCGTGTGCCGCGTGTACCTTGCGCGTGGTGGTGTGCGCGTGCGTCGTGCGCCCCCGTCCGTCCGAGTGAAGCGCGCACCCCTCGGGATGCCGTGCGGGCCGTGGTCGGTGGGCACGTGAGTCATTCGGAGGGCGCGAGTCCTAAGGTCGAACGTATGTATTTCGTTCACGTGCCCCCGTTTCGAGTGTGATGCGTGTATCGTGTCGTGTGGGGGGGGGAGGGGGAGCGCCGTGTCCTCCAAAGTGCCGCGGCCGTCCGCCCTGTCGGCGACGTGGGTGCTCGCGCCTCTCCGTCTGTGCGGGTAAGCCCCTGTTGGTATGCACGCACGCGCCTCCTTGAGCGCCTCCGGCTTGGGGGGGGGTGCCGGCGGGCAGGCCTGGGTGTGTGGGGGAGGGGGTCCGCGGTCGTGTGCCCTTGCGGTGTACCTTCCCGTGTTTCAGCTGCGCCCTCCGTTTGTGTCGCCGTGCGTCCGAGCCCGCGTGCGCGTGCGTGTGTGGACCATGCCCGTGTGCCCGCATTCCCGTGTGTTGTGCCTGCCCGCGCCTACCTCTGCGTGTCCTGAGAGTCCTGGGCTTGTGTTTGCTGTGCGCGCGCGCATCCATCTTCGTGTTTCCGCGTGCTCCGTGTGTGCCTCCGTGTCTCCGGAGGGCAGTCTGTGGTGCGTGCGTGCGTGCCTGGGCGCCTCCGCCTTTCCTTCCGTCCTCCTCCTCCTCCCCCTACCCCCCATCCCCCACCGTCCCCACCGCCTCCGCCATCTCCAAACCTCTTCCCCACCTGGCGGGTGCCACCTGGCGGCCACATTGGGCTGGATCGGGATATCGTCAGCATGGGGCCGACGGAAAGAGAGCAGGCTGGGTGGGGTTGGGGGTGCGGGTGGGTGGGTGAGGGACAGCTGTCCCCGTCGGCGGTGTGGCTAGCGCTGCTGGCACATGCCCCTCCGGTTTCTGTCGGGACCATCTCTGTGACATCGAAGAGAGTTTCTCCATCCTTCCGAGGAGGCGTGGGTTCGATGGACCAAGGGTGCTGTCGTTCCTTTACGACGGCCTTTGGGTCGCGCCCATACTCGGAGACCTCCCGTCTCAAGTAAAAGCAGTCTGGTAAGTAGAAACTTCGGCCCTCGAGGCGGCTATCTAATGCTGGGTGCGTGCGGCGGGTGCTTTTTACACCCTATGGAAGGAAAACGCCTGCGACAGGAGTTCTCAAAGCCCCCTTTTCGACGCCCCCTCTCGTCACCTCCCTCCATTTCCTATGGCTCTCATGACTCCTCCCGTTTTAGTACAGCAAGGTCAAGCTGAATGGATATTCGCTCCGCCCATCGGCAAATGCCACGCCCCAAGGTCTGAAAGTTGGGATTTCCCTCTGAAGGTAGCCGGAAGGGGGTGGGGGTGGGGTCGCATGAGCCAAAGGATCGTTTAAAAACCTGGTGGCGGCGGAGGAACCGCTTTCCGCTTTTAACCATCCCACGTAGAGGCGTGGGCGCACGCATGTATGCATGCAGGTGCTCGTGTGTTGGTCCAGGGCGTGCATAAGTGGCGCGCGCGCACCCTTGGGCACGTACACATGCGTGCGTGTGCCCACACGTGCACGTGTAGGCACGCGTGCGCGTACGTGCACCCTGATACGCGTACACACGTGCACTTACACACCCATAGGCACCTATACAGGAGCGGACGCACCTGCACGCGCGTACACGTATACGCACGTGTACCTGCGTGAGTACGCACACACAGGCACACGCGTACGCGCCGAGGGACTGCATCCGCCCACGCACAGGCGCGTGTATGTGCCTGCGTGTCTGTATCTGCACCCACGGACGTGCGGATGTCGCGCCTAGGATTCTTCTCTAGCTAACGCCCGTCACCGGGATGGCTCGGGGTTGAGGTAGCCTCTCTTTTTTCCTTCCTGTTTTGAAACTGGGTTTTCCTCTTCAAGAGCCGTTCCACTTCTCGGGCGAAACTAACTTACCGCGTACTGGAAAGTGAGTGCAAAGACAAAGCCCTGGCAGCGCAGCGGTTCAGAGCTCGGCTGGCGACTGAGACGTTGGAGGTTCAGATCTACCGGCTGCTCCTTGGGAAGCCCGCGGGGCAGCTCGACTCTATCCCCTAGGGTCGCTACGAGTCCCAACCCACTCGACGGCACGCGACGACAGGAGGGCAAAGAGTTAAACAGAAACGAGAAGGATAAGGAACATGAGTCTTGACCGCCACGCCCTACTCCCCACCCCAGCACCATTAAAACTCGGGTGTTTCTCTCCCTGTGGGGTCCCCCCGCCCTGAGAAAAAATAAACCGCCCTAAAGGATGGCTTGTGTTTAGAGCCTCTTCGTAGTGCGTCTTCACAGGATGACCAAAGGGCGCGCCTGTCATCCTCTTTCTCAAAAGTTGTCGCTTTGAAGACGGAGGAGTCCGCGTACCCGTCGCCTAAGTTCAGCCATCGTCCGATTTGAAATCGGTGCCTTCCCGGTTCCGTCTTCCCGTCGATGGACGCCTCACAGGGATGTCTTCCAGCCAAATGAGCCTACGGTACTCTTCCCTTCCTACGTATCTCAGGAGGTTCCTCGGACAGGGAGAGACCCGTCAGATATCCAGTCCGTCCTGAGCTTTCTACGACGACGGTCAGTCGGTTATTCTGGAACACCTCGGTCGGGTCTGTACGCGGCAGGAGCGTCGCACACCTTGCTTCTCCAACTTCCCAAGAAACGCCCACGGCAGGGTAACGCGTGCAATGCAGGAACGGCAACACTGCCCAGTACCTTACCGTTCCCCCCAAGCGGAATATGCCCCCAACTCTCACTGCGGGGCTGAGTTGGGGGGATGGGGGCGGGGGGGATCGGCGGCAGTGGCCCTCGTGGTCAGCTCTGCCGGTGTGCGGCCTTACAGTTTCCGTTGTGATTGTCTTTGTGGACGTGGAGAAAAGCTTCTCCATCTGGCCAAGGGGGCGCCTGTTCGACTGACTGAGGGTGACGACGGGGACTTGCCGTCCACCTAAGCGCGCACGTGCGCACACACACAGACACACGCGCACACACAGACACACGCGCACATAGACACACGCACAGATGTGCACACACGCACACACAGACACACACACACACAAAGACACACACAGACGGGCGCACCCACACAGACGCGCACACCCACAGGCACGCACACACACACAGGCGCACACAGGCACGCGCGCACACACACAGACACGGACAGACACTCACACAGGGACACACACAGACACGCGCGCACACACTGAAATTCCCATCCGGTCCAGCCCGTGTCCTCACGCGCGGCTGGTACCTTTGGAGCGGTCACATCCACCCGAAGTTTTTTTCATGTCTCCTTTCCGGGGCTTCCTTCAACGTTAACCGGTGGTGCGGTCTTCCAGTGACGCCCGCAGGCGTTCGCTCCAGCGTCTGCGCATCCCGGCCGGCTCCATCACCCTGTCTCGTGCATCGACCAGAGGATCCCTGGAGCTCCGTGGCGAGAGATGGGGTCGTGTTACTCTGCCATGTATGTGCAGCAGTTCCTTTAGATCGTTGTGACGCTGGTGTCTCTCTTGCCCTCAGTCGCTTTCTTTCTTCCGCTATAAATACACGTTTTGGGTCACCAGGTAGCTATCCATACGCTCTACTTGTATGGTGATTCCAGTCAAATGAATTGGGGCCCTGGGTTTTTTTTGAGTCTATGGGCTCTCAGTTTCCCACATGTTTATCCGCTCCCTGCTTGAACCCGCACCTGGGGCATTTGTGCCATCTTTTGTGCTTTTAGGTAGCCGATGGTGCTGACTTCCCTGGGTTCCTGTGGCCGACGGCGTTGTTGTGCCAGCTTTGAGAGTCTTCTAACCGGCCTGCCCCCTACTGAAGGTAACCTGGGTTGCCGCGATGTTCACACCATCTTGCGTTGTTTATCTTCCTTGCTCTGTTCCTCTCATGTCAGGTGTTCACCCACTGGGGTTTTCTTGGCCGCATTTTCACAGCACTGCTTGGATGGCGGGGAAGAATGTGGTCCTCCCTCCAGTGGTCTTCTCACCCAGCCCTAGTCATGCTCATTTTGTGTCCTTTTTGCTGTGCCTCTCTTGACTTCATCGCTGCGCCGGACGAGGCACTTACATTGTTTTCCCAAAGTATGTCAATGGCCCCTGCCCGCGAAAACCTGTTTTCTTGACTCTGGCTCCATTGAGATGAGAAAAAAGTGACTTTTTTGGACCTGATGTCGCTGCTGCAGTGATTTGGTCCTTCCCCGCATTAAGTGGTGGGTGGATGTGGGCATGCGCTCCTTGTTGACACAACCTGGTGAGCATGAAACAGCAGCTTCTGTTCCTAGCTGTGAATAATTGAGCTTATTTTCCTCTCTCGTACTTACCACTATGGCACAGACCTCTACGCTCCTCTGGGCATTGTCGAGTGCCTTGCATGGTCCAACGTGGTGGTTGATCGGTGAGGAGGATTCCTCCTTAGTAAGGCTTTCTTTAGATGTCTTTGAGGGTGTGTTTTACTGGCTCTGCAAGCCATCGCTACTTGCCTTGCCCATAGCTGGTGTTCGTGGCTCATAGGCAGGGCTCCTCTACTTCCTGGGAGAGGTCTTCGGCCTCAGTGGTGGTGACCCGGGGCACCCTTCGCCTATTGCTGCCAGTACACTCCCCCTTTGAGTTGGTGGAGGGTCTTGCCAGCCAGCCAGCTGGCATCATATAGTGGGACTATGTGTGTGCCTGTGTAGTTGTCCCATCATGGTGTTTGTGGCTGAGAGCTGTGGGCCCACCCGGGAAACCCCTACACTGTCTTGCAGTTCTCTGCCTCCACCCTTTAGGTGCTGCTTGTGCTGCTAGCGGTGCAAAGGCCCGGGCTTCCTAGTTTGGGTGTGTTCTTGGTGACATGCCCCTGCGCCAGATGAATAGATGTGTGAAGCTGCCCCCGAAGCACCTTTCGTTGCAGTCGTTCATCTCTTGTCCAATGGGTAGTGCACGCATGCCTCCTGGCCTGGTACAAAAAATGCCCTCACCATGTTGGTGTAGTCAAGGGAAACAGGACTTGTCCCCTTGTGATGTACTCCTGGACCAGGCCTGGTCCCACGTGTGATGGGCTGTTTGCGGGTATGTGCGCATTGAATGCACAACGGTCGCTCAAGTTGGGATAGAAGTGTCTGTGGCCTTCAGTGACCGTGGGTAGTCATTGGATTCTGGCTCCCCTATGTGCCTCTGCCATCCCTGTGTCCGCACCTCCACCACCCACCGTAGTCTTCTGTCTGGCCCTGTTTGCACACGTCAGCAACCCACCCCAGGCCCCAACTCACCTGATACTTGCATTCTGCTTTTCACCCCCCAACACCTATAGATGCAACGACATAGGCGGGGTTGTCGGAGATGTCGTGTTGGCTCCGTTGGCGCTATGTTACTGAGTCTGCCAGAAGCCTGGGGACCAATCGCTAATGCTGTCATGTCTGCCAGTCACTGGGTGGCCATGTGCGGTTGCTTGCACCCATTCTAAATTGTGCTAAGTCCCACTTTGCTCCCGAGAGCTTCGCGGACCGGCCCTCAGCCCCATTTGTCTAGGACTGTCATTGGTGTCCCGATTATTTCACTCAGTTGCCCTTCTTAACCCGGATTGACCAGCACAGCAATGAGTTTTTTTTTTCTCACAGAGGATTCGGATAGATGAGATACTTCAGGTCTACGTCCCATCTCCCCAAGCGAAGTTTCAGCTTTAATGAATTTTTTAAGTCAGCTGTTATGGATCTCTCCTTTGTGTCGTATCGTATGTCATGGGTCATGTTGTCTGGTACCATGCCATGTCGGACTGTGCTGCGTTGTGGTGTATGGTATATCCATATGATGGAGTAGTATTCAGCGGTAAAAGGAGGAATACCATGAAGGGTTAGGGTTACGGGTGTTAGAGTGACGGGTGTTAGGGTGGTTAGGGATAGGGTGGATGGGGTTAGGCTTTGGGTTCAGGTTTAGGGTTAGGGTTTGGGGATGGGGTTAGGGTTAGGGTTTGGGGTTAGGTTAGGGTTAGGGTTATGGTTAGCGTTAGAGTTAGGGTTGGGTTAGGGTTAGAGGGTTAGGGTTAGGGTTAGAGGGTTAGGGTTAGAGGGTTAGGGTTAGAGGGTTAGGGTTAGAGGGTTAGGGTTTAGTGTTAGGATTTAGTGTTAGGGTTAGGGTTTAGGGTTAGGGTTAGTGTTAGGGTTGGGGTTGGGGTTGGGATTGGGGTTAGGGTTAGGGATTAGGGATTAGGGTTGGGGTTGGGTTTGGGGTTGGTGTTGGGGTTAGGGTTGGGGTAGGGGTTAGGGGCTAGGGTTAAGGTAGGGTTTAGGGTTGGGGTTGGGGTAGGGTTAGGGTTATGGTTAGGATTTAGGGCTAGGGCTTAGGGCTAGGGCATAGGATTAGGACATAGGGTTAGGGCATAGGGTTAGTGTTAGGGTTAGGGTTGGAGGATTAGTGTTAAGGTTGGATGGTTAGGGTTAGGGATAGGGTTAGGGTTAGGGTTGGGTTAGGGTTAGGGTTAGGGTTTAGTGTTGGGTTCAGGGTTGGGTTCAGGGTTAGGGT